>NC_136527.1:47682943-47805443 GCF_053919585.1 Euprymna scolopes | reverse complement strand
ATAGCTTTTGCAGTTAGGTAGAAATCTACCTGCAAAAGTTATGTATTTTAATGCTTTTATTCAGTTTGATAAGTTACTCTTCTACCTACTTGGATAAGTTATGTATTTTAATGCTTTTATTCGGTTCGATAAGTTACTCTTCTACCTACCCGGATAAGTTATGTATTTTAATGCTTTTATTCCATTCGATGAGTTACTCCCCTACCTACCTGGATAAGTTATGTATTTTAATGCTTTTTGAGGGAAATTTATTCACTACGTCCCGCGAAGGTTATCCCATGAGGTGTATGTCAATTAAGCTTTCAAGAAAAGACAAAGGAAATGGCATGCAATACTAACAGGACTTAAATGAATAACAAAGAGATACTTCAAGAACATGAAAGCGTTAACATTTATTAGGGAGAAAAGATCACGGAGGTTTGGGAAGAAAGAAAAGAGCAAAGTTGCAAAGTTCTATTATCAAAATATACTCAAATACAAATGTTCAGATGTTCACCAGTTCGACTGTAAAGTAGATTCCTAGAATTGTCCTTCAGACAAGCGCAAAGCTTAATTAAACAAACGAGAGATAAATCAGAAATTAGATCTTGCCCTGATGCGAGAAACGGAAGTTTTTGTCATATCGAGTGCGAAGAAAAGGAGATTTTGAACATCTGCAGGGTAGTCCGGGCGGCACTTCCGGGAAAAAGATAAAAGAAGGAATTAGGAAAGAAAAGGCAACACATGGCCGGACAGAAAAAAAATCATAGCCGCTGCGGGATCTTCTATTCACAAGTGAAAGGTATTTTATTGCGTGCTTTTGTGTTCATTCAATAGTTGCCGTATTACGCGTCATCTCCACAACGTGACAATCAGACAAGCCGTGCCTATACCCCACGTCACGGAACAACCACATCATAACAGATGAGCCATCTCTAAACCCTGCTCTCGCCTCTAGACGACCCTTATAACTTAACGAGACTTTACTGTGGCTATTATAGATGCAGGGAAAGATTCAACAATACCTCATCTGATTTGTGGTAAATAAATATATTTCAATCTACTCAGTTATCGTATTCTCGTTTTTTGCAACTATCGTATTTTTGTTTTGCAACCATACGCATTTCTCGCCCACAATACATAGAATATAACACTGGTGTCAAGCGTGTAGCAAAACAAGAATGGAATATTCCAGCCTTTCTCGATCAGAAATCCTAGAACTCATTATGCAACAAAAAGCAGCAATTCTTCAAACGAAAATTGACATGGAGCTTGCCGATAACCCACGAACACAATTAATCATCGATGAACTGAAAACAGACCTCCACGAACTTTTAGCTGCCCTGCAAACTACTGCACTCGACCGGTCACACACGTCGTTACAACACACCACTCACTATGAACTTCTGCTACGACAACAGTCACTTTGGGATGCCACAAAATCCATCTGGACTTTTGAACCAGATAACGATGCACACAGCTTCATTACTGACCTTAACAAGGCTTCTTACACCAGACATGTTAAGCCAGAGTTAAGGGAATATCCAGCGATGGAGAAGGAGTTTGTCAAGCTGGCAAAACAGCTCCTTAACGAAGGCATATTCCAGCAGATGGAAGACTCAAGACAGTCCACATCATCGTTCGAGGAACTAAAGGCTTATCTCATCTCCACCCACAGTAGCCAAATGATGAGTTTTCAGTATCTGAGCAGAGCGTGGGACCTTCAGCACCATGAGGGAGAGAAGCTCACTGATTTTGCAGGCCGACTGGAAAACACAATCTGAGAGGCTACAGTCCACATCATGGCTAAATTCAAGTCGGACAACCAAAATGCTGAGATGTCAGCTGAAACAGCTTTTTCCTTAATGGGGGCCATGCTCATGAGCGAAAAGATCAAGACATTGGCACCCAACATCTACCCACAGCTCGTGAAAACCATGGACAGACACTACACTGCGGGCGGTATAGCCAGCAATGCACAACGCTATCTTGATCGTGACATCAAAATGCACATTACCACTGCTGATGAAACCAATGCATTAATCGCGAGCCACCCTACATATTCCGACAAGCCATACAGCCTCAAAAGTGATGAAATATTAGCTGACGTAAAGCTACAGCTACTAGAGTTAGACAAGCATCTGTGCCGAACACATGGAAACAACCCATCCATTGGCAATAGGAACGATCGGACCAACCCCTCCTCCAACATGAAGCACAACCGGGCAAGAAAAGGCCCTGGCCAACCCGGCCAACAGGCAGTGTGCAGAAACTTTTTACAAGGCCGCGCATGCTTCATCGGCGACAGGTGTCCGTATTTTCACCCTCCCCGTGCTCAAGCACACGTAGCGACTACTGACACCAGTTTACCTGGGACAGATAGTGATCAGAATAGCTGTGAACATGCGACGCTCTTCAACAAATTGGATTTTCAGTTGGGACCAAGCGAGATGTGATGACTCGTCCCCAGGTCCTCGACTCCACTAAGCATTATCACACATTTAACTTCTAAATCCAACCTAATCTCCGATCACCACTTGTCCAGATCAACTTCCACAGCAATGGCATCATGTTCTCCGACATGGGCATGCTGGATTCCGGATGCACAACTAGTATCATCCCCATCTCTCGCTTACCTAAAGATGTGAAAAAGAATCGGAGGGAACATCTCTATTTTGGGCAAGCTAACCTGTGACATTACCTTGGGCGATGGTACTTCCCCCCCCCCGCTTTCTGCGACTGATCACGACAACAGACATTCCCGTCCTGATTGGTCAGAACATACACACACTCTCATCCTACACTATCAATAACCAGAAGGTTACTGTCGAGCTTGCACGCACTGTCCCGTCTGGGCAGCTATCATATACCGTTCCGCTCTCTACAGCTGTCAATCCAAAGAAACAGAATCACATCCTCGCACACAGAGACCAAGCTAATTCCAATGAGGAACCACGGGTCACCGCAAGATGTGGATTGACTCTCAACGAAAAACTCCACTGGCTGAAATAAACTGCGGGCCTATCACTTCCAGACCATCATAACCGTAGTGAATTAGAAGCCATCGCCGATTTACTCATTAAGTATGCGGACATCCTTGGCACCGATGATAATAAAAGGGGCACTATCATCAGACCCATACGCATTCCAACCAACGGTCAATCCAGGAGCCAAAAACAACATCACATAGCCCAAGCACTGGAGGATGAGGTGGATGCGAAAATCACCCGCATGGCGCCTGAGGGCGTTATCGAACCTTGCGATAATCCTAAGGGATTTAACAGTCCCATTTTCGCCGTCCATAAGAAAAACGGAAAAAAGCCGAGTTGTTTCAAACTTTAAGAGAACCCTCAACAAGGTATTGGTCGATCTTGACCCATATCCGATGCCTACCATTGACTCCACATGCAACAAGATTGGCGAAAGTAACAGGTACTTCTCGACGCTCGACCTCCGCAATGGCTATTGGTAAAGTGTTATCGACGAACTTGACCGCCATAAAACGGCCTTTACTTGAAAAGGACAAAGTTTCCAATACACCCGTCTAGCCTTTGGTTTAATATCCGCTGGTCAAATCTTTTCCCGATGCATAGCCGATGCTCTTGACACAGTGGCTTCACGCACAAATATATCATCTTATATCGACGATAATCTTGTACATGCCAAAACCTTTGGGGAATATATAACTGCGCTGGAACAATTATTTATCGCTCTTCGCAAGTTTGGATTAAAACTAAACCCGGAGAAATTCATTTTCCTTGCATCCAAAGCAAAATTCCTCGGCCGCATTGTGAATAGCGACGGGTTCAACGCTGACCCCGAATAAGTACGTGCCATCATCGACATGAAACCCCCGACAGCGAGAAAGGAGTTACAAAGTCTCATTGGACGCCTCGTATGGATTCGACAATTCATCGAGACACGCTTGTATAAGAGCATCCGAACGGATATGTTCTCCAATCTAATGGCCCCCATAAACGAACTAAACAAGCCTGGACGGACATTCGTCTGGACCAAAAGTGCCAACAAAGCCTTCGAGAAAATTAAGAAGCGCCTTGCTTCAGCACCAATCATCTCATTCCCCGACTTCTTCGGACTCTTTACCCTCACCACCGACGCCAGTGACATCGCATGCGGTGCTATTCTCATGCAAGAGCATGAGCATGGCCAGAAGAAAATCATAGCAGTGGCCTCACACACATTTAACACGACAGCAACTGGTCAACGACCGAATGCGAGACTAATGCTATAAAATGGGGCATCACCAAATTCGATTACTTTCTGCGTAGTCGTCCATTCGTTGTCCTCACAGATCACCGGTTCCTTACATACTTGGATCAACATGTATTTAACAACAAGACCCAACACCTGCAGGGAAGGTTTTCAAACTCCAAGGCTCCAGTCTAAACATCTATGTTCCATCCTGGTGCCTTAGCAAAATCAAGAGCTCCCAACACTGCCACTGGCGCATCTCCGCACTACGTTATCACCGGCCGCCAAACACACATCGGTCTACCGAAGATCCCCGCCAAGACATAGTTCATAACAATCCAGGTGCTTATGGTATGCAAATAAACACTTTGCTTTGACAGGTGCACCAACGAGTTTGGTGATCTAAGTAAAAAATGAAAACGGTGAAATAGATTGGGTTCCCTGCGGACACATCCACCGGCTTGTACCGCAACCAAATAACATACAACACAGGGATCTACCACTTCCACCTCCGCCTCTATTCACACCGAGCCAAATTCCCGATCACCCATTGACTCGATTCCCCACACTTTCGCCAGGGGGGCATCACAGCTCAAATGACTGCAGTTCCAGAGGTGGTGCAGAAAGTCAAAATCTAACGAAATGCTCAACATGTGGGCAGTTCCCAGCACGTTTCAAAGACTTTGTTATGTGCCAGCAGACAAAGTAAAAAACATGCAAATGCAGGCGGGCGACGACCACATGGCAACAGTTTCGAATACAGGTCAGATCTAAGGCGGCTGTTACAAGATGAGATCTTGCCCTGATGCAAGAAACGGAAGTTTTGTCATCTTGAGTGCGGAGAAAAGGGGATTTCGAACATCTGCGGGGTAGTCCGGGCGGCACTTCCGGGAAGAAAAAAAGGTAACACATGGCCGACCAGAATATCGCAGCCACTACAGGATTTTCTATTCACAAGTGAACGGTATTTATTTATGTGCTTTGATGTTTATTCGATATTGTGATGCCGGTGTAGCGTCTACCCGGGAATTTATTCTGTCAGGACATTGAACATTTCACCGTTTCCGGAGAGCTCCGAAAAAAAGACAATAAAAGGCGTGGTGCCAAAATCAAGGACTCTCTCGACCTCTTTTTTGCTCGGCACCCGAAAAGTTAAGACGCGTTACTGTCACGCTCCGTCGCTTGTGCGCAACACACACTTGTGCCGATTTCCATTCATGAAACAACACACAAAAAGAAAGAAAAACATTCTTATCTTTCCTTCAGCTCCTTACTCGACGCATTTCCTAACAAAAATTAATTTCCAACGTAACGTCAAAAACATTAAACCAGTCAAGAAGGATTTCTTTTCTTTATCTTCGGACTAAAAAATAACACGAGTGAGATATTCCAGGCAAATAAATTCACATCTATTACAAAGAGCTAAGTCTGATGATTTGTTTGTTTTTAATTGATTTTTCCAGATGTTTACTTTCGTATAAATGTTTTGAAAAATTAATCGTAAGTGAGATGCTCGTTGTTTTGCCCAGCGAGCACCTCGCTTCACTGGTGATCCCTCTTCTTCGTCAGACTTTGGCAGAACACGCAAGGAAATGTGGATATTATCAATAAGGAAGAATTATCTGTAATCACACAAGGGAAAATTCTCAGCGACTACGAATGACGTACATGTCGACCTTAGCGGCACATCGGTTTTTCTAGGCATAAAGGATCTCACGGAGATTTTCTGCGATCATCGTTCTCTTCAACGCATTCCCCACGATGGACAGTAAGGCGCTTCCTTCAACGACGGCTACTCAGGCTATTTTGAGGATTCCTCCTTTTTGGACGCACGATCCAACATTATGGTTCGCACACGTAGAGGCCCAGTTCTACACGCAAAGAATTCTGAGCGATGTGACGAAATTCAACCACGTGGTGGCCGCATTAACGCATGAAGTAATGGCGGAGGTTCGCGACTTGATCATGTCACCCCCTGAATCGATCAGCTACGATTATTTCAAATCGGAATTGATTCGGAGGACAACTGATTCACAGCAGAAACGCCTTCGTCAACTTCTCGTAGAAGAAAAACTCGGAGATCGGAAACCATCTCAGTTACTCAGACGTATGAAGCTGTTGATGAGAGAACTCACTACCGCCGGACATACTTAAACAACTTTTTGTTAATAGACAGCCATCGAGTATTCAAATGATACTCGCCTCTTCGAATGACTCCACAACCATCAAGGAGCTAGCGGACCTAGCCGACAAAATTATGGACGTGACCGTTTCCATAGCCCCAGTTCACACGCCCAGCTCTGACGATGCCCCGCCTAACGTCGCAAACCCCTCCACGGATATACGTGAGGAACTAGAGAGACAGGCTCAAATGATTCACGACCTGAGTGAACAGTTACGTGACCTCGAGCTCAAACCAAAAATGCATAAGCACCCTACTGAGCGAGTCTGTCCCTGGCGATTTAGCAGCACTCAGAACAGCGGTGGGCTCTGCAAGTACCACGCGCGTTTCAGTGAAAGAGCTTACCGATGCCACCAGCCATGTTCATATACGAAGAAACGTCTCTCGGGAAACGCCCAGGCCAGGCAGTAGGAGCGGCAGACACTCCTGGCAAGAACAACATTCGTTGCACCCTGTACGTGACTGATAGAACCACTGGTATACGATTTCTCGTTGATACCGGTGCGGAAGTCAGTATCATCCCTAAGAAGTTCGTGAAAGAGATGCATCCTCAATCAAACCTATTTCTACACGCAGTGAATCACTCCTCCATTCCTACTTACAGAGAGACATCGATAACATTAAATCTTGGATTACAGCGCGCACTACGTTGGGTCTTCATCGTCGCAAAGCTACCCGTTCCGATTTTAGGGGCGGATTTTCTGCACCATTTCGGCATCCTTGTATATGTCAAGCGTGGCAAACTCATTGATAACAACACTGGACGTTCTGTGCAAGGCATAATCAGTGGGTCGACCGAGATCAACCCAGTTATACATAAAGACACCACGGATCCGTATACAGATTTGCTGCGAGGTTTCCCGGAATTAACTCGTCCTACGTTTAACGGTTACAAAGTTAAACACGATGTCACTCATCATATCCAAACAAGGGGACCGCCTGTGAGCCCGCGCCCGCGCAGACTTAAACCCGATCGTTTAAGGGCGGCTAAACAAGAATTTCAGCACATGTTGGATTTAGGCATTATTCGACCCTCTAATAGCAACTGGTCATCGCCGCTCCACATGGTGCCAAAAAAATTAGCCGGTGAATGGCGCCCTTGTGGGGATTACCGCGCACTTAACAGTCGCACTACTCCTATTCCGCATTTGCAAGACTTTTCTAACTCGCTTCACGGAAAAAACAGTGTTCTCCAAAATCGACCTTGTTCATGCGTACAACCAGATTCCCGTACACCCAGAGGATTTTTCTAAGACTGCGATCACAACTCTTTTCGGCCTTTTCGAATTCTTGCGCATGCCCTTTGGATTAGGTAATGCAGGGCAATCTTTTCAACGCTTTATCGACACAGTTTTGCGAGGACTACCGTTCGTCTATGCATATATTGACGATCTCCTCGTGGCAAGTGCATCGGAACGTGAACACTTACAGCATCTGCAGCAGTTATTTCACAGGTTGACAGATTATGGCGTTATTATTAACCCCCAAAAATGTGAGTTTGGAGTTTTCTCACTTTCGTTTCTCGGCCATTTAATCGATAAATAGGTATCCGTCCCCTTCCAGAGAAAGTCCAATCTATAGTCGATTACCAAGCTCCCACTTCACTTCATAAACTTCGAGAGTTCCTCGGTTTAATTAATTTCTATCGACGTTTCGTGCCCCATTGTGCTGAAATCGCTCAGCCATTAACCGACGTACTCAGAAATAAAAACAAAAAAAATGAGACGATTACATTAAGCGAAACGGAATTATATTCTTTCGATAGGGTCAAGCAGGCATTAACAGAAGCGACAATGTTGGTTTTTCCCCGTCCAGATGCACCCCTAGCTTTATCCGTCGATGCATCCGACGTTGGCATTGGTGGTGTACTGCAACAATTAGTGGATAATACTTGGCAACCACTAGCTTTTTTCTCAAGGCGTCTTCAGCACGCTGAAACCAAATACAGCAGGGAACTTTTGGCCACATACTGCGCAGTTAAACACTTTAGTTATATGTTGGAAGGATCCACTTTCACGCTTTTTACGGATCACAAGCCGTTATCGCATGCTTTGCTTGCCAAGCCCGGAAAACACTCACCCAGGGAAGCTCGCCATTTGGATTTCATATCACAATTTACTGCGGATATCAAGTATATCAGAGGGAAGGAGAACGTAGTTGCAGATGCATTGTCGAGAATGCACATCGATGCCATTCAAGCGATTGACGAGATCGACCTCCACCAGATCGCCATCGACCAACGGGATGACGAAGAACTAAATCGCTTACGTCACTCCAAGAATCTAACTTTCAAGCAAGTCCTAGTACCTTGTTCCAACGAGACAATATGGTGCGATGTTTCGAACGGTCATGAACGCCCCTATGTACCCCTTAAGCATAGGCGAGCTGTCTTCTTTCAATTACACAACTTGTCACATCCTGGCATTCGTTCCACACAGAAGCTGGTAACTTCTCGTTTCATCTGGACAGCCATTAACCGAGACGTTCGCGAATGGACCAAGAGTTGCGTCCCTTGCCAAAAATCGAAAGTACAGAGGCATATTAAATGTCCCCTTGCTACCTTCGCAACCCCTGAGGCACAATTTCAACACGTTCACATAGATTTAGTGGGTCCACTCCCACATTCGAGAAACTGCACATACTTATTGACTTGCATCGACATTCTCTAGATGGCCTGAAGCCATCCCCATCGCAGATATTTCCGCAGAAACTGTTGCCCGAGCCCTGGTTACACATTGGATATCGCGTTATGGTGTGCCTCACACCATCACAACCGATAGGGGCAGACAATTCGATTCCTATCTTTTTTCTGAGTTGTCTCGCCTACTGGGAATCAAACACATAAGGACTACCTCGTACCACCCGGCGGCAAACGGCATGATCGAGCGTCTGCACCGTCAGTTGAAAGCAGCTATTAGAGCACATTCCTACCCTAACAGGTGGACAGAGTACCTCCCCTTCATTCTATTAGGCATTAGATCCACCATAAAAGCAGATATTGGCTTTACGCCTGCCGAAATGATTTACGGAACAACGCTGACTCTTCCTGGACAGATGGTCGCACCGACCACTCCTACACGCATGCCTGACCCAACAAGTTATACCTCTCGTGTGAGGGAATACTTGGCGAAACCTTTTAACGTTGCCCCGAGAACACAGAACACACGCACTCACGTTCCCAAAGACATACAATCGTGGACTCATGTGTTTGTTCGGAACGATGGAGGCACAGCTCGACTGCAACCACCGTATTCCGGTCCCTTTAAGGTATTGAAACGCTACTCAAAGTTTTTCGTTATCGACATTGACGGAAGACGAGATTCAATCAGTGTTGATCGCCTGAAGAAAGCTATTCTGGATGACGATGTGCTAGCACGCAAACGGACACAAAACACTGCAGTTCAGAACGGAAACTGCGATTCACCAGTAAGTACAACTTCTACCAAATCGGGCAGATTAGTGCAACGTCCTCATCGATTTGCTGTGTATACCCAGTGACTTTTCCACTTTCTTTTGTTCGACATACTGTCTAGTAGGGGGGTATGTAGTGTCTACCCGGGAATTTATTTTGTCAGGACATTGAACATTTCACCGTTTCCGGAGAGCTCCGAAAAAAAGACAATAAATCAAAGGACTCTCTCGACCTCTTTTTTGCTCGGCACCCGAAAAGTTAAGACGCGTTACTGTCAGGCTCCGTCGCTTATGCGCAACATCCTGTGCCAATTCCCATTGATGAAACACACACAAAAAGAAAGAAAAACATTCTTATCTTTCCTTCAGCTCCTTACTCGACGCATTTCCTAAAAAATTAATTTCCAACGTAACGTCAAAAACATTAAACCAGTCAAGAAGGATTTCTTTTCTTTATCTTCGGACTAAAAAATAACACGAGTGAGATATTCCAGGCAAAAAAATTCACATCTATTACAAAGAGCTAAGTCTGATGATTTGTGTGTTTTTAATTGATTTTTCCAGATGTTTATTTTTGTAATGATGTTTTGAAAAATTAATCGTAAGTAAGATGCTCGTTGTTTTGCCCAGCGAGCACTTCGCTTCACTGGTGACCCCTCTTCTTCGTCAGACTTTGGCAGAACACGCAAGGAAATGTGGATATTATCAATAAGGAAGAATTACCTGTAATCACACAAGGGAAAATTCTCAGCGACTACGTGCACACCGAATGACGTACATGTCGACCTTAGCAGCACATCGGTTTTTCTAGGCATAAAGGATCTCACGGAGATTTTCTGCGATCATCGTTCTCTTCAACGCATTCCCCACGATGGACAGTGAGGCGCTTCCTTCAACGACGGCTACTCAGGCTATTTTGAGGATTCCTCCTTTTTGGACGCACGATCCAACATTATGGTTTGCACACGTAGAGGCCCAGTTCTACACGCAAAGGATTCTGAGCGATGTGACGAAATTCAACCACGTGGTGGCCGCATTAACGCATGAAGTAATGGCGGAGGTTCGCGACTTGATCATGTCACCCCCTGAATCGATCAGCTACGATTATTTCAAATCGGAATTGATTCAGAGGACAACTGATTCACAGCAGAAACGCCTTCGTCAACTTCTCGTAGAAGAAGAACTCGGAGATCGGAAACCATCTCAGTTACTCAGACGTATGAAGCTGTTGATGAGAGAACTCACTACCGCCGGACATACTTAAACAACTTTTTGTTAATAGACAGCCATCGAGTATTCAAATGATACTCGCCTCTTCGAATGACTCCACAACCATCAAGGAGCTAGCGGACCTAGCCGACAAAATTATGGACGTGACCGTTTCCATACCCCCAGTTCACACGCCCAGCTCTGACAATGCCCCGCCTAACGTCGCAAACCCCTCCACGGATATACGCGAGGAACTAGAGCAACAGGCTCAAATGATTCACGACCTGAGTGAACAGTTACGTGACCTCGAGCTCAAACCAAAAATGCATAAGCACCCTACTGAGCGAGTTCGTCCCTGGCGATTTAGCAGCACTCAGAACAGTGGTGGGCTCTGCAAGTACCACGCGCGTTTCAGTGAAAGAGCTTACCGATGCCACCAGCCATGTTCATATACGAAGAAACGTCTCTCGGGAAACGCCCAGGCCAGGCAGTAGGAGCGGCAGACACTCCTGGCAAGAACAACATTCGTTGCACCCTGTACATGACTGATAGAACCACTGGTATACGATTTCTCGTTGATACCGGTGCGGAAGTCAGTATCATCCCTAAGAAGTTCGTGAAAGAGATGCATCCTCAATCAAACCTATTTCTACACGCAGTGAATCACTCCTCCATTCCTACTTACGGAGAGACATCGATAACATTAAATCTTGGATTACAGTGCGCACTACGTTGGGTCTTCATCGTCGCAAAGCTACCCGTTCCGATTTTAGGGGCGGATTTTCTGCACCATTTCAGCATCCTTGTATATGTCAAGCGTGGCAAACTCATTGATAACAACACTGGACGTTCTGTGCAAGGCATAATCAGTGGGTCGACCGAGATCAGCCCAGTTATACGTAAAGACACCACGGATCCGTATACAGATTTGCTGCGAGGTAAGTGAGCTGTTCGTTGTTTTTGCACAGCGAGCACCTCGCTTCACTGGGAAGGATTCAACAATACCTCATCTGATTTGTGGTAAATAAGTATTTGTTCAACTTAATCAGTTATCGTATTCGTATACGCATTTTCTCGCCCACAATATATAGAATAGAACACTTATTTAGACACACACACACACACACATATATATAAATACACGAAATTTTTAGGTGAAAAAAAATTTCGAAATCGAATAAATTAAAATTAGTTTACTTAACAAAACAGCAGAGTTAAATTCCAAGATTAACTTTTAAACCGTCTTTTCAATTAATAAAACATATTTTTTTAAATACAAACAAATTACAACAATTATAAATGCTGTTTTCTTTTTAAAATAGTTGTCTATTTTCCATGCATTATGTCCCTTTAACAGTTATCTCCCTTGTCCGGACATTTTTCTTATAGACTCGACACCGGCAGGTTGACCGGTGTTTTGTTCCATAATTGTAGTCAGCAGCCTTTGTAACCCACATGCTTCTGTCTTTTATCTTCTGTTGTCCTTCGCCGTTTTAAGCCATCTCCGGTAAGAAACATTATATATCTCCTTCTTAAATACACTTTTAAATAATTTTAACGGTTTTTTGTTTTGTTTTTAATATTATTTCATCTTAACTATGAACTTTGTTTATTTCCTTTACCGGCAGATTTGCCGTTTAGTTGTACAAAGAGTCTCCAACCCCGTTATTAATAAAAGGGGACACTTTGAGGCGTCACCAGTCTATATCAAGAAATTTGTTTACGTATAATTTATTTTAACCATATTGTTCAACAAATAAAAGGATTAAACGTGTTTTATTTCATAATTTAACATTTTTATTGTATAATTAAAAAATTAAAACATTAAACAATAAAAATAATAAGTTGGTTAACACAAAAAGAAATGAAAAATGAAGTTTTAAAATGATTAAACGTGTTTTATTTTATAATTTAACATTTTTATTGTATAATTAAAATTTTAAAACATTAAACAGTAAAAATAATAAGTTGGTTAATACAAAAAAGAAATGAAAAATGAAGTTTTAAAATGATTAAACATGTTTTATTTTATAATTTAACATTTTTCATTTTATAATTAACAATTTTTATTTTGTAATTTAAAATTTAAAACATTGATCAAAACAAATAAGATTTTGGTTTGATTTTACATTTTATATTGTTCTTGGATGCGTCTCCACAAGAATTCAGTATTTAACTTCATCTTTCATTATTTCTTCTCGAGAACAAAACTAACATTTTGTTTTTATTTTTAAATTATAAAATAAAACACATTTAATAATTTTAAAACTTCATCTTGCATTATTTCTCTCTTTTTATTATTTAAAACAACATGGTTAATTCTAAATCAAATTTTAATCACGGGATTACATTTTTAATAATCACGGAAATATAAACAAACTTCTGTTTACTATATATACATCCACATTTTTTTTATATAACAGGGTTTGAAGCTATTTGTACAACTATACGGCAAATCCTCCTCTTTACCCACATGTCCGACGCCTTACTTTTAGTTGTGTTATTTCCTTACGCATACGACTACCCATTCAGACTGAAAGGGGGAGAACTTGAATGCCTACTGGGGAGAACTGTAATGCCTAAGGGGGAGAACTTGAATGCCTACTAGACACTATCCTCGGGTGTCTAAGGTCTCTCTGTACAGGGGTTTGTCAGAACAACCTGGCATGAGGATACTTTTTCCATAGAAGTAAACGCTGACCAAATATTCAAAATCACATAGTATTCGCAGCCCAAATAAGATCTCCTCACTACAGCTACTCCACAGCTTTTTTGAGGAATGGTGAACCTTCTCCAAGTGATATTACCTCAAGTAATAGCACGAAGCTGGATACTCCACCAGATTAGATAAATTCTTGTCCTGGAATCAAGTAATACCAAGAGACCAAAATGAAAGATATACTACAACGTATAAAAATGGTTAATTGGGGAGAGGAAAATTATGTTCTCAATTCTTTACTAACTCAGTGCTTGAGAGATAAAGAACTTAAATGGAACATTCGAATATCTATGTATCTCATATAGAGTTCAAGTGTTAGCCCCTGGTTGTGGGGCCCTTGATTTCTGAGAACTTCAACTGAAGTAAAATAAAACAAGAGGGAAACTGAAAGGGACGGCTAGAATCCTGAAAAGATCTCTTGGTTGGACTCACTAAAATAGGGGTAAATGTCAGACATCTGGTTGGATGTCCCATCCCCTAGAAGAAAAAGTTTAAGAAAAATGAAAAAAAAAAGAGAGAAACCTTTTATAACGTTTCGCTTCTTACCTTTTCTCTTTGTGTTTTCAACAAAGTTTTTTTGTTGTTTTTGTTTTTTTGTTGTTTCTTTCAGGGTTTTTTTTTTCAATATACGTTAATTAAAAGGATAAAATAGAAACAAATCGAACTTACTAGGGGAGATAAAAACTTCCGGTGAATGCCGGAAAAATATCCAGTAAATAAAACGTTGTTTAGTAACGCGTTATTTGAATTTTAAACTAAATATTTTATCGTGGTTTATTTATTTATTTTTTTGTCATTTCATTTAACTTAATATGAAAATGGATAATAAACTTTAAAATATCAATTATTGAATGGAGTTTATTATTTCCTTTTCTTTAAAAACTTAGTTTTATTTTTATGGATACATGTGTCCAGTGACACCGATATGATAACTAAAATTGCAAATTATTCTTTGTTTGTTTTTTTATTCAAAATAACGAATGAATTTCTGTTTGCTTTTTTTAATATAAAAATAAAACATTGTAGATGTTAATAATTAAAAATAGTTTTAATATTTCAGGAACATTACGATAAGCAGTATTCATTCAATATTTTCACAAAAAATATTTAAAAAATATTTAATGTGGTTTTAATGATAAAAATTATCACAAACTTTTGTTTAAATGGTTTAATGACCGTTTTTATCTCAGAAAATATTCACATTCATTTCAAACCACGTGTGACATTCTGTTCATAAAAATCAGTAATCTTAACTCCATGCTATTCTCATGAGATCCTCATTTAACTAAGCCTGCATAATGAACACTCGTTACAAGAAAACATTTATGTTGGAACGATTTGAATTAATATTCCTAACACGTAAATAAATGTCATTTTATCCTAATATAGTGATTTCGCTGACTTCAAGAAATTCCCTAACCCTAACCCTAACCCTAAAAATTGATAGATCCCGATTATGAATGGGTGAACACAGAGTCACACAAATAGAAGTTAGTGACTGGTGAAAGACAAGCGCCCCGCCCCCCGCTAGGTCTAAAATAAAATGGATTTTCTTACATTTTTTGCTCCTGTAGGACTTATGCGTGATGCATTGTCTCTTGTTTCTATTGTGCAAAGCTAGATCTGTTACTAAACTCTCACTTTTGGGGGAGAGGCTAATAAAACTATCTTTTTTTTAATTCAATATCTTAAGACTTTATTTTACTAATTATCATTTCATTTAACTTAATATGAAAATGGATAATAAACTTTAAAATATCAATTATTGAGTGGACTGTATTATTTCCTTTTCTTTAAAAACTCCATTTTATTTTTATGGATTTATGTGTCCAGTGACACCAATATGGTGACTAAAATCGCAAATTATTGTCTTTTTAAATTAAAAAAAACTCATGAATACCTGTTTGCTTTTTTTATATATAAAAATAAAACATTGTAGATGTTAATTAAAAAAATTAAAAATACTTTTAATATTTAAGGAATATAACGATAAGCAGTATTCATTAAATATTTTCACAAAATATATTAAAAAATATTTAATCGGGTTTTAATGATAAAAATTATCACGAAAATTTGTTTACATGGTTTAATGACCGTTTTTCTCTCATAAAATATTCACATTCATTTTAACCCACGTGTGGCACTCTCTTCATAAAAATCAGTAATCTTAACTCCATGCTAATCTCATGAGATCCTCATTTAGCTAAGCCTGCATTATGAACACGTTACAAGAAAATATTTACGTTGGAACAATTTGAATTAATATTTCTAACACATAAATAAATGTCATTTCATTTTAATACAATGATTTTGATTTATGAATTAGTGATACTCTACTACTTTTGACTTCAAGAAATTCCCTAACCCTAACCCTAACCCTAACCCTAAAAATTGATAGATCCCGATTATGAATGGATGAACACAGAGTCACACACATAGAAGTTAATGACTCCATGGTCAATTTTTACAAATTGGCACCACTTTCCTGAGTTCTATAGGGTCAGAATTTTTAAAAAATCGTTATACATTTTGTACATTCATCTTAGTTTATTTTGAATCAGTTCATATGCGTGTTATATTTGTACAGTGGTAACGTCACCAGCTTTGAATACTACAGTTTTTACTTTTGGTTTCGATTCTAGCTGATGACACCCAAATACGTTTTTTATTGCTTCTGTCATCATCGACTCTATAATCATATATGGACAAATTAAAATATCATTTTTAAGAATATTTAATAACTGGTTAAAGACAGAGCTAGGTCTAAAATGAAATGGATTTTCTTACATTTTTTGGCTTCTGTAGGACTTATGCGTGACATATTTTCTCTTGTTTTTATTGTGCAAAGCTAGATCTGTTACTAAACTCTCACTTTTGGGGGAGAGGCTAATAAAACTATCTTTTTTTTAATTCAATATCTTAAGACTTTATGTTACTAATTATCTTTGAAGCCGATGTGAAAACATTTTTCATTATAAACTTCTTTCACATATGATTTTTTCCAATATAGAGATTAACTTTAGACTTTAATCTTTAAAATCCAATCAAGACATAATTAGAAATTTAAAAAAAGTATAAGACGGCTTTCTAAACTGTTACGCTATCAGTTTCCGCCATTAGATTGCACGTACAACGAATTAGAGAAATAATAAAGATGAAACTTGTAATCTGTTCTCTCTCATGTAAATATTAAAATGTTAAATAAAATAATACTAATTTTATCCGTGATATTCACCAAATTGATCGGCTCTATTTCGCAATAACTTTTTTTCCTCTTTAATTTTGTTTTCTGCGAACTTGTTCTTCCGTTCGTCATTTTGAATGTTAAGTTGAGTTTGTAAAGTCAATCACATTTGAAACATTTTTTCCTTTATAAAAGCAGATAAAATTATTCAAAAGCAGATTATAAAAAAACGTAAGTATTACTACATGAATTTAGTATCGATTTTTTCGCATTTGCAGAATACGTTAAAAATGTAAGGGAGATAACTACATTTACTAAGCCAATAATCCTAATGAAAATTTTGATTTATTGTTGAAAATTTTTCACTGTCGACAGTATCTTGTTTTCAATAAATTTAAACTTAAAAAACAACTTTATTGTTTACCAAAGACAAAATAATTATATTAATTTTAAATGATATTAACTGCTTCACAAGTTTAAAGTAAAAACAAATGTCTTTTGTTTTTTTATTTTTTTTCAGCAGATTATTTTATAGTTTTTCAGGTGTGCTAAAAACGAATATATACTTCAAAAGTGACGTAGAGAATGATTTTTCATGATACAAGAAAATTACTTTTTCAAAAAGTGGGGATCAGTTTTCAATATAAATTTAATGTAAAATAAGCACCCATTTTCTGGCCACAAGGTGATAATTTTTTTATTTGTTTTCTTTGAGTGTCTGAAAGCCGTTTTGGTAAATTGTTATTTATTTTCCACTTTAACAATCATCTTTAACATTACAACTTCGATAGGTTTTTGGGTATGCTGAAAACGAATATCACATTTTAATTTGCTGCAAACAAGTAGGTATCTGGATATTAAAGTATGTAATTATTTGTTACGAGTGGAGGCCAATTAAGTATGCATTTGCACATACAGAATTGATCACCACCGATCACATAAGGGATTACATTGCATAATATTTGGAAAACTACTTGTTTGTGGCATATATGCGCACTTGCACATAAAAAATGGTCACCACTGATGACATAAGGAATGACAGATATCTGTAAATTTTTTGTAGGCATCAAGGCCCAAAGACCACTCGAGCATAAAGGTTAAAGAGTGTACAGTAGTCAATTTGACAGTATAGTAATGTTAGTAATGGAAATTCGGTAAATTTGTTAACTTAATTGGAACGGCTCATCAAAAACTTGTTTACATTGGACTTGAAGACAACCATATTGTAGTAGCTAAAAAAGCAGGCAAACAGAAGACAGTTCAACAGGCGTATAGTTCTAAGAAAGAAGCTTCGTTCATGCAATATATGTTTAGGAACAGATAAAGAGTGGGGGATTATTGATAGTGTTTTCAGCTAGACGAGTGTTTCTTGTAAAAGTTTGGTGATTGGAACCATAGATTGAAGCTCAGTCGAGCAGTTGCCATGAAAATAACGATAAAGCAGAGACAAACTTGCAACATCTCTTCTGTGAGAAAGAGGTTGCAGGGAAAAGAAAAGGACATCTCCTACGATGCTACAAAGTTTATTTTGAACTCTATCAAAGCAGGATAAGTTCTTTCTAGCAGCTTCTTCCCAGATGTGGCACAAGTACTCCCTCTTTGGACGTAGCTGACTCTTATATAGCTAGAGAATTGCATCAGCAGGTAGATATCTACCGGATCGATAGAAGGATCCCAGCGTTTTTCCAGCAGCCTTTGCAACAGATTTGATGTATGTGTTTCATTTCAGGTCAAGCCCAGAAGAACATGAGGCCTCCCTAAGACGAGAGCCATTCATTTCAATTGATGCCAGATATGGATCAGAGCGTTGATAATGTAAAGATAAAAGCTTGGGTTTAGATGCATTAAAAGTAACCAGCCACCTCTTTCTGCATTGTACCAGGTGCTCAAGATCAGAGGAGAGAATCGGAGAAAGCTTAGTCATTTACGGTCTTTTATGTGCTACCATAGATAGTAGTGTCATCAGCATAAATGTCTATGAATGATGTAAGGATGTGATTTGGAAGATCATTAATGTAGATCAGGAAGAGAGTTGGGCCCAGGATGAACCTCTGACGGACTCCAGCATTAATACTGTGAGCTTCTGATTTCGGCCCATCAACTACTATTATGAACCTGTCAGAGAGAAATGACTTAATAATTGAGAAGACATTTCCAGCTATACCGTAGCTGGAGATCTTGTGAACCTATATTCCATATCTTATCAAAGGCCTTTGATATGTTTAGAGCAATTGCTCTAGAAAGGAAGCCTCTGTCGAGAGATTCGCTAATCTTATGAGATATAACTGTAAGCACATCTGCTGTAGATCTAGCAGAATGGAAACCATATTGCATGTCACTAAGAAGGCTCTTTTTGCTGAGATGGTTAATTACGTCTCTATTTAACACAGATTCCAGCAACTTACTCATGACGCACAGGTGACTTATTGGCCTGTACTGAGAAGGATCACCTGAATTCTTAAATACAGGGCATACTGATGAGGTTTTCCAGGGTGTTGGAAAGCAATTATTTTTAAGACAACGTTTAAACAGTCTTGTAAGTATGGGCGCTAGTTCTGGTTGAAGTTTTTTAGTACTATGATTGGAATACCGTCAGGGCCGGCTGCTTTACTGAAATCAAGGTTTTAGATTAGCTTGGCAACATCATGTACAGATATTTGTATATCACATAGCGTGTTTTCTGATGCAGAAGGAAATATTGGGGGTTGGTGGTCTTGGTCGCAAAGGGTAGAAATAGCTGCAAAGTTCTTGGCAAAGAGTTTGGCTTTGTCTGATGCTGACGAGATTTCCTTAGGTCCATTGATGATAGTTGGTGTAAAATGTTTTTGACTTGTGATGGGGGATATGAGACGAATGCATTCGCCAATCATTTTTATAACCAACGGCTGTGCTTAACAACCAATCAAAACATCGCAAAATTATTATAAAAATCGTCGAATTTTGGATTCAATCAGTTCGCCATTTGCTACGTCACGGACCACATTTAATTCTTCGCCACCATCTTGGTTGCTGATCTGAACTACGCCGCCATCTTGGTTATTGATCTGAACTACGCCGCCATCTTTGTTCAACATAATATCTCAGAACTTAAGAGGTTACCTATGCGACGGACCGCATTTGATTCTTGGTCACCATCTTGGTTACTGATCTGAACTACACCACCATCTGTGTTCAGCACAATGTCTCAAAACTTAAGAGTTGGGATAGAGTACACGCTTCTGTTGAGGATTCTGTTTGCTATTTGCCAAAACTGGTGGGAACCAAGCATCTGCTCAGCTACTGTCGACTGGATGGACATACAACCCTCACATGTTCTTTTTTACAATGGTTGTTGGCAGTTCGAAAAGCAGCAGATTATTCTTTATTTTTGTTCTTAAATATCCTGGTGTCTTTATTGAAAGAGGAAATCAGAAAAGAAACAAAAAATACTTTTGCATCCCCCCCCAAAGGCAAAAAATGACCCCTTTCTATGTGGCAATAAAGTGGGTGCTCAATTTACGTTTAATTTATATTTCAATGTGATCTTTCACTTCTTACAAAAGTATTTTTTTATATGAAAACTATTTCTCTGCACCTTTTTTTGAAGTATATATTCGTTTACAGCACCCTCAAAAACTTATAAAAGTCGTCATTGTAAAAGCTTTTTTTTGGGGGGGGGAAAGATTTTAACATTGACCAAAACAACAAACCTTAAAAATAGCTTTTACTTAATTATAAAAATAATTATGATTCTTAAAATAATTACAATATTACATTTCTGAATTTTTTAGATGAGGAATGATTCTTTGTATTTTTTAGATTATTAAGACTACTGTTCTCATCTTGAGTGTTATTTATTGTGCAAACATTGTAAAAATAACACTGCTTGACGGGAAAAGTAAAAGATTATCTTATGCCAGCATCACTGATATTTTTCTTTTTCAACTGGTATGGTCACCCTGAGATACTGTTCTACATCATCCACTTTCCTGGAGCCACATTTCCTTCTATGTTTTCCTATTATTATTATTATTATTATTATTATTATTATTATTATTATTATTATTGCAACGACATTATTTTTCTCTAATCGATCTTACTACTGAAAGTTACAAAAGTCGTAATTCTAAAGGGTTTGAGGGAGGTTTGGAAAGGTTCCAGACATTGACCAAAACAACAAACCTTACAAATAGTTTTGACTGAATTAAAAAAACATTATGATTCTTAAACAAATTACAATATTACAGTTCTAGATTTTTTAAATGAGGAATGCTTCTTTGTATTATTTAGATTATTAAGACTACTGTTCTCATTTTGGATAGGCTTCTTGCAAAAGCTCTGTATAACACTGCTTGACGGGAAAAGTAAAAGATTGATGTATCTCTTTAACCTTTTGTAGCCACATTTCCTTCTACGTTTTTTATTATTGGTCTTATTACTTACCCTACTGCCTTTTCAATTCTGATTTCAGTCCCTGCAAAAAATGTAAAAATACCTGCTCCATTATAACAATAGCATGCTACTGACCAAAGAACAAGATTACAATACAACTCAACTTTATATATATATATATATATATATATATATATATATATATATATATATATATATATATATATATTATTTTTTAAAATATAATATACATACATATATATATATAATCTGTTTTGGGGGCAGAAATACGAGGGTAAAAAGAGTTGCATCTTACTTAATTGTTTTCTTTTTTCGTTTTCCGCAACTTAACATGAACTTTCTTTATCACACGTCCACAGTTCTGTCTAGGCTTGTTTATTCTTTGTTCGAATAATTAGTAAAAAACGGCACCAAATGAAGTAATTGTGCAGTAGATTTTTCGTCAGCAAGAAAACAATTGTACATTTCATTTTGTATAATAATATAAGATAAAGAGTGTCGACCAGGAGGTGGGTAGATGGAGCCACGCTTGTGATATTTTGATTTACAACTGAGTGCAGACATCTATTGTCTTTTGCCTTTTTCTTTGGGCTATATATGTGACCTGTATTTTGCAGGTTTGCTTACGTTTGACAGCTGCACATGTCAAAAAGTTGATCTTTAACCAGTGACAATACCAATTCTGATAACCTAACCACATTGTTCAATGCATTTGCTACCAGCTGTCATGCGTGTGCGCACCTTCAACATGCAACACAAAGGAATTAAACTCTTGTTACTTTTACTTTCCAAGTCATGTAATGCCACATAGGGTTAACATCATTAAAAAGATTCTCATAACACAACAATAATATATATCTTTAAATATGTAACCAATATCAAAACATCAATTCTCACAATGTATATTATGTAAAGAAAGTAACAATCTGTTTCCTACAACACTGAACAAAAGCAATATGTACTAATAACAATACATATCAAAAATCGTTCCTGAATGTTGTTGTCATGTTATGTGGATAACGGCTTGTACACCATACATGAAGGAATTGTTAGAAAACATTAAAAGAATATCTAATCTATAAAACGTCAGGATAGTAGTCAAGAGTGGTTCGACTCTCCAGAACATGCTGTGCATGTAAAGCTGCTTATGAAAAAATCACGACAAAGAGATTCCATGTAAATGTAGAAAATTATACAAATATAACCCATGTCATTCACTAACAGTAAAATTTAAAAAAAAAACATTGAAAAGCTGTAATATGTTGAAGGATATAAAAATCAGTTATGGCGGAATATATATGGATGGAAAAAGGAAACCATCTACATTTATGGGATGAAGTAAAAATTATAGATGAAGAACAGTGAAGACCAAGCTGGCTTTAGAAAAACAGCACATGCATATAATATGGAGCAATAAATAGTGATAAATAGTAGTGAAATTCAATTGTAAGTTACATACTCCTTAACGTGTAAGTTTCAATCCTCTGTGAGATTGAAAATAGAATTTCAAATTATGTACAACTTTATCAGTCAACAACACACGGCATGCTACTCTTATGCACTAAATAAATTCAATTGTAAGTTACTCCTGAATGTTAAAATTTCAATCCCTTGTGAGATTGAAAATAGAATTTCAAATTATGTAGGACTTCTGAATGGAACCCTTTGCTTAGTACATTAGAGTATCATGCTCTTGTGTTTTAAGCGATGACTGGAACAATTGCCAAAACAACAAACTCTTCCAAATTATACCTATACTTAAAAAAATACTTCAAAAATTATTAAATCCCAGTAAACCATGCTAAGTATACTATGTCACAAACCTTATACAGTGAAACACCTTTTACCTAACTGCTATGATCTCACATCAACACTGCTACCAGGCCACAAACTTAAAAGAACTCTTTGAAAAAGAAAACCCTAAAACTATTCTAAATTTCCTTAAATAGCAAACCTTTACCATAAAACATAAATGTCATCAAATAAACTATTCCGAAACATTATCTACATATACCCAGAGAAAATCGACTCTGAAAGTATTAAAAGAATCAAAATTCTTAGATAGCATTAAATTAAAGACGGTCGATATGCTGGTTAAACGAACATTAGAATTTTGTAAGATCAGACGTAACATAAAAATGTTGGAAAATAACACCCAAGATGAGAACAGTATTCTGAAGAATCCAAATAATATGAATAATCAATCCTCATCTCTAAAATGAATGTATGTAAAACGTTTTAAAGTAGAAAAATAATTTTGTTAACAAACCAGTATTTATCAAAACTATAGCCATTTTATTTTGAATTTAATTAATAATAAATTTATATTAATAAAAATTAAAATAATAAATTCAATTTAACTAAATGATATTTTTTAAAATGTATTTTATATTTTCAGAGTTTGCAACAATGAAAAGAAATACAATAATGAAGAAGGACCTTACATCATTGGTGACTTAAATAAGTTTATAATAATATAATTTCTTCAGATAAAATTTCTAAAGTCGAAATTTGTTTGCATGTCTCACCCTACTACCCATTGCATATAATTTTTGTGGAATTGGATGCGGGCAAACATGGGAGACAAACTGCATTCTTGTGAAGTATGTGATTATTCATTTGCACGGAAGTCACATTTGTTTAGTCATATGAAAACACATACGGGAGAGAAACCACATTCTTGCGAAGTATGTGGGTCTTCATTTGCACTGAAGTCAACTTTGTTGAGTCATATGAAAACACATACGGGAGAGAAACCACATTCTTGTGAAGTATGTGGTTCTTCTTTTGCATGGAAGTCAAGTTTATTGGTTCATATGAGAACACATACGGGAGAAAAACCGCATTCTTGTGAAGTATGTGGGTCTTCATTTGCAGAGAAGTCAACTTTGTTGAGTCATATGAAAACACATACGGGAGAGAAACCATATTCTTGTGAAGTATGTGGTTCTTCTTTTGCATGGAAGTCAAGTTTATTGGTTCATATGAGAACACATACGGGAGAGAAACCACATTCTTGTGAAATATGTTGTTCTTCTTTTGCACAGAAGTCAAATTTGTTGGTTCATATGAAAACACATACAGGAGAGAAACCACATTCTTGTGAAGTATGTGGTTCTTCTTTTGCACAGAAGTCAAATTTGTTACGTCATATCAAAACACATACGGGAGACTGACATACTGCACAACAGGTGAGGATACAGCACAACAGCACAACAAAAAAAGCGACCGTAATAGAGGTCAGTGTACTTAATGATACAAGGCTTAACAGAGTTGAGAGGGAAAAGATAACAAAGTATCAAGGACTTATGTATGATATGAAACGAAATTGGAAATTAAAAGACGTTTCAATTATACCAGTCATCATAGGAGCAACTGGGCTTATGAAAAAGAACTTTAAAAAGTACATAGCAAGCATACCCGGTGAACCAAGTGCAAGTGAAATACAAACGATTGCACTGAAAGGGACGGCTAGAATCCTGAAAAGATCTCTTGGTTGGACTCACTAAAATAGGGGTAAATGTCAGACATCTGGTGGATGTCCCATCCCCTAGAAGAAAAAGTTTAAGAAAAATGAAAAAAAAGAGACTGACATAGTTATATGGGACAAGAGGGAGAAAGTAGCAGCCCTACTGGAAAAAAGTATCCTTAATTAAGCTGGCCTTAACAGACCATAGATGGAAAATAACAAAATACCGAGGACGTGGGTACAACATGAAAAGAAACTGGAATCTTTAGAATTTATCAATCATACTAGTTATTATAGAAGCAACCGAAAAAATTTCAAAAACTATCTGGCAAATATACCTGGTTAATCAAGTGCAAAAAATACAAATAATAGCACTAAAAGGGATAGGTAGAATCTTAAAAAGATTTTCTGGTTGGAGTAACTAAACTAATGGGAAAATGTTTGGCATGCCATAGAATGCTCCATCCCCAGGAAAAACAAACTGATGAGAAAATCAAAACCAAAGAAACAAATCACATTCTTGTGAAATACGTGGTTCCTTTGGAGAGAAGTCAGATTCATTGCATCATATGCTAACACATATGGGAAACAATATCTGATGATCTTTCAAAATCCATACCTCAAAATTGTATATCAGCATCATGAAGCAAGAACCAGTAGGACAACCTCAATCACATAGTCAGCCAACTATTTTGCACAAGACCGTCTTACAAATATGTCAGAATCAGAAAACAAGTCTACTATAGAAATCACCAAAACAAATCTTTAAAAATACTCGAGAACTTTCATGAGAGAGAAAAAGACACATGAGCCAAACAATAACATGATAAATATTTTCTGGATTTATTCCCCCAAGAATTTTTAAATAAGGAAGGTTTTATAGACTGGCTTAAAAGAGGATAGCGCCACTATTATCAGGACAGAATTATAATGACTGCTCACGATCAAAGATTTATTCCCAATGTTTCTAATAAGATGAAGCATAACAAGTGTAGTTTGTGCAAAAGAGAAGTTAGTTTGAGCCATTTGACATTTGCTAGAGGATGGCTACTATACAATTAAATACAATGGATTGTGTAAATATATCCACATCATCTGTAAAATGTTGAATATTGAATGCTGCAGAAAGTACTGGGAAAAACAGTTGAACATATAACGAAATACCAGAGTTTTATGTACGACATAGAAAAGAAACTGTAATCTTTAGAAATCTGTATTCTATAATTATAGCAGTAACTTAAATAAGACAAAGCTATTTTAAACACTACCTTGCAAATATACCTGGTGAACCAAGATCAAAAGAGATTCAAGCAATTCCCCATAAAGAGACAAACATTTTTAATTATTTGTCGGTTGAAATGTATGGATGCGCCATCATCCTTTAAATAAAATAATTGAGTAAAAAAACTAACCTCATTTCTGTGAAGTATGTGATAGCTTGCATAGACGAAACATTTGATGTGTAACTTGCACTCTGTTGCCAAACTGCTAAATCCAAACTCGACACCCTGTTGTCAAAACTTCTAACTCTAAAACTTAACTTGAGGAACTTAAATCAGACAAAAGAATTGTTTAAAATACCTGGCAAATATACCTGTGAACCAAGTGCAAGAGACATTTGCATAGAACATGTATTGTGTAATATACAAAAATATACTGGATACAAAAGAACTTTAATAGAACCTACAAATATCTATGTATCTCATATAGAGTGCGAGTGTGAGCCACAGGTAGGGAGTCCTTTGATTTCTTAGTACTTCGACTTATCAGGTTAATTCGATATTTTTAAAACTTCTAATTCAAAAATTTAACATTCTGTTATCAAAACTTGCAACTCCAAAACTTTACACTTTGTTTTCAAAACATCCAAATCCACAAGAAACCCTTTTGTCAAACCTATTAACTTTACAACTCAACATTCTGTTGTCAAAACTATTAACCCCACAACTCGACATTCTGTTGTCAAAACGTCCAACTCAAAAACTCAACACATTTCTAGTTTACTTGCACATGCCTACATACGCAGCACATTCTCTTTAACTCGTCCTCTATTCTGTATGCTTCTTTTTAAAATTCACCTGTTTCTTTTGCAAAGAAATGGCGACATTCTGCCACTCATAAAATCAATTGGATGCACCCATTTTTTTCTATATTCCTGCTACACAACCGACCCTTTGAAGCACGCACACATACAAGCCAAATAATTTTGATTTTTCCTGCAAAGTAAAATAAGAAAAACTGAAAATATTTTTTGTAATGTAGCTCCTCTTTTTATATGAAATCAGCTTTAGACAAACATGCCCACATACAATTGTACTGTTTTGAGATTTTGTGAATGTCTCCCATCTGTTTGTTCTATTCACAAATGATAAAATTTTGAAAAAGTTAAACACCATATTTTTCTATTCTTACTATATGTGTATGTTGGTATTCTTGTTATATGTTTGTGTTGGTATTCTTGTTATATGTATGTGTTGGTATTATTGTTATATGTGTGTGTTAGTATTCTTGTTACATGTGTGTGTGCGTTTGTGTTCTTGTTATATGTGTGTGTTTGTATTCTTGTTATTCATGAAGAAAGTTATGCCAAGCTATTCATGAAGAAAATGATGTCAAGCTATTCATGAATAAAATGATGTCAAGCTATTCATGAAAAAATGATATCAAGCTATTCATGAAAAAAATGATGTCAAGCTATTAATGAATAAAATGATGTGAAGCTATTAATAAAATGATGTCAAGCTATTCATGAATAAAATGATGTCAAGTTATTCATGAATAAAATGATGTCAAGTTATTCATGAATAAAATGATGTCAAGCTATTCATGAATAAAATGATGTCAAGCTATTCATGAATAAAATGATGTCAAGCTATTCATGAAAAAATGATATCAAGCTATTCATGAAGAAAATGATGTCAAGCTATTCATGAATAAAATGATGTCAAGCTATTCATGAATAAAATGATGACAAGCTATTAATGAAGAAAATGATGTCAAGCTATTCATGAAGACAATGATGTCAAGCTATTCATGAACAAAATGATGTCAAGCTATTCATGAAGAAAATGATGTCAAGCTATTCATGAAGAAAATGATGTCAAGCTAGTCATGAAGAAAATGATGTCAAGTTATTCATGAATAAAATGATGTCAAGTTATTCATGAATAAAATGATGTCAAGCTATTAATGAAGAAAATGATGTCAAGCTATTCATGAAGAAAATGATGTCAAGCTATTCATGAAGAAAATGATCTCAAGTTATTCATGAATAAAATGATGTCAAGTTATTAATGAAAAAATGATGTCAAGCTATTCATGGAAAAATGATATCAAGCTATTCATGAAAAAAATGATGTCAAGCTATTCATGAATAAAATGATGTCAAGCTATTCATGAAAAAATGATATCAAGCTATTCATGAATAAAATGATGTCAAGCTATTCATGAATAAAATGATGTCAAGCTATTCATGAATAAAATGATGTCAAGCTATTCATGAATAAAATGATATCAAGCTATTCATGAATAAAATGATGCCAAGCTATTCATGAAAAAATGATATCAAGCTATTCATGAATAAAATGATATCAAGCTATTCATGAAAAAAATGATATCAAGCTATTCATGAATAAAATGATGTCAAGCTATTCAAGAAGAAAATGATGTCAAGCTATTCATGAAGAAAATGATCTCAAGTTATTGATGAATAAAATGATGTCAAGCTATTCATGAATAAAATGATGACAAGCTATTCATGAAGAAATTGATGTCAAGCTATTCATGAAGGAAATGATGTCAAGTTATTCATTAATAAAATGATGTCAAGTTATTTATGAAAAAAATGATGTCAAGCTATTCATGAAGAAAATGATGTCAAGTTATTCATGAAAAAAATGATGTCAAGTTATTCATGAATAAAATGATGTCAAGCTATTCATGAATAAAATGATGACAAGCTATTCATGAAGAAAATGATGTCAAGCTATTCATGAATAAAATGATGTCAAGTTATTCATGAATAAAATGATGTGAAGCTATTCATGAAAAAAATGATGTCAAGCTATTCATGAAGAAAATGATGTCAAGCTATTCATGAAGAAAATGATGTCAAGCTATTCATGAATTAAATGATGTCAAGTTATTCATGAAGAAAATGATGTCAAGCTATTCATGAATAAAATGATGTCAAGTTATTCATGAATAAAATGATGTCAAGTTATTCATGAATAAAATGATGTCAAGCTATTCATGAATAAAATAATGTCAAGCTATTCATTAAGAAAATGATGTCAAGCTATTCATGAATAAAATGATGTCAAGCTATTCATGAATAAAATGATGTCAAGTTATTCATGAATAAAATGATGTCAAGCTATTCATGAATAAAATGATGTCAAGTTATTCATGAAGAAAATGATGTCAAGCTATTCATTAATAAAATGATGTCAAGCTATTCATGAAGAAAATGATGTCAAGCTATTCATGAATAAAATGATGTCAAGTTATTCATGAAAAAAATGATGTCAAGTTATTTATGAAAAAAATGATGTCAAGCTATTTATGAAAAAAATGATGTCAAGCTATTCATGAAGAAAATGATGTTAAGCTATTCATGAATAAAATGATGTCAAGCTATTCATGAATAAAATGATGTCAAGTTATTCATGAAGAAAATGATGTCAAGCTATTCATGAAGAAAATGATATAAAGCTATTCATGAAGAAAATGAGGTCAAGCTATTCATGAATAAAATGATGTCAAGTTATTCTTGAAAAAATATGTCAAGCTATTCATGGAAAAATGATATCAAGCTATTCATGAAAAAAATGATGTCAAGCTATTCATGAATAAAATGATGTCAAGCTATTCATGAATAAAATGATGTGAAGTAATTAATGAATAAAATGTTGTCAAGCTATTCATGAACAGCATGATGTCAAGCTATTAATGAATAAAATGATGTCAAGCTATTCATGAATAAAATGATGACAAGCTATTCATGAATAAAATGATGTCAAGCTATTCATGAATAAAATGATGTCAAGCTATTCATGAAGAAAATGATATCAAGCTATTAATGAAAAAAATGATATCAAGCTATTCATGAAAAAAATGATGTCAAGCTATTCATGAATAAAATGATGTCAAGTTATTCATGAATAAAATGATGTCAAGCTATTCATGAATAAAATGATGTCAAGCTATTCATGAATAAAATGATGTCAAGCTATTCATGAATAAAATGATGTCAAGCTATTCATGAATAAAATGATGTCAAGCTATTCATGAAAAACATGATGTCAAGTTATTCATGAAAAAAATGATATCAAAATATTCATGAAAAAAATGATGTCAAGCTATTCATGAATAAAATGATGTAAAGCTATTCATGAAAAAAATGATATCAAGCTATTCATGAATAAAATGATGTCAAGCTATTCATAAAAAAAATGATGTCAAGCTATTCATGAAAAAAATGATGTCAAGCTATTCATAGAAAAAAATGATGTCAAGATATTCATGAAAAAAATGATGTCAAGCTATTCATGAAAAAAATGATGTCAAGCTATTCATGAAAAAAATGATGTCAAGCTATTCATGAAAAAAATGATGTCAAGTTATTCATGAAAAAATGATATCAAGATATTCATGAAAAAAATGATATCAAGCTATTCATGAAAAAATGATGTCAAGCTATTCATGAATAAAATGATGTAAAGTTATTCATGAAAAAAATGATGTCAAGCTATTCATGAATAAAATGATGTCAAGCTATTCATGAATAAAATGATGTCAAGCTATTCATGAACAAAATGATGTCAAGTTATTCATAGATAAAATGATGTCAAGTTATTCATGAATAAAATGATATCAAGCTATTCATGAGAAAATGATGTAAAGTTATTTATGAATAAAATGATGTCAAGCTATTCATGAATAAAATGATACCAAGCTATTCATGAATAAAATGATGTCAAACTATTCATGACTAAAATGATGTCAAGCTATTCATGAATAAAATGATGTCAAGTTATTCATGAATAAAATGATGTCAAGCTATTCATGAATAAAATGATATCAAGCTATTCATGAATAAAATGATGTCAAGCTATTCATGAAGAAAATGATGTCAAGTTATTAATGAATAAAATGTTGTCAAGCTATTCATGAACAACATGATGTCAAGCTATTAATGAATAAAATGATGTCAAGCTATTTATGAATAAAATGATGACAAGCTATTCAGAATAAAATGATGACAAGCTATTCATGAATAAAATGATGTCAAGCTATTCATGAATAAAATGATGTCAAGCTATTCATGAATAAAATGATGTAAAGTTATTCATGTATAAAATGATGTCAAGCTATTAATGAAAAAAATGATGTCAAGCTATTCATGAAAAAATGATGTCAAGCTATTCATGAAAAAAATGATGTCAAGCTATTCATGAATAAAATGATGTCAAGATATTAATGAAAAAAATGATGTCAAGCTATTCATGAATAAAATGATGTCAAGCTATTCATGAATAAAATGATGTCAAGCTATTCATGAAACAAATGATGTCAAGCTATTCATGAATAAAATGATGTCAAGCTATTCATGAATAAAATGATGTCAAGCTATTCATGAATAAAATGATGTCAAGCTATTCATGAATAAAATGATGTCAAGCTATTCATGAATAAAATTATGTCAAGCTATTCATGAATAAAATGATGTCAAGCTATTCATGAAAAACATGATGTCAAGCTATTCATGAAAAAAATGATATCAAAATATTCATGGAAAAATGATGTCAAGCTATTCATGAATAAAATGATGTCAAGCTATTCATGAATAAAATGATATCAAGCTATTCATGAATAAAATGATGTCAAGCTATTCATGAATAAAATGATGTCAAGCTATTCATGAATAAAATGATGTCAAGCTATTCATGAATAAAATGATGTCAAGCTATTCATGAAAAAAATGATGTCAAGCTATTCATGAAAAAAATGATGTCAAGATATTCATGAAAAAAATGATGTCAAGCTATTCATGAAAAAAATGATGTCAAGCTATTCATGAAAAAAATGATGTCAAGCTATTCATGAAAAAAATGATGTCAAGTTATTCATGAAAAAATGATATCAAGATATTCATGAAAAAAATGATATCAAGCTATTCATGAAAAAATGATGTCAAGCTATTCATGAATAAAATGATGTAAAGTTATTCATGAAAAAAATGATGTCAAGCTATTCATGAATAAAATGATGTCAAGCTATTCATGAATAAAATGATTTCAAGATATTCATGAACAAAATGATGTCAAGTTATTCATAGATAAAATGATGTCAAGTTATTCATGAATAAAATGATATCAAGCTATTCATGAAAAAATGATATCAAGCTATTCATGAGAAAATTATATCAAGCTATTCATGAAGAAAATGAGTTCAAGCTATTAATGAAAAAAATGATATCAAGCTATTCATGAATAAAATGATGTCAAGCTATTCATGAATAAAATTAGGCCAAGTTATTCATGAGAAAATGATGTCAAGTTATTCATGAATAAAATGATGTCAAGTTATTCATGAGAAAATGATGTCAAGCTATTCATGAATAAAATGATGTCAAGTTATTCATGAATAAAATGATTTCAAGTTATTCATGAATAAAATGATATCAAGCTATTCATGAATAAAATGATGACAAGCTATTCATGAATAAAATGATGTCAAGTTATTCATGAATAAAATAATGTCAAGCTATTTATGAAAAAAATGATGTCAAGCTATTCATGAATAAAATGATGTCAAGCTATTCATGAATAAAATGATATCAAGCTATTCAGGAAAAAATGATATCAAGCTATTCATGAATAAAATGATGTCAAGCTATTCATGAATAAAATGATGTCAAGCTATTCATGAATAAAATGATGTCAAGCTATTCATGAATAAAATGATATCAAGCTATTCATGAAAAAATGATATCAAGCTATTCATGAGAAAATTATATCAAGCTATTCATGAAGAAAATGATGTCAAGCTATTAATGAAAAAAATGATATCAAGCTATTCATGAATAAAATGATGTAAAGTTATTCATGAATAAAATGATGTCAAGCTATTTATGAAGAAAATGATGTCAAGATATTCATGAAGAAAATGATATAAAGCTATTCATGAATAAAATGATGTCAAGCTATTCATGAATAAAATGATGACAAGCTATTCATGAAGAAAATGATGTCAAGCTATTCATGAAGAAAATGATGTCAAGTTATTCATGTAGAAAATGATGTCAAGTTATTCATGAAAAAATGATATCAAGTTATTCATGAATAAAATGATATCAAGCTATTCATGAATAAAATGATGTCATGCTATTCATGAAGAAAATGATGTCAAGCTATTCATGAATAAAATGATGTCAAGATATTAATGAAAAAAATGATGTCAAGCTATTCATGAATAAAATGATGTCAAGCTATTCATGAATAAAATGATGTCAAGCTATTATTAAAAAAATGATGTCAAGCTATTCATGAATAAAATGATGTCAAGCTATTCATGAATAAAATGATGTCAAGCTATTCATGAATAAAATGATGTCAAGCTATTCATGAATAAAATGATGTCAAGCTATTCATGAATAAAATGATGTCAAGCTATTCATGAATAAAATGATGTCAAGCTATTATTAAAAAAATGATGTCAAGCTATTCATGAATAAAATGATGTCAAGCTATTATTAAAAAAATGATGTCAAGCTATTCATGAATAAAATGATGTCAAGCTATTCATGAATAAAATGATGTCAAGCTATTCATGAATAAAATGATGTCAAGCTATTCATGAATAAAATGATGTCAAGCTATTCATGAATAAAATGATGTCAAGCTATTCATGAATAAAATGATGTCAAGCTATTATTAAAAAAATGATGTCAAGCTATTCATGAATAAAATGATGTCAAGCTATTCATGAATAAAATGATGTCAAGCTATTATTAAAAAAATGATGTCAAGCTATTCATGAATAAAATGATGTCAAGCTATTCATGAATAAAATGATGTCAAGCTATTCATGAATAAAATGATGTCAAGCTATTCATGAAAAACATGATGTCAAGCTATTCATGAAAAAAATGATATCAAGATATTCATGAAAAAAATGATGTCAAGCTATTCATGAATAAAATGATGTCAAGCTATTCATGAATAAAATGATGTCAAGCTATTCATGAAAAAAATGATGTCAAGCTATTCATGAAAAAAATGATGTCAAGATATTCATGAAAAAAATGATGTCAAGCTATTCATGAAAAAAATGATGTCAAGCTATTCATGAAAAAAATGATGTCAAGCTATTCATGAAAAAAAATGATGTCAAGTTATTCATGAAAAAATGATATCAAGATATTCATGAAAAAAATGATATCAAGCTATTCATGAAAAATGATGTCAAGCTATTCATGAATAAAATGATGTAAAGTTATTCATGAAAAAAATGATGTCAAGCTTTTCATGAATAAAATGATGTCAAGCTATTCATGAATAAAATGATGTCAAGCTATTCATGAACAAAATGATGTCAAGTTATTCATGAATAAAATGATGTAAAGTTATTCATGAATAAAATGATATCAAGCTATTCATGAATAAAATGATGTAAAGTTATTCATGAATTAAATGATGTCAAGCTATTCATGAATAAAATGATATCAAGCTATTCATGAATAAAATGATGTCAAACTATTCATGAATAAAATGATGTCAAGCTATTCATGAATAAAATGATGTCAAGCTATTCATGAATAAAATGATATCAAGTTATTCATGAATAAAATGATGTCAAGCTATTCATGAATAAAATGATGTCAAGCTATTCATGAATAAAATGATGTCAAGCTATTCATGAATAAAATGATGTCAAGCTATTCATGAATAAAATGATGTCAAGTTATTCATGAATAAAATAATGTCAAGCTATTTATGAAAAAAATGATGTCAAGCTATTCATGAATAAAATGATGTCAAGCTATTCATGAATAAAATGATATCAAGCTATTCATGAAAAAATGATATCAAGCTATTCATGAATAAAATGATGTCAAGCTATTCATGAAAAAAATGATGTCAAGCTATTCATGAATAAAATGATGTCAAGCTATTCATGAATAAAATGATATCAAGCTATTCATGAAAAAATGATATCAAGCTATTCATGAGAAAATTATATCAAGCTATTCATGAAGAAAATGATGTCAAGCTATTAATGAAAAAAATGATATCAAGCTATTCATGAATAAAATGATGTCAAGCTATTCATGAATAAAATGAGGTCAAGCTATTCATGAATAAAATGATGTCAAGTTATTCATGAATAAAATGATATCAAGCTATTCATGAGAAAATGATGTCAAGTTATTCATGAATAAAATGATGTCAAGTTATTCATGAGAAAATGATGTCAAGCTATTCATGAATAAAATGATGTCAAGTTATTCATGAATAAAATGATGTCAAGTTATTCATGAATAAAATGATATCAAGCTATTCATGAATAAAATGATGACAAGCTATTCATGAATAAAATGATGTCAAGTTATTCATGAATAAAATAATGTCAAGCTATTTATGAAAAAAATGATGTCAAGCTATTCATGAATAAAATGATGTCAAGCTATTCATGAATAAAATGATGTCAAGCTATTCATGAAAAAAAATGATGTCAAGTTATTCATGAAAAAATGATATCAAGATATTCATGAAAAAAATGATATCAAGCTATTCATGACAAATGATGTCAAGCTATTCATGAATAAAATGATGTAAAGTTATTCATGAAAAAAATGATGTCAAGCTATTCATGAATAAAATGATGTCAAGCTATTCATGAATAAAATGATGTCAAGCTATTCATGAACAAAATGATGTCAAGTTATTCATGAATAAAATGATGTAAAGTTATTCATGAATAAAATGATATCAAGCTATTCATGAATAAAATGATGTAAAGTTATTCATGAATAAAATGATGTCAAGCTATTCATGAATAAAATGATATCAAGCTATTCATGAATAAAATGATGTCAAACTATTCATGAATAAAATGATGTCAAGCTGTTCATGAATAAAATGATGTCAAGCTATTCATGAATAAAATGATATCAAGTTATTCATGAATAAAATGATGTCAAGCTATTCATGAATAAAATGATGTCAAGCTATTCATGAATAAAATGATGTCAAGCTATTCATGAATAAAATGATGTCAAGCTATTCATGAATAAAATGATGTCAAGTTATTCATGAATAAAATAATGTCAAGCTTTTTATGAAAAAAATGATGTCAAGCTATTCATGAATAAAATGATGTCAAGCTATTCATGAATAAAATGATATCAAGCTATTCATGAAAAAATGATGTCAAGCTATTTATGAATAAAATGATGTCAAGCTATTCATGAAAAAAATGATGTCAAGCTATTCATGAATAAAATGATGTCAAGCTATTCATGAATAAAATGATATCAAGCTATTCATGAAAAAATGATATCAAGCTATTCATGAGAAAATTATATCAAGTTATTCATGAAGAAAATGATGTCAAGCTATTAATGAAAAAAATGATATCAAGCTATTCATGAATAAAATGATGTCAAGCTATTCATGAATAAAATGAGGTCAAGTTATTCATGAGAAAATGATGTCAAGTTATTCATGAATAAAATGATGTCAAGTTATTCATGAGAAAATGATGTCAAGCTATTCATGAATAAAATGATGTCAAGTTATTCATGAATAAAATGATGTCAAGTTATTCATGAATAAAATGATATCAAGCTATTCATGAATAAAATGATTACAAGCTATTCATGAATAAAATGATGTCAAGTTATTCATGAATAAAATAATGTCAAGCTATTTATGAAAAAAATGATGTCAAGCTATTCATGAATAAAATGATGTCAAGCTATTCATGAATAAAATGATATCAAGCTATTCATGAAAAAATTATATCAAGCTATTCATGAATAAAATGATGTCAAGCTATTCATGTAAAAAATGATGTCAAGCTATTCATTAATAAAATGATGTCAAGCTATTCATGAATAAAATGATGTCAAGCTATTCATGAAAAATTGATGTCAAACGATTCATGAATAAAATGATGTCAAGTTATTCATGAATACAATGATGTCAAGTTATTCATGAATAAAATGATATCAAGCTATTCATGAATAAAATTATGACAAGCTATTCATGAATAAAATGATATCAAGTTATTCATGAATAAAATGATGTCAAGTTATTCATGAATAAAATAATGTCAAGCTATTTATGAAAAAAATGATGTCAAGCTATTCATGAATAAAATGATGTCAAGCTATTCATGAATAAAATGATATCAAGCTATTCATGAAAAAATGATATCAAGCTATTCATGAATAAAATGATGTCAAGCTATTCATGAAAAAAATGATGTCAAGCTATTCATGAATAAAATGATGTCAAGCTATTCATGAATAAAATGATATCAAGCTATTCATGAAAAAATGATATCAAGCTATTAATGAGAAAATTATATCAAGCTATTCATGAAGAAAATGATGTCAAGCTATTAATGAAAAAATGATATCAAGCTATTCATGAATAAAATGATGTCAAGTTATTCATGAATAAAATGATGTCAAGCTATTTATGAAGAAAATGATGTCAAGATATTCATGAAGAAAATGATATCAGGCTATTCATGAATAAAATGATGTCAAGCTATTCATGAATAAAATGATGACAAGCTATTCATGAAGAAAATGATGTCAAGCTATTCATGAAGAAAATGATGTCAAGTTAGTCATGTAGAAAATGATGTCAAGTTATTCATGAAAAAATGATATCAAGTTATTCATGAATAAAATGATATCAAGCTATTCATGAATAAAATGATGACAAGCTATTCATGAAGAAAATGATGTCAAGCTATTCATGAAGAAAATGATGTCAAGTTATTAATGAATAAAATGATGTCAAGCTATTCCTGAATAAAATGATATTAAGCTATTCATGAAGAAAATAATGTCAAGCTATTCATGAAGAAAATGATGTCAAGCTATTCATGAATAAAATGATGACAAGCTATTCATGAATAAAATGATGTCAAGCTATTCATGAATAAAATGATATCAAGCTATTCATGAATAAAATGATATCAAGCTATTCATGAATAAAATTGTGACAAGTTATTCATGAATAAAATGATGACAAGCTATTCATGAAGAAAATGATATCAAGCTATTCATGAATAAAATGATATCAAGCTATTCATGAATAAAATGATGACAAGTTATTCATGAAGAAAATGATGTCAAGTTATTCATGAAAAAATGATATCAAGTTATTCATAAATAAAATGATATCAAGCTATTCATGAATAAAATGATGACAAGCTATTCATGAAGAAAATGATATCAAGCTATTCATGAATAAAATGATATCAAGCTATTCATGAATAAAATGATGACAAGTTATTCATGAAGAAAATGATGTCAAGTTATTCATGAAAAAATGATATCAAGTTATTCATGAATAAAATGATGTCAAGCTATTCATGAATAAAATGATATCAAGCTATTCATGAAGAAAATAATGTCAAGCTATTCATGAAGAAAATGATGTCAAGCTATTCATGAATAAAATGATGACAAGCTATTCATGAAGAAAATGATGACAAGCTATTCATGAAGAAAATGATATCAAGCTATTCATGAATAAAATTATATCAAGCTATTCATGAATAAAATGATGACAAGCTATTCATGAAGAAAATGATGACAAGCTATTCATGAAGAAAATGATGTCAAGCTATTCATGAAGAAAATGATGTCAAGTTATTTATGTAGAAAATGATGTCAAGTTATTAATAAAAAAATGATATCAAGCTATTCATGAATAAAATGATGTCAAGTTATTCATGAATAAAATGATATCAAGCTATTCATGAATAAAATGATGTCAAGTTATTAATAAAAAAATGATATCAAGTTATTCATGAATAAAATTATGTCAAGCCATTCATGAATATAATGATGTCAAGCTATTCATGAAGAAAATGATGTCAAGCTATTCATGAAGAAAATGATGTCAAGCTATTCATGAAGAAAATGATGTCAAGTTATTCATGTAGAAAATGATGTCAAGTTATTCATGAAAAAATGATATCAAGTTATTCATGAAAAAATGATATCAAGTTATTCATTAATAAAATGATGTCAAGTTATTCATGAATAAAATGATGTCAAGTTATTCATGTAGAAAATGATGTCAAGTTATTCATGAATAAAATGATGTCAAGCTATTCATGAATAACATGATGTCAAGCTATTCATGAAAAAAAACGATGTCAAGCTATTCATGAATAAAATGATGTCAAGTTCGTTATTGTCGGCACTGAACTTATTGCTAGTATGTGCTGGTGCCTTAGTCAATAAATTTTGTAATTATTTGTCAGAATTTCCTACTGTAAGTTTCGGCTCGCAAACTCCATTTACTCACAAATCAATTAAATTTGTCCAATTTGCGTAAAGCTTTAAAGTTGATCACTGTAATTTTTTCAGCCTTCTCTTGGTTTGCTTTCCGTTTCTGAAAAAATATCAAATAAAATTTAAGTTTAAGTTTAAATACAATTGTACTGCCTTAATATATTGGAAATTAGATATAATCTTTAAAATGTTCAAATTGGCACAAGTAGTTCAACCAGTTTTTCATGAATAAATATTAACTTACATAATTTTTATGCTGTCCTTTTTCACTTCAGTTTAATCACATTTCACCATTGAAAATAAAACATTTTCTCTTCCTGCTGAACAATGCGCAAATGATACCAATTGAATGAATGGTTTAAAACTGCAATAGAAGCACATGTCCCCATGCGGAAATTTTATAGCAAGCCCCACTCTCCTCAATGGTTTACTTCGACTTGCGCAACTGCCAATTCTCAAAGGCAGCATGCATACCGCAAACTTAACCGACATAAGTCTAGTTCAAACAGACAGAAGTATATAGCAGCTAGAAATAACGTTAAGAAAGAAATAGCGACAGCTAAAAGAGAATTTACTGAAACCACTAAAAACGCATCGAAGTACAAAAACTAGGAACTCGTAACTTCTGGAAAATCTACAACAGTGTAGTTAATAATAGGCAATCAACAATTCCCCAACTAACCAACAATCACGAGGTTCTTTGCTCAGCAACCGAGAAGGTTAACATGCTTGCCAGTCGGTTTGCCTCAAACTCCACACTGGACCCTCTCAACCACCCGCTACCTGACTTTCCTATGCGGACAGACGCCATTCTAGACGATCTAAAACTCACCCCTGCTCAGGTGCATGCTATCATAAAAAAACCTTGACACTTCAAAGGCATGTGGACCCGATCTCATCCCAGCTGTGCTATTAAAAAGTGCTCAGCTGAAGTAGCTCCAGTTCTCTCCAAACTATACAACAAATGCCTTAATGAATCTTGCTTTCCGGGCTTTTGAAAACCGCTTCTGTGGTACCAGTATTCAAGAGTTCTGAAGAAAGAACAAACCCATTAAATTATCGCCCCATTAGCCTCCTCTCACTTTTTTTCCAAAATATTTGAGACCTTAATTAACCATGCTCCAGTCCATCACCTTACAGATGCTAAACTTCTGATTGACCAATAATATGGATTTAGACAAGCCCGTTCCACAGCAGACATCCTCACTGTAATCTCTGAACGTATATACCACTCACTGGACAAACCTGGGGAGGGCAGAGCGGTAGCTCTAGATATATCTAAGGCTTTTGACAGGGTATGGTATGAGGGTCTCCTCAGGAAAATAAGATCATACGGTATCACTGGTAGAATACTAAACATAATTAATCCCTTCTTAGATAAGAGAAAAATCCAGGTTGTCCTCGACGGTCGTAAATCTAAACAATATGATATAAATGCGGGAGTGCCCCAAAGGTCTATCCTTGGACCTCTATTGTTCCTAATATTCATAAACAACCTACCGACAAAATTGCCTTTGAGATGGGTATATATGCTGATGACACCACACTATAACAGGCATGACAGGAAAACGAATGAACACATATCTAAAGAAATGGCAGAAACACTAGAGGATGACCTCCAATCTGTAGTGGAATGGGGACAAAAATGGATGGTCACGTTCAATGCCGCCAAGACGAACTAGTTTCCTTCAATAAATAAAAGAAACCTCTACCACCAATAGCAATGGCCAACGACACTTTATCTGAGAGTACATTTTTCAAAATCCTTGGCCTAACGTTCACAGGAAACCTGAGTTGGAACAATTACATTGAAAGCATTGCCAGGGCTGCTGCAAAGAAGATAGGCTCTCTCTACCGTGCTAGAAAATTACTAACACCCGAAAGTACCCTGTACCTCTATAAGACTACCATTCGCCCATGTATGGAGTATTGCTGTCATATTTGGGCTGGTGCATCTGCTACTAGTCTCTCGCTCCTAGACAAGGTTCAAAAGAGAGTCGCAAACCTGATAGGCCCTGAACTGACATCTAAGCTTCAGCCTCTGCCCCATTGATGAAATGTTGCACCCCTCTGCCTGTTCTACAAGTATTTTAATGGAGAATGCTCTGAAGAACTGCAAGCACTTGTGCCCCCACGACGTAAACATCCTCGAAAAACCCGCCAGGAAGCTAAATCTCACCCCAACACACTAGAGATCCCTAGATGTAAAAGATCTTTCTATTTCAGTAGTTTCTTCCCCAGAACCGCTAGACTTTGGAATTCCGTTCCGGGTCCCTGCTTCACCAATTGTACTGACGTGGAGAAGTTCAAATGTAACGTGAACAGACACCTTGCTGCCAAAATCCCTACATAGTACCCCAGTAGATGTTACCCCTGATAGTAGCCCCCTACACCAAAGTGGCAATGTGCGTTGTTTGGGGTGAAAATATAATTAACAAAAGTAATACAAAGGCGTTAGAGTGCTGACTTTTTAGATTTGTGTAAAATATCAGCCACTTCGTCAGAACATTACCATTTGCCTCAATACCAGGAAGAATTCTATCCGTCAAATATTCACTCTCCTTTTATGTCTCCTTTGTACAAGTTACATTTAGCGATTATACAAGACATTTTGCTTCCTTATTTTATTTTTCATTATATTGGATATTTTTAATGTAATACTTGAATTTTAATAGGTTGTTTTCTAATTCTGTTAATCATTTCATAAATATAAAATGCGTTAATAGTGAAACTTGTTACTTTTTAATGCTAAACCAGCAAATGGTATAACCATTAACAATAAAATTTATCAAACTATATAGTTTGGTTGAAAGATTCTGTGGGTAAGCCACAAGAGTCCATGTTAACCATATTTCCTAGATTAGTAGACTAATTTTCCACAGCACAAATCTAGAGTTAACCTTACCTCTAGAAATACCAACTGTATATTCATAAAAAAATTTATGGTAACAACTAAGGCTAGCTATATCTTCTATTCCAAAATGAAACTCCAGAGGATTTCCAACAGTTGAAAAATAAATTTGTAGTAAATTATGGCAATCATTTGCGCATTATTTATCCAGTGGACCATTGAATGTAGTAGGGATTTTTGTGACCATCTACATGTTTAAATAGGATTTCGAATGGAAGTTCATTTTGATGTAAGTAGCAACTAATACTGTGAAGATTTCTATTTTTTTCTAAAAGTGTAACAAGTTCACCTTAATAGCCAGTATTCGCATTTCTATTGTCAACAAGGACAGCTTTAATAGTGCTTACACTTTTAAATGTGTGTAAAACATCATACACTCCACAGGAACTGTACCATTTGCATCAATATCAGTAAAAAAACCCTGTGTGTCAAATATTCACTCTCCTTTAGTGTCTCCTTTGTGATTGTCAAGTGGTGTTCAAGTCCTTTAGTTTTTTTTCCGAATATTACTTCCATTTTCCTCCAATACAAAGAAAATTCCCCATTTTGTTTTTCATAGAATATCTTTTTATTTTAGCTTTGTTCAAGTCCTCTATTTTTTTCAGAATATTACTTCCAGTTTCCTCCACTGATTCTTTGTAGAGTTGTGTGTCTTTGTCTTCCCATCTATCGAATACAAAGAAGATTCTCCACATTTTCATTTTGTTTTTCATAGAATTTCTTTTTTATTTTAGCTTTTGTTCTATCAATTTTGCATTTATCCAACTAGCCATCAAATCCAAGAGTAAAGTATTAGAAAGACTGGCTCCAAGATTAGATGATATACGAACCCTTACTGATTCAAGAGAATACCTCGGAATTTTTGTAAAATTATAAGGTCATAAGGTTATAAGTGCAAATGATGTGCTTAGTCTGGCAATTTTCTTTGTTGCATTTTGCATTAGTATTGTTACAACTTAAAATGTCCAGTTTGCACGAATATGATGAAAGATTAAATAATGTAATCAACTTTGCAGAATTTCTTTTTGAACAGCAAAGAGAAATTTTCTGTTCGTCTTCGGAAAGCATAGAATTTTCACCTTGTTAACAATACTTTTCATTTAACAAAGGCAAAAGAGATTTATGAAATATTTTACTATTAATTTCGGAATACCAACAAAGTTGGGGATAAGTGTTCATAAAAAATCACTGTATTGGATTTTTGGGACTTTTGCAGAATTTGACTTGAATCCTCAGGATTTTCCGTCAATTATTATTCGTGATCAATCGGCAGTCAGCGGATTAAGTTGAGCAAAGTAACAAACACCGGAGGAAAAGGTGTAAAAAATAAATGTAACGTCTTAGCTGATGCATCCATTATGCAACCAGAAGTTTCGAGCCTAGGAAGAAGGGTACGCAACCAAAAGGAGACGATAACGTGTTAAAATGTCGATGAAAAAAGCGACCCCTCCTTGTAGAAAATTGCCAATTGAGAGTAAAGGAATCAATGTTTTTGGCCAATTTTTTTTATATTTGCCGTCCGCAAGACCGATTTTTAAAACACTACAAATTTTGTCACATTCTGACATGTTTGTCAAAAGTTATTGCATAAAAACACATTTTCCCTGTTATATATTAGATTATGTTTCATACTTATGCACTTATCAGTATAGGAATTGAAAAATTATTGGAACGATTTGAATTAATATTCCTAACACGTAAATAAATGCTATTTCATCTTAATACAGTGATTTTGAGTTTTCTGTCAAGTGTCGTTATGTTCCAGAGTTATTTCTATATTTTTATTTTATGTTTGTGAGATTGCGTATTGATGGCCACCTTCTATGAATCTGCAACCTCAGTCTTAAAAATTGATAGATCCCAATTATGAATGGGTTAACACGGAGGCTCCCCCTTACAAGTTAGTGACTCCACGGTCAGTTCTTACAATTGGCACCACTTCCATGAGTTCTATAGGACCAGAATTTAAAAAAAATATATTATACATTTTGAACATTCATCTTAGTTTATTTTTAATCAGTTCATATGCGTGTTATGTTTGTACAGTGGTAACGTCACCAGCCCTGAATGCTACAGTTTTACCTGTGGTTTCGATTCTAGCTGATGACACCCTAATATATTTTCTTCGATTACTTCTGGCATCACGATACTATAATATAATATACGAAATCTGAACAAATTAAAATATATTTAAACGTATTTTATGAACGGACAAAGCCTGGTGAGCCTCCTCCGTTAGTTATAAAATAAAATTAATTTTCTGACATTTTGGGTTTCTGTAGAACATATGCCTTACATCTGCCGTTTTAAATGTTAACCGTCATAACAGTGATGACACTCTCCGTTGATCTCGTCCCTCATATAAAGATAACTAAATATTCTAATTAAATAAACATTTTTTACAACAAATAAAATCACATAATTTTATGAATATTTTCTTATAATCTTTAAAAATACAGAAATTAAAATATAATAATATTTCAATTGTTTTATAAATTTTAAAATAAAATGGAGTTTCTGACAAAATAAATAAACAAATAAAATGAGGTAAAAAATCCTTTAAAATGTTATTATTAAAGGTTTGTGCAATAACTTACTCACACACACACACACACACACACACACACACACACACTCACATACACACACACACACGTTCGTGCGCAAATAAGCGAAGGTTTATTCATTTCAATTTTCCCGAGCATTTTGCACACAAAGAAGTTCTTCCTGCAACGGCACAAATTTAAATACGTCTACCCACTTTTTCTCGCAACAACAAAAATAAAATAAACATGGCAACAATATCATGTGACATCATCAACCAATGAGAAAGTTTACAAAATCGTCTTTTTAACGCTTTTCCAAAAACTAAAATATCAGCAGTAGCAATCGTGTTTTGGAGCCCAAAACGTATAAAAAGGCATCAAAGATTCTTTTTGAAAGAAGGCGAGAGAGCAGCAGTCTTCTCTCCCTTTCGTTTCTCGTTTCGACGTCACACGTCATTTTCATAACATCGATTCCACATCGGACACTCAAATATCACCATTACACAGATTTTCTAATTAATAACAACGAACTAATTTCCTCACAAATCACTTTCCTCATGCGACTTTTGAATAAGGTGAACTTCACCAGTTTAAAACCCAAACCTTAAAATAATCTCATTATTGTCTTACAAGTCTTGAACGTTCTAATTTCATAAATTCCACAAAGGACTTTCATCTAACATTCTAATCATGAGCTCGAAAGAACTTTCACCGATTGGACCTTTGCTTGTTCACCTTGTTGTCTGTTGCTGAAAAATAAATGCGGTGCATTTTGAATCAGAAGGACGTTTTGATCTATTCTTCTTTTTAATTTTGTTTGCAGTAAAGAGATTTAATTTTACTTAAACTTCTGTACCCATACAGGGTTTTGGTTGCACTATCTTTAATAAATTTTATAAATGAGGAAACAAATCAGTTCGAACTATTGAGGCCTTATAATGGATACATTTACTCATACATCAAATTTTAACGCTGGTGAAAAGATACTTTTCCACATGTTCCATGAATTGTGACGCAGCGGCCATAGGAGATTTTTGTACTGAATAAAAGCATTAAAATTCATTAAAACACAAAACATATCCAAGAAGAAGAGTAAGTTATCAAACCAAATAAAAGCATAAAAATATATAACTTATCCATGTAGGTAGAAGAGTAACTTATTGAACCGAATAAAAGCATTAAATACATAATTTATCCAGGTAGGTAGAAGAGTAACTTCTATAACCCAATAAAAGCATTAAAATACATAACTAATCCAGGTAGGTAGAAGAGTAATATATCAAACCAAATAGAAGCATTAAAATGCATAACTTATCCAGGTAGGTAGAAGAATAACTTATTGAACTGAATAAAAGCATTAAAATACATAACTAATCCAGGTAGGTAGAAGTGTATCTTATTGAACTGAATAAAAGCATTAAAATACATAACTTATCCAGGTAGGTAGAAGAGTAATATATCAAACCGAATAGAAGCATTAAAATAAATAACTTACCCACGTAGGTAGAAGAGTAATATATCAAACTGAATAAAAGCATTAAAATACATAACTTATCCAGGTAGATAGAAGAGTGTGCCAGTTGACACGGTTAAGATTCAGATTAAAAATTGTTATAAAAATAAATACAATTTAGGCGCGCAGTATGATTATGATTATGTTGGCGCGTGAAAAATAAAAAATAACTCCCACGCAAATTCTGGCGTGGCGTTATATATTAAATCGACTCAAAATGAGCGGACGTAGTACAGAGCACCCCATGTGATGTTTCCGTCCAGTGGGATTTCTCCAGGGACATTTTTCTAAACTTTCTTCTTAAGCTCGCTGGGAGCCGGTCCAAATAGTATTTTAGCACAAACAAACATCAAATCTCTCTTTCAACTCCATTCTCATTCGGACGTTCCACGCATGTTACTATCACTCTTCCATTTTCACCGCTCCGTGCGCTTCATACAATTTCACAGGCGCACATTACCTCTCTTAACATGTTTTAACATATGAACAGTTCAACAAAAAAAGACATTCTCCTTTTTTTATACGAACATTAAAAAGGACTTCTGAACTCATTATAAAGAGAATTATATTTTATTTGTTAATGGTTGGTTTCTGTAAATAAACCTCCTTTGGTTTTGCATGTAAGTCTTCTTTTTATTTTTATTTATTTGTGGAGGAAGTTAGTTCCTAAAAAGGCCTGACGACCCCCACAAGTTGGTGATCCGACTTAGAACATTACATGCACAATGGAATCTCCTTACAAGCTACACGTGGTTTCCTAAACTACTTGCTATATCATGCATGCGGTAACACTTGAAGGAAGTAAAAGGACGACACGAATCTCAAGGGATGATACAAGCCATCAAACGAAGCGTGGATCTCAGTACAATATAGCAACAAATTAGCGAGTTATGCCGATAGTCGCTATAAAGTCGAAAATTAAACAAATCATGACTCAGCGTCAAAACAACACTTTTGCTCATCAGGCACCCCCCCAACAACGAGTTGGTGATAGATAACGTGTAATGAACACACACAGCTACAATTCAGCCGATCCAAACGTGAACACGAGCGTGTAAAACCCCTCGGAAAATGATCTACCACAATCTCGAACTTCACTCGGCAGTTTAACAGACCTCAGAAACACAGACCCTAGCAAAAGCAACATTTTTTTCGATCACGATTTCAAGCTTCGCGTACTCGAAACAAGTCAACTGACAGTTTAAAGGCTTTAAAATCACTTTCAAACGAAAAACAGAAAAATGGAACCTCCGCGTGCTGAAACACCTCGGGCTACATTAACGTTAAATATACCAGCTTTTAATCCTACCAATATAAAGACGTGGTTTATCCAGATCCAGGCCCTTTTTGACGCAAAACGGATTACGTCTCAGCGAACCAAGTATTGTTATTTGGTTGAAAAAATCCCGGCAGACGTCGTTGAAGAGGTGACTGATTTATTGGTGAACGTGCCAGAAAATAATCCATACGATAAACTTAAGGAGGCCATTTTGAGACAGACTGGTTATTAAACGAGACAATGTTACGCAATCTTTTCACCCAAGTAGAATTGAAAGATCGCACACCGTCGCAACTTTTACGATACATGAAATTATTGCTAGGGGACAACGAAATGTCCGAAAATATAATGAGAAGTTTGTGGCTGGATAAACTCCCAGACACAACAGTACAAATTCTGGCACCCACAATGGAAGAGACAAACACTGAAAAGCTCGCTGACATGGCAGACCGAATTCATGAAAATCTGAGGAACCGCAAAGTAAACTCAGCACAAGCACAGCCAAAACAGACAAGAGACGACGAAGTAGCCGGACTAAAAACTACGGTCGAAAATCTCACTCGTCAATTGCAGGAATTAATGCAAATAAACCGTCGTTACTCATTTAATAAACGACCTAACAACCGACAACGAAGTTTTAGTAGAGGTCGAAGCAACACACGAGAACAAGCGAACGAAATCTGTTTTTACCACAAAAAATTCGGCACAGAAGCGAGACGTTGCACTTATCCTTGTTCTTTTAAAAACAAGAACCAGGGGAACGATCATTCCAGCCAGTAGTGACGACAACTGTCGCTGGATTTTCCACTAAAGGTCGTCTATTTTTTATTCGTGACAGTAATCACGGATATCACTTCTTAATAGACACTGGAGCTAAAATAAGCGTGATACCACCGCTACGTAAACAGAAAGCTACTCCATAGCCTTACCACCTCCAGGCACACAAATACCGACATACGGTGAAAAGTACTTAAGCGTCAATCTCGGCTTGCGTTGCACATTTTCGTGGATTTTTACCATAGCCAATGTGACGACACCAATATTAGGAGCAGATTTCCTAGCACGATTTAATCTATCAGTAGACATGACTAATCGCACACTGACTGATAACCAAACAGAAGTCGTAATTAAAGGTATCACCACAAGATACCAGTCTACTGGGATTAGTTCTGCCTTACCTGAAGAGACGTACATTCGTCGGCTGTTTCAAAAATACCCACAACTTACTCAGCCATTCAAAGTCACGGATAATATTAAACATAATGCAAGGCATTATATTAAAACGAATAGACAACCTGTCTACGCCACCCCACCCCCCCAGACGTCTGAAGCCGGATAAGTACAAGATCGCAAAAGACGAATTTCAACGCATGTTACAACAAGGAATTATCCGACCTTCCAAAAGTGCGTGGTTATCTCCTCTACATATGGTACAGAAATCAGACGCGACAACATGGCGTCCTTGCGGCGATTTCAGGAGATTAAATGCACAAACCGTACCGGATAGATACCCTATCCCACACATTCACCATTTCGCAATCGAACTGCAAAATGCCACGGTATTTTCCAATCTGGATTTAGTAAAAGCATATTACCAAATACCGGTGGCGGAAGAAGATATCCATAAAACAGCACTGACCACACCATTTGTACTTTACGAATTCGTCAGAATGCCATTCGGACTTAGAAACGCTTGTCAAACCTTCCAAAGGTTAATAGACGAGGTTTTTAGGGACCTTCCATTCGTATTCGCTTACGTGGACGATGTCCTAATTGCTAGTAGAAACCTCGACGAATATAAACAACACTTGAAACAAGCTTTCCAAAAACTGTCCCATTACGGTTTAAAATTAAACTTGGACAAATGTATTTGCGGTCAACAAGAAGTAAATTTCCTCGGACATTCAATTGATAAGGATGGTATATCACCATTACCCGAAAAAGTAAGTGCGATTACGAATTTTCCACAACCTACATCTGTTAGACAAGTTCGTCGCTTCATAGATGTAATTAATTATTACAGACGATTTTTACCCAACTGTTCCACAATCCTTGCACTGTTAACGTCATTATTGAAGAACAAAACGAAAAACCAACAGTTAAAACTGGAAGGATCAACTTTAAAAGCTTTCCATCAAGCTAAAACTGCCTTAGTCCATTTCACAAAATTGAATTATATTAAGGACAGTGAAGAATCGAAACTTACACTTAAAACAAACGCATCAGACATAGCTGTAGGAGCAGTTATACACCAACTGACAGGGGATACAATGACCCCTATATCGTTTTTCTCAGCCAAACTGAGCAAGACACAGACAAAGTACAGTACCTTTTCAAGGGAGCTATTAGCAATTTATTTGTCAATTAAACATTCTAGACATCTGTTAGAAGGAAGAAACTTTTGTATTTACACTGACCATAAACCGTTAACGTATGCACTGCATACACATGTAGATAAATATGGCCCAAGAGAAATCAGACATCTTGATTATATTGCTCAATATTCCAAAGACATCAGCTACGTCAAGGGACAACAAAACATCGTGGCGGACGCATTATCACGAGCTGCAATAACTTTGCTAAATTCCAGTTCGTTGAGTATGGAATTAATTGCACAAGAACAAAAGACGGACGAGACACTCACTGACGTACAACAGAAAACGTCTTTGCAACTGAAGGAAATGTCCGTACCTTTTAGTACAACAACATTTTATTGTGATACAGCAAAAAAACAACCACGTCAATACATATCGCCAAGCGTCAGACGACATGTTTTTCAACATTTTCACAATTTATCTCATCCAGGCAAACGAGCCACTGTAAAAGTAATAGCAGACCGCTTTGTTTGGCCGAAAATTAATACAGATATTCGAAATTGGACCAAGACGTGTGTATCCTGTCAAAAGAATAAAATACACAGGCACACAAAGTCACCGCTGGGCACTTTCAGTACGTCCGATGCTAGGTTTACCAATATCCATGTTGACTTGGTGGGGCCATTACCCCCCTCAAAAGGACACACCCACATTCTCACCATAGTTGACAGGTTCAGCAGATGGCCAACGGCCATACCTGTGAAGGACACATCGGCGGCGACAGTAGCTGGAACAATACTAAAAGACTGGATAGCGATTTTTGAAGTATCGTCAGTACTCACAACGGACAGAGGCTCGCAATTTCAACCGAAACTCTTCGCAGAGTTCAACCAATTGTTGGGAACAACCCACATAAAGACAACGGCTTATCACCCTTGTTCGAACGGCCTCGTCGAACGCTTTCACAGACAGCTAAAAACTTCTTTGGCTACGAGTCTTAACAACACAGACTGGTCAGATAATTTACCATTAATCCTATTAATGATCCGAAACATGATAAAAGAGGATTTACAGAGCACGCCAGCGGAGGTAGTTTTTGGATCAGCAGTCACTTTACCTGGACAATATTTTAATGCATACACAGACATTTCACCCACAGCTACATTCGTGACGGAATTAAGAGCAAAATGTCTTCTCTCAAATTTACACCCACCAGGAGGGCTGACAAACAAACATATATGCCGAATGACCTTCACACAATCAAATATGTATTTATTAGGAATGATACAGTCAATTTTGTCCAAATTACACAGGACCATACCAAGTTTTGGACAGAAGTGAAAAATATTTTACTGTCCAAAGGAAAGACAGGAAAGACAACATCGCGATCGACCGAATTAAACAAGCATACATTGAGGAATACCCTCAGACAATTTCCCCACCAGAACAAAACTCCTTAGAACATGGGATTCCAGCAGAAAATGACGGGAATATCAAACCTACGACAAAAACAGGTAGGAAAGTCCACCGGCCGAAACATTTCAAGGAATATATTACATATTGAAAAAAAATTTTTTTTCAATCTTGGGGGAGTATTGTGCCAGTTGACACGGTTAAGATTCGGATTAAAAATTGTTATAAAAATAAATACAATTTAGGCGCACAGTATGATTATGATTATGTTGGCGCGTGAAATATAAAAAATAACTCCCACGCTTATTCCGGCGTGGCCTTATATATTAAATTGACTCAAAACGAGCGGACGTAGTACAGATCACCCCACGTGATGTTTCCGTTCAATGGGATTTCTCCAAGGACATTTTTCTAAACTTTTCTTCTTAAGCTCGCCGGGAGCCGGACCAAATAGTATTTAAGCACACACAAACATCAAATCTCTCTCTCAACTGCATTCTCATTCGGACGTTCCACGCGTGTTACTATCACTCTTCCATTTTCACCGCTCCGCGCGCTTCATACAATTTCACAGACGAACATTACCTATTGCCTCTCTTAACATATTTTAAAATATGAACAGTTCAACAAAAAAAAAAAAATTCTCCTTTTTTTATACGAAATCTTAAAAAGGACTTCTGAACTCATTATAAAGAGAATTATATTTTATTTGTTAATGGTTGGTTTCTGCGAATAAACCTCCGTTTGTTTTGCATGTAAGTCTTCTCCTTTTTATTTTTATTTATTTGTGGAGGAAGTTAGTTCCTAAAAAGGCCTGACGACCCCCACAAGAGTAACTTATCGAACCGAATAAAAGCATTAAAATACATAACTTATCCAGGTAGGTAGAAGAGTAACTTATCGAACCAAATAAAAGCATTAGAATACAGGGGAGATTCTCTCATGATTTCTCTATTGCTTATGACCTCACTCAGATTGTTCATGAACCCACCCGTGTGCCCGACAATGACGGCCAGTATGCAAGTCTCCTCGACCTTTTTCTCACAACTTGCCCTGAACTATGTTCAGTTTCCGTTCTGTCTCCTCTTGGATCTTCCGACCACTCAGTTGTATCAATTAAGATAAAAATGAAATGTAATAAGTCCTCAGAAGTACCTTTCCATCGTACAGTATATCAATATACTATGGCTGACTGGGATAGTTTCCGTATATTTATATCGGATCTTCCTCTGCGTTCCCTGTTTAAAAAGGATGTATCGTCTATAGTATCAGACCTGACAGAATAGTTAATTGTAGGTATAGACAATTTCATACCCTCGAAAAAGTTCCAGCAAAAAGCTAACAGCCAGCCATGGTTTTCTCCAGAATGTGCTGCTGCTATTGCGCACAGAAATCACTTTTTCCACTGCTTCCAACGTAATAGATGTATGGAAACTAAAGCCGCTTTCAGGACTGCCAGCAACCATTGTAAGAAAGTAATAAAGAACGCAAGAGAGTTGTATGCTCAGTCTGTCAAGTCCAAAGTAGCTGAGCAGCAGCTTGGTTCCCACCAGTTTTGGTAAATTGCAAACAGAATCCTGAACAGAAGCGTGTGCTCTATCCCAACTATCATCAATGGACCTGAGTTAATCTCGTCAGCATCAGACAAAGCCAAACTCTTTGCCAAGAACTTTGCAGCCAATTCTACCCTTTGCGACCAAGGCCGCCAACCCCCAATATTTCTATCCTGTATCAGAAAACACACTATGTGATATACAGATATATGTATGTGATGTTGCCAAGCTAATCAAAAACCTTGATTCCAGTAAAGCAACCGGCCCTGACGGTATTCCAATTATAGTACTCAAAAAACTTCAACGAGAACTAGCACCCATAATTCCAAAACTGTTTAAACGTTGTCTTAAGGAAAATTGCTTCCCATCACCCTGGAAAATCACATCAGTATGCCCTGTATTTAAGAATTCAGGTGATCGTTCATCGCCCTCTCAGTACAGGCCAATAAGTCTCCTGTGCGTCATGAGTAAGTTGCTGGAATCTGTGTTAAATAGAGAAGTAATCAACCATCTCAGCAAAAATAACCTTCTTAGTGACACACAATATGGTTTCCGTTCTGCTAGATCTACAGCAGATGTGCTTACAGTTATATCTCATAGGATTAGCAAATCTCTCGACGAAGGCCACATTTCTAGGGCAATTGCTCTTGACATATCTAAGGCCTTTGATAGGGTATGGCATAAAGGTTTACTTCACAAGATCTCCAGCTATGGTATAGCTGGAAATGTCTTCTCAATTATTAAATCATTTCTCTCTGATAGGTTCATAAGAGTAGTAGTTGATGGGCAAAAATCAGAAGCTCACAGTATAAATGCTGGAGTCCCTCAGGGGTCCATCCTGGGCCCAACTCTTTTCCTGATCTACATTAATGATCTTCCAAATCACATCCTTACATCATTCGTAGACATTTTTGCTGACGACACATTCTATGGAAGCACATCTAAGACAGTAAACGACCAAGTTCTCTCCGATTCTCTCTCCTCTGATCTTGATCACGTTGTACAATGGGGAAAGGAGTGGCTGGTTACTTTTAATGCATCTAAAACCAAGCTTCTATCTTTACATCATTAACGTTCTGATCCCCATCTGGCATCAATTAAAATGAATGGCTCTCGTCTTGGGGAGGCCTCAAGTTTTGACAAGCTTCTGGGCTTGACCTTTACTCCTGATCTTAAATGGAATACGTACATCAAATCTGTTACCAAGGCCGCTGGAAAAATCGTCGGATTCTTCTATCGATCCAGTAGATATCTCACTGCTGATGCAATTCTCTATCTATATAAGAGCCAGGTAGTCCAAGGATGGAATACTGTTGCCACATATGGGCAGGAGCTGCTAGAAAAGACTTTCCTGCCTTGATAGGTTCAAAATAGACTTCGTGGCCTGGTGGGAGATGTCCTTTTCTCTTCGCTGCAACCTCTATCTCACAGACGAGATGTTGCGAGTTTGTCTCTGCTTTATCGTTATTTTCATGGAAAGTGTTCGACTGAGCTTCAATCTATCGTCTCCCCTCGCCAAACTTTCACAAGAAACACTAGACTAGCTGAAAACATTATCAATAATTTCCCCCACTCTTTATCTGTGCCTAAACCTAAACATAGATTCCATGATCAAAGCTTCTTTCTTAGAACTGCACGCCTGTGGAATTGTCTTCCGTTTTCCTGCTTTCCAGCTGTCTATAATATGGTTGTCTTTAAGTCCAACGTGAACAAGTTTCTGATGAGCCGTTCCACTTAAGTTAACAAATTTACCGAACTTCCATTACTATTGATTACTATATTGTCCTTTTGACTGCTCTACACTCTTTAACCCTTATCCTTGAGTGGCCGATCTGCCTTGATAAGTGGTGTCGCCTATGTAAAAAAAAGTAGGTAGAAGAGTAACTTATCGAACCAAATAAAAGCATAAAAATACATAACTTATCCAGGTAAGAAAGAAGAGTAACTTATCGAACTAAATAGAAGAATAAGAATATATAACTTATCCAGGTAGGTAGAAGAGTAACTTATCGTAAGTGGAAGACTGACTTTAGAGCAACAGTCAAGAAGCAATGAACACTATCAGCCAATGTGTGGTTCCCCCATGTCCACAGATAAGAGCAACCCTGCACCTCAAATCCACTCACAATCAACATCTTCTCAAGACTCATGTAAAGACAGTGACTAGTGTAAATGCCACAAACGTGAATCACCACCCCCTCCACCATCGGCTCTGCCATTTCCTGCAAATTGAGCTAACCGAGAGAAACTTCAACAGTACCTACTAGACAGGTACAAATCCAGTACCTTCAATACATGTCAGCATCAACCACTTCCTCACAGGGCAGGCCCACCGATGCATGGTCGACCTCAAAGCTACACCTGTCGCGCATCACACACCGTCCCAGTACCACTACATTGGCAGGATGAAACGAAAGCAGGCCTAGATCAGGATGTTCAACTTGGCATCATCGAGCCCGTCCCAGTTGGAGAACCGGTCACTTGGTGTCATTGCATGGTGGTCTGCACAAAGAAGAATGGCATTCCATGTTGAACCATAGACTTCCAAGCACTCAACGCTCATGCAGTGAGGGAGACCCACCACACACACTCCCCATTTCATCAGGCTCGCTCCGTCCCACGCCACACTAAAAAAGCTGTCTTCGATGCCTGGAATAAACATTTCACAACCTTCATCACACCATGGGGCAGGTACAGATATAAAACTGCACCTCAAGGATACATAGCCTCTGGGGATGGCTATACCCGTCGCTTCGATGAAATCGTCGTCGACATTCCTGGCAAAACAAAGTGCAGTGACGATGCTCTTCTTTGGTCAAACAGTATTCAGAACAGTTTCCTTCTATCCTGTAACTGGCTGGAAACTTGTGGAAAGAACGGTATCATCTTAAACCCGGAGAAATTCATCTTTTCTCAAGACACTGTAGAGTTTGCTGGCTTTGAAATAACTCCAGGCAACATGCGACCATGTAGTCACTATCTTGAAGCAATCTTAGACTTTCCTTCACCGAAGAACATCACAGACATGAGATCATGTTTTCGCCTCGTAAACCAGGTATCATATGCCTTCAGTATGACTGACAGGCTGCAAGCATTCAGACAACTGTTGAAACCTGGAACTCTATTCAACTGGGACGACACTGGAACGTCTTTTTCAGGAATCAAAAGCAGTCATCATCAGTAAAATTGAACATGGTGTCCAGATATCTGACAAAAACAAACCAACTTGTCTAGCTAGACTGGTCGAAGAATGGCATTGGATTCTGGCTGTTCTAAAAACATTGCACATGCATCAAAACTGTGCCCTTCTGTTGCCGCGACGGGTGGAAGATAACTCTTGTTGGTAGCAGGTTCACCAGCCCCACAGAATCTTCAGATGGCGGTCTAGAGTTTACAGCTTCAACAACCAGAGATTTCCTGAAGACCTGGGTGTGAATCATAGGCTCTCATCTGTAGCTTTTCTACATAGCAACTGTAGAGCAGAAGTTGGGGTGAAGACCGTGAAATGCATGATTACAGACAACTCTGAACCAAATGGTGAACTAGACACCGATGCCTTTCAGCCTGCCATGTTGCAGTATCGAAACACCTCAGACAGAGATACAAAATTATCTCCAGCAATGTGTATCTTTGGGCGGGCAATTCGAGACTTCATTCCAATCATGTCTGGCTGCTACGAACCTCATGAAACATGAGAGTGACACACTTACTCTGAGAGAGGAAGCTTTACGCAACCGACACATGAAAACTGCCGAACGCTTAGATGAACATACAAAGCGGCTGTCACCTCTCAGAGTGGAAGACCAGTCAGGATCCAAAATCAAACTGGCCCTTGTCCAAGAAAATGGGACAAAACTGGAACTGTCATTGAAGTTCATCAATATGACAGTATGTTGTACGCATGGACGGATCAGGCAGAGTGACATTTACGCAACAGGAAGTTTCTACGAAAGTACATGCCGGTGTATTCCCCTCCTGAAAAACATACCATTGACCATGACTTGAGATATCACTTCAAAGGAGGAAATCCCAACCCACCTACAATAGTGAGTGGGATACCAATAACCCCAGCTGTTCCATCTCAGACCGTTACAGACTCGAAACTACAGAACAACAGTGGGCATGCACCAACTTCACCAAGTCATTGTTCACCTCTTGTCTGTATTACACCAGCTGAGTAGGGTAGACCACCTCATGTCACTCAGCCTAAATCACCCATGCTATCAGTCTTGGACAAACCACCACCAGTGGATGACAGTCAACCTCCCATGCCTGCATCTACCAGGCCACCTCCCACACTGCAGGCTCCAACACCTTCATCCACAGTACCAACTACACCGAGAAGGAGCGTGACACCTAGAGTAAGACCAGAACAACTTTCCTTCGACCAGACACAAAGACCCATGACAAGAATCAAAGTGGCTCAGTGATTATGAACATTAAACGGAGCAGAATAATCCCCGAACCAGGGGGCAGTCTACCCAATGATGGTTCATGACTGTCTCTTTATTTTATGTACAAGCAGTACACGTATTAATGTTACATGATAAGGGCTGTCCCCTTTTCATGTAAGTATAAAAATAGAGAGATTAGTTAAAATGAAAATGAAATAGAATAGGCGAAATTCGAACTTCGTAATCTAGGTTTAGAAATAGATTACGTGTGAGAATTTAAAAATGTAAAACAAACATTTGTTTAGAATATAGATAAATATTTCAAGGAAAGAATGTTAACTATAAGTTTGTTATGAAATTTTAAATTGAAAGACTGCAGCTTATAAGATAATGTTTTTAACATATTGGATAAATAGGTTACTGAGAAATAGGAAAAGTTTTGTTTTGGACAGACTGTTAAATTGTTGTTTGTTACAGATGATTTTTTTTGTTGAAAAAAGTTATAACTGTTGCAAAATGTTTAAATGTATTCAGGTATTTTTTTAAATGTTTTTATGATGTTGAACAAATATTGTAAATTGTCTTATATATGTAATGTTATTGATTTTCATAGCAGGAATTCAAAGTGATCCGTAAATATACATTAGATTTAAACAGTCTAGGTGAAAATAAAACTAGTTAAGACGTATGGTTGGCTTACAGATTCAGTTAGAATTTTAGAAGGGGGACAAGAATTAAAATTTCGGAAACGGGTATTTAGAGAGTTTTTAGATGTGATAAGCCGTAAGAAAGATGTTTTGTTTTAGCAATTGGTTTTTGTTGTTTTTTTTAGAGATCGTAAAAATTTTTCTCCAAGAAAAGTGACTTGGTAGGGATTGATAAGCACAAGATGTGCCCCTATACGAAAAATTTGGGAACCTGGTTAATTAAGTGCTTAAAATAAGCTGGTTGCACGTACCGACTCCAAGCAAGTGGTAAGTAAGACTTGGCTTAATTAATAAACAGGCGTTGGAAAGAATACGAAAATTCTTAAGGGGACCAGTAAACCGATTAGAGGTAGTCCCGAGGCAATCACATATAGCATAATGAAGTAAGAGACAAGCAAAAATATGCCGTAGATTACGTAAGAAAGATATAACCTTGTATTTTTTTTAGAGATGCATGAATGTGGGATATATCTGCTGGATCTTAGAAGCTGGTGAGAGAAAAGAAAGATCAGAAAACAATCGGGCTATTAGAGAGAATTTAAGCGCAATTAAGGTGTTGGGTGCGAAAAGTGTTAATTAGTTAGGGGTGATATTTCTAAATCCTCGTCGAAGTTTCAAGAATCCAAGCAAGGAAATCCGAGTGAATCCGTATGAGAGAAAAAAAGGTATATCTTAAACTTCTGAAGCCAACCACAAAGATTTAAGTATATGAGCTTTGGTAGACCCATATAAGATAGTTATTGAAAAAAAAACAAAAAACAAAGCCATACTTGATAAGAGTAACCATGCGGAAAGAGAGACCAGAACACTTTTGGAGCGAAGGAAGTCGTCCATTTCGAGAAAGGTGAAAACCTCTAGTCTGCGGCATATGGGTGGCTGGAAAATAGCTGATGTGAATCATAGGTAAAGACCCTACACCCAAAAAGTAAATGCCACGAAGATCAGAAAGGTTCTGATCTTATAAATAAATAAATAATTGTGAAGTCGGCCGTGAAGAGCTGACTGAAAGAGATTTTTTTCGTTTGTTTTTTAGCCGGATCTTTCTAGCCGTGTGGTTGTGTAGATGTAAAAATAAAAAAAAAATGTACTAAATTTAAAAATGCATACATTTTTTTGTGAAATATGGAAGGGAGGGATGTTACATGATAAGGGCTGTCCCCTTTTCATGTAAGTATAAAAATAGAGAGATTAGTTAAAATGAAAATGAAATAGAATAGGCGAAATTCGAACCTCGTAATCTAGGTTTAGAAATAGATTACGTGCGAGAATTTAAAAATGTAAAACAAACATTTGTTTAGAATATACATAGATATTTCAAGGAAAGAATGTTAACTCTAAGTTTGTTATGAAATTTAAAATTGAATGAATGTAGCTTATAAGAGAATGTTTTTAACATATTGGATAAATAGGTTACTGAGAAATAAGAACAGTTTTGGACACGTATGTCCAGAGCACGTGAAAGAAGGCACATGTTTTAACATGTGTATGACGTCACGGAAAATAGAAAGTTCTAGGAATAGAGAAAAAACTTTAGAGTTAGACAGTCAGTGAAGAAACTCAGAGAGAGACAGTCAGGCGTCTAGGAAGCGAGACATCCCTTCAAGGAAAAATGCGAGACTTTGAATTCTTGGTGATGGAAACGGCCGGTCGTGACGAAATAAACCATTACGTGTTTTGTAAAGCTCGTCTTGTGTTTACGATTCTTACAAAAAGGTAAAGTGAAATTGTATAATGTATTTGTGTTATAAAATGTCTTTTCATACGCATCTCGACTTCTCATATTACAATGTGAATCTACATCATATCTACACAATGTCCGAATGTCTGAACACTATGTCCTCACTCAAAGAGTTTTCTTCTCCTTCCATTCAACACAATTAAGAAATGAACTTTTAATATATAAGAATCGTTATAAACGAACAATCTCACTAAGTCTCTTACAACAACATCTATCTTTCTCTGTAATAAGACAAACACTCTTATAATAAGACTCTTCTATGACTGCGCCTCTTAATAAAACTCGCTTAATAAAAACCAATATGCAACATTAATTCTTATTTTAATTTCATTTTCCCACATGATTTGAGGTTATAGTGCAAAGGCAGTATAAAGAACCTATCTATTAAAAAATTATCTTTGAAAAGAACATCATCCTATCTGTAATCATCACCAGAAACAGACATTTAATCAGTCATTCAGAATACTCTCAAATGACTCGGGGAGGGATAGAGGATAGTGTATCACATAATCATAATCCAGCCATTAGTGAATCTTAGATTTATCCAACAGATAATTGAATTGTTATGTTTATACTCATGTTACCATAATATCATTGTATGTTTCAGACCTCCATCATTTTATACCCATGTTACCATAATATCATTGTATGTTTCAGACCTCCATCATTTTATACCCATGTTACCATAATATCATTGTATGCTTCAGACGTCCATCATTTTATACCCACGTTACCATAATATCATTGTATGTTTCAGACCTCCATCATTTTATACCCATGTTACCATAATATCATTGTATGTTTCAGACCTCCATCATTTTATACCCATGTTACCATAATATCATTGTATGTTTCAGACCTCCATCATTTTATACCCATGTCACCATAATATCATTGTATGTTTCAGACCTCCATCATTTTATACCCATGTTACCATAATATCATTGTATGTTTCAGACCTCCATCATTTTATACCCATGTTACCATAATATCATTGTATGTTTCAGACCTCATCATTTTATACCCATGTTACCATAATATCATTGTATGTTTCAGACCTCCATCATTTTATACCCATGTTACCATAATATCATTGTATGTTTCAGACCTCCATCATTTTATACCCATGTTACCATAATATCATTGTATGTTTCAGACCTCCATCATTTTATACACATGTTACCATAATATCATTGTATGTTTCAGACGTCCATCATTTTATACCCATGTTACCATAATATCATTGTATGTTTCAGACCTCCATCATTTTATACCCATGTTACCATAATATCATTGTATGTTTCAGACCTCCATCATTTTATACCCATGTTACCATAATATCATTGTATGTTTCAGACCTCCATCATTTTATACCCATGTTACCATAATATCATTGTATGTTTCAGACCTCCATCATTTTATACCCATGTCACCATAATATCATTGTATGTTTCAGACCTCCATCATTTTATACCCATGTTACCATAATATCATTGAATGTTTCAGACCTCCATCATTTTATACCCATGTTACCATAATATCATTGTATGTTTCAGACCTCCATCATTTTATACCCATGTTACCATAATATCATTGTATGTTTCAGACCTCCATCATTTTATACCCATTTTACCATAATATCATTGTATGTTTCAGACCTCCGTCATTTTATACCCATGTTACCATAATATCATTGTATGTTTCAGACCTCCATCATTTTATACCCATGTTACCATAATATCATTGTATGTTTCAGACCTCCATCATTTTATACCCATGTTACCATAATATCATTGTATGTTTCAGACCTCCGTCATTTTATACCCATGTTACCATAATATCATTGTATGTTTCAGACCTCCGTCATTTTATACCCATGTTACCATAATATCATTGTATGTTTCAGACCTCCATCATTTTATACCCATGTCACCATAATATCATTGTATGTTTCAGACCTCCATCATTTTATACCCATGTTACCATAATATCATTGTATGTTTCAGACCTCCGTCATTTTATACCCATGTTACCATAATATCATTGTATGTTTCAGACCTCCATCATTTTATACCCATGTTACCATAATATCATTGTATGTTTCAGACCTCCATCATTTTATACCCATGTTACCATAATATCATTGTATGTTTCAGACCTCCATCATTTTATACCCATGTTACCATAATATCATTGTATGTTTCAGACCTCCGTCATTTTATACCCATGTTACCATAATATCATTGTATGTTTCAGACCTCCGTCATTTTATACCCATGTTACCATAATATCATTGTATGTTTCAGACCTCCATCATTTTATACCCATGTTACCATAATATCATTGTATGTTTCAGACCTCCATCATTTTATACCCATGTTACCATAATATCATTGTATGTTTCAGACCTCCATCATTTTATACCCATGTTACCATAATATCATTGTATGTTTCAGACCTCCATCATTTTATACCCATGTTACCATAATATCATTGTATGTTTCAGACCTCCATCATTTTATACCCATGTTACCATAATATCATTGTATGTTTCAGACCTCCATCATTTTATACCCATGTTACCATAATATCATTGTATGTTTCAGACCTCCGTCATTTTATACCCATGTTACCATAATATCATTGTATGTTTCAGACCTCCATCATTTTATACCCATGTTACCATAATATCATTGTATGTTTCAGACCTCCATCATTTTATACCCATGTTACCATAATATCATTGTATGTTTCAGACCTCCGTCATTTTATACCCATGTTACCATAATATCATTGTATGTTTCAGACCTCCATCATTTTATACCCATGTTACCATAATATCATTGTATGTTTCAGACCTCCATCATTTTATACCCATGTTACCATAATATCATTGTATGTTTCAGACCTCCGTCATTTTATACCCATGTTACCATAATATCATTGTATGTTTCAGACCTCCATCATTTTGTAACCATGTTACCATAATATCATTGTATGTTTCAGACCTCCATCATTTTGTAACCATGTTACCATAATATCATTGTATGTTTCAGACCTCCGTCATTTTATACCCATGTTACCATAATATCATTGTATGTTTCAGACCTCCATCATTTTGTAACCATGTTACCATAATATCATTGTATGTTTCAGACCTCCATCATTTTGTAACCATGTTACCATAATATCATTGTATGTTTCAGACCTCCATCATTTTATACCCATGTTACCATAATATCATTGAATGTTTCAGACCTCCATCATTTTATACCCATGTTACCATAATATCATTGTATGTTTCAGACGTCCATCATTTTATACCCATGTTACCATAATATCATTGTATGTTTCAGACCTCCATCATTTTATACCCATGTTACCATAATATCATTGTATGTTTCAGACCTCCGTCATTTTATACCCATGTTACCATAATATCATTGTATGTTTCAGACCTCCATCATTTTATATCCATGTTACCATAATATCATTATATGTTTCAGACCTCCATCATTTTATAACCATGTTACCATAATATCATTGTATGTTTCAGACCTCCATTATTTTATACCCATGTTACCATAATATCATTGTATGTTTCAGACCTCCATCATTTTATACCCATGTTACCATAATATCATTGTATGTTTCAGACGTCCATCATTTTATACCCACGTTACCATAATATCATTGTATGTTTCAGACCTCCATCATTTTATACCCACGTTACCATAATATCATTGTATGTTTCAAACCTCCATCATTTTATACCCATGTTACCATAATATCATTGTATGTTTAAGACCTCCATCATTTTGTAACCATGTTACCATAACATTTTGTTTGTTGGCTTCTCTTAACAAAACTCTCCAAAACGGTTAATTTTAAATTATGTTTCAGACCCCCATCATTTTGGATGAATAAAGTTATTATCTGAAAATTGTATCGGCCTACTTATCTAGGTAGAAGAGTAACTTATCGCATTAAAATACATAACTTATCCAGGTAGGTAGAAGAGTAACTTATTGAACCGAATAAAAGCATTAAAATACATAACTTATCCTGGTAGGTAGAAGAGTAACTTATCCAACCGAATAAAAAAACATTAAAAAACATAACTTATCCAGGAAGGTAGAAGAGTAACTTAGTGAACCAAATAAAAACATTAACATAGAAAACTTATCCAGGTAGGTAGAAGAGTAACTTATCTTGCTTTGTCACTTTTTTTGTTTGTTGGCTTCACTTAACAAAACCCCCCAAAACGGTGAATTGTTATTTTAAATTATCTTGAATGCAACTAATTTTTTTTTTTTTTATTATTACAAAATATTTTTGTACTTTATTTTTTGTTGCGGTGAAAAGTGAAGATACAGAAGAAAATAATTAAAACTAATTATTGCAGTATTTAAAAAAAAAATAATAATAATAAAACGGAAGAAGTTTAACTTCTTAATTTAGATGAATTTGTCAGTTTCTCCCAACGTGATAAGTTTTCATTATTACTTTTTTCACCTGTAATTTTTTACATTTAATCTCTTTAATTATTTTTTTCTCATAGAGATTAACTTTAGATTAATCTTTTAAACGCAATCAAGAAATAATCGGAAATCAATAAATAAAGAAATAAATAAAAATACGAAAATGCGGCTTTAAAAACTATCAGTTTCCGCCATTAAATTGCACGTGCAACGAATTAGAGAATTAATAATAATAAAAAAAATTAAACTTGTAATCTGTTCTCTCTCATGTAAATATTAAAATGTTAAATAAAATAATATTAATTTTATCCGTGATATTCACCAAATCGGCTTTATTTCGAAATGATTTCTTTTTTTTTTTTATTTTTCCTCTTCAATTTTGTTTTCTGCGAACTTACTCTTCCGTTCGTCATCTTGAATGTTAATTTGATCTTGTAAAGTCAATCACATTTGAAAAATCGTTTCCTTTATAAAAGCAGATAAAGTTAATCGAAAGCAGATTATAAAACAAAAACGTAAGTATTACTACATGAATTTCATCTTTTTTTCATCGGATTATTATCGAATGATCACTAATTTATCAGATTTTGTTTTCAATACTGACTTAAACATAAAAAAAGGTCAATACGTAATTCTTTATGTTATCAGTTGTGACCAATTATGAATGCGTTTTCACGTACAGAATTGATAACATTTTTCTTGATTTTTGTTCTTTAATTTCCCTGTGTCTTCATAGAAACATGAAAGCGAATAATCCTAATGAAAATGTTGATTTATCGTTTGAAAATATTTCGCTGTCGATTGTTTTTGTTTTCAACATTGACATAAAAAACTTCTTTATCTTTTTTAAAAAAATAAATAAATAAAAATAAAAATATAATAATTTTATAAATTTTAGGTTTTTAAATGTTTCACAAGTCAAAAAAAAAATAAGATTTTGTTTTCACTACTGACTTAAACATAAAAAAAGGTCAATTTCTAAAATCTTTCAAAATTACAAATATTCTTTACAATGACGACTTTTATAGGTTTTCAAGGATGCTAAAAAGGAATAAATATTTTAAAAGTGACGCAGAGAATTAGTTTTCATAACATGAAGAAAGTATTTTTTCGAAAATTGAGGTTCACGTTTCTATATAAATTTAATGTAAAATGAGCACCCACTTTCCGGCCACATGGTGATATTTGGGGGAGGGGCTGCCTGAATGCCGTTTTGGTAAATTGTAATTTACTTTCCACCTTAATAGTCATCTTTACCATGACGAATTCTATAGGTTTTCGAATATGCTGAAAACGAATATCACATTTTAAATTGCCGCAAACAAGTAGTTTTATGGATATTAAGCTAAGTAATTCTTTATGTTATCAGTGGTGGCCACCATTCATAACATAAGGAATTACTCGTTATTGTCTTGCTAACTAAATTTTTTTCTTTCCAAGAATAAGTTTCTTTTTTCTTTTGTTAAATGTCTTAATATGAGGCACGCCCGATGCATGGTGAATACCATCTGATAATTTAAAATTAACATCGGTAGATGACACTTGATGACTTCCATGCTCGAGTTTATAAACAAGGAAAAATTCATTTCTTTTGTCTTTCTAATAATCTTTTCTTTCATAATTCATTCCAAACGCTTCACATACTCTGTCAAAATGGTTAACTGAAATCATCTTCCAAAGTGTCACATATAAAACGAATCCCGAGAAAACAATATTTTTTAAAAACAGAATATAGATCTAACGCATTCCCTCTCACTGGTTCCTTTTCCCCACTTCCAAACTCTGAACCAACTCTAGGCCTTCCTAAGTGGATCCGATTAATGTATTTGACATCCTCAATAGGTGCAAATAGGAGATAACTTGTGTCCAAATTATTGGCAATTTTTGATACCGCATTATGTGTCAGGACTCTCCAATCCATCAACGACCTTTCCCGTTGATGTAGACTCCATTATATTATATATTACTGTCTTGGACATCCACAAACGATAATACAGCAGATAATTTGTGTCCAAATTATTTGCAATTTTCCATGTCATACTATATGTCATGACTCTACAATCCATTAACGGCTGTTGATGTTGACTCCTCCATATTGAGATACCAGTTCCAAACTCTAATGAATATTGAGATATCAGCTTGTTCTGTGGCTCAATCACTCTCCAACTCATTGGACTTTTCACAATCGACGTTACCCACAGATGTTCCACATGCGCCTTCTGGTGGTTCTTATAAAAAACAAGATCTCCAATCTTAAAATCTACTGACTTTATTTTCTTATCCTTGTTCTCTATCAGTTTTTTCCTAACTTTTAGAATCTTATTCCGTACCAAAAACATTGATGCATCACTTTTAGAGCGATCTCGTGTTACTCATCACCATAGTATACTCTACAAGGCATTAATATATTATCTAATGACAAGATCACGTCTCTGTTGTATAGCAAGTAGTATAGTGATAATTCTGTTGTTTCGTTCACATGAAATCTGACAGCTGCCAACATTTGGTTTATGTATAAATCCCATGACAACTCATTGTTCCTGATCTTTTGTGCTTAATTGTCATGCATTATCCTATGAAATCTTTCCACTTCTTTCTTTGTTTGGTAATAAAATGACGTCATCACATGATGTATGTTGAGGTCCTTCAACACCTTCTTCATAACTTTGTTAATATTTTCCGGACATTATCTTTTAACAGCTGGGGTGGTCCTCCGAATCTGGGGAGAATTTTATCCAACAACAGATGCACCACCGTTTCTGCCTTCTTATTAGGAACTGCAAAAGCCTCCAGTCAACCTCTATACATATCCATGAAAGTCACTATCTCCTAGTTACCCAAAAGTGTCTTAATAATAATAATAATAAAAACATAACATATGACAGCAATAAGTCCTCAACTTTCTTATACAATGAAAACTATTTTGGCTCAAACAAAACGATTTTACATACTATCTCTTTTGCATATCACTAAGATTATGAGATAAAAAAGTAAATTTGTTTTTAACAAAAATCATATCAGATCATAGATCATTTGAGGCAGAAATTATTTATTTATAAATCAACAATAATATGACGTCATACCAATGAAAGATCTGACTTGTCTCACAGTAGTTGGAGTCGAGATTTTATCGATTTTGACTTTTTCCAGGTCTGGCTATATACTCTGTTCACTAACTTTGAACCTCAGATCCTGTTCTTCTCCTAAAATCTCACACTACATCACTTTCAACCTGAGGTTGTGTTTATGTAAACTGGCTAGTAGTACCCTATCTATGTGATCTAAGTGACTTTCCATCGTATCTTAGAATATTAAAATATCATCCAAATATGGTAATGCATAATCTTTCTGTCCCTGTAGAACTATGGACATTAATTGCTGAAAGATCCTGGGGCGTTTGCGAGACCAAATGGTATAATGTTAAAGTGAAATAAACCTCAGTTGCAGGTAAATGAAGTTTTTTTCTTTATTATTCTTATTTAATTTAACCTGAGAGTAACCCGACTTCAGATCTAAGTTTACGAAGTATTTTGCCGACCCAAGTAAGGCTAATATGTCATCAATGGCCAGTAACACTCAGGCAAACTTCTTCATGACTTTATTTAAAGCCTTTACATCTATTTTACTACCATCCTTTTTTTTCTACTTACACAATCAGAAAACTCCATGGACTATTCGATCGCTCAATTACATTCTGCTTGCATCATTTCACCTTAATTGACGTACATCCTCACCCCATTTTTCTTAAGCCACTTGCAGTTTTTATCACATTTGTGTTGAGATTCTCTGCAACAAAGAAATTATGGTAGAAAGACTGACTTTCATTCCCTACTCTTAATCGAGCAAGCCCTTCTACAATTAATGGGGAACCATTAGCTGTTCTTAAACTTTTTTATCACATAGTCAAGGTTCCTATAAGTGCTTTAAAAACACTGCTAATTATTACTAACACCTAAATCGAAGTACATCCTCATCTCGTTTTTCTTAAGCAACCCATGACTTTTATCACACGTGTGTTCAGATTAAAAAATAATAACTATTTGTTAAAGCTGACATAATATATTAAAAAAAACAAGTTTTTGTTAAAGCTGAAAAATTGTTCACACATTTTGAATAAATTTGATTTTTTTAAAATTACATTTCACGTCTTTTTCTACCGTTTTTATTTTTTAACTGAGCACCTCCTACAAATATTTAAATATCGATTTCGCATTTTTCATAATTGGGCACATTAGTTTCTATTCAATAATAATTCGCTTCAAACATTGGAAAAAAGACGAAAATTAAAAAAATAATAGAGAGGTGATACCGCTCATACATGTGAACCTAAAACATAATTCAGTCACATTTTCAGTTGTTCAAAACAAAAACACAATATTTAAAATTTTGACCACTAGTCAAAGTTTTTAAATATTTATATGCTTGATAAGAAAATAGTTCTAACTAAACATGTAAGAAAAGTTTTTATAATCAAATTTTTTATTTAAAAAAATCGATCTGGAATAAAAATCAACAACAAAAAACGTCCTTTTACAGGGGCTGTGCTATCGCTGCTTCTGGTTATTATGCTATTCCTAATGCTACAGTCTACACTCAAAATCAAAACGATTTCTTACGGATATCATGTGTTTTAATTGCTATTTACAACAACAGAAAATCATATACAATCATTATTTTAACAGATTAAAACAGTAAAAAGATTGTTTTATGATAGTTCAAATAAAATCAAAACAAAAAAGTTCCATAATCATGGGTAAATCTTTTTTACACAACGGAAAAACGAGTGCTCAAATCTACTTCAGAGAGGCGAAACTATTAAAAGTTCAATCTTTTCTTGGCTAGATTCTAAATCTCATGAAAACATTCTTCATACCAGCGCAGTACGAGCATTTAGAAATTGGGGGAGTTGTTACAAAATCTTATTGAAAACGCCATTTTATGATGTTAACATTTTTTATCAATTTATTTGCTTAAAATTCTTAAAATATACTATGTACATTATTATTTATAAATTTATTTGTTTAAAACTCTTAAAATATATAAGGTGCATTATTATTTATAAATTTATTTGTTTAAAACTCTTAAAATATATAATGTACATTATTATTTATAAATTTACTTGTTTAAAACTCTTAAAATATACAATGCCCATTTATAAATTTATTTGTTTAAAACTCTTAAAATATATAATGTACGTTATTATTTACAAATTTATTTGTTTAAAACTCTTAACATATATAATGAACATTATTATTTATAAATTTATTTGTTTAAAACTCTTAAAATATATAAGGTGCATTATTATTTATAAATTTATTTGTTTAAAACTCTTAAAATATATAAGGTGCATTATTATTTATAAATTTATTTGTTTAAAACTCTTAAAATATATACTGCACATTATTATTTATAAATTCGTTTGAAAAACAAAACAGTGGTATATTGACGACTTAAAATGCTTCGGTTTGTAAAATATGACTATTTTATCAGAATCCCCCTTGGAATGTGTGATTATCCAAAGCATTTTATCGTTCATGTGTATTGCTACTGATAAAAATGTCAAAATAAGGAAAGTTTAAGAAAACAATACAACAGAGAGCTAGACACAATAGAATATTCAAAAGTGATTCGACTCTCCAGAAACCTGCTGTTCATGTCAATCTGCTTATGTAAAAATCATGACTAATATATTCCATGTAAATGTGGAAAATTATACAAATGTGAGCCATGTCATTCACTAATAGTAAAATTAGAAATATATTGAAAAGCTGTAATATGTGGAAAGATTTAAAAATCAGATATGGCAGAATATATATGGATGGAAAAGGGAAACCATCTATTTTTATAGGATTAAGTACAAATTATAGATGGAAGAGAACAGTGAAGAGCAAGCTGACTTAAGAAAAACAGCGCATGCATATAACAATTGCAAAAACAACAAACTATTTTTACTTATACTTAAAAAAAACTGATTATAGTAGTCTAATAACGTATCCAGATAGGACACGCCTACAAAACTTATGACTCATACTAAAAATTATACAAAATATATACTGCACATTATTATTTATAAATTCGTTTGAAAAGGACAAAACAGTGGTATATTGACGACTTAAAATGCTTTGGTTTGTAAAATATGACTATTTTATCAGAATCCCCTTGGAATGTGTGATTATCCAAAGCATTTTATTGTTAATGTGTATTGCTACTGATAAAAATATCAAGAGTTTAAGAAAACAATACAACAGAGAGCTAGACCTAATATAGTATTCAAGAGTGATTCGATTCTACAGAAACATGTTGTTCATGGAAAGCCACTTATGAAAAAATCATGACTAATAGATTCCATGTAAATGTGGAAAATTATACAAATGTGACTCATGTCATTCACTAACAGTAAGGTTATAAAAACATTGAAAAGCTGTAATATGTGGAGAGATTGAAAAATTAGTTATGGCAGAATATATATGGATGGAAAAGTTAAATCATCTACCATTATGGGATAAAGTAAAAATTATAAATGGAGAAAAAACAAGAGTAAGCTAGGTTATATATTATTTAATACGATAAAGGAACCATTAATAATAATATATATACATATAGTAATATGTAATAAAAACTGTCTATATATATATATATATATATATATATATATATATATATAGGAAGTAATGAATACTGATAACATCTAGAAACAAAATAGTTCTTCAAATTCATACTAAGATTGTCTGCTAGGACCTGTAATGCTAATATATGTTGCTATGATTAGAGTACTTGGTAAAATTTAGTTGTAGGTTACATACTACTTAACGTTGAAGTTTTTATCCTCAGTGAGATTTAAAATAGAATTAAAAATTACTTAGAAATTTTTACCCAGTCATCGCTACCAATACTAGACTGTGCTAATCCCATGTACTAATTAAAACGTTCCATTCAGAATTATGTAAAGATTTTTTGAGTTCAAGAAAAAGGTTCTCAAGTTCGACAAAATACACCCAAATAAGATCGGAGGTAACATAGAAACGTTGTGAAAATAACACCCAAGTGGAGAACAGTATTCTGAAGAATCAAATAATATGAAGACTCAATCCTCATCTCTAAAATAAAAAAAAACGTTATTACTTTCAGTTGGAAAAATAAAAACACATTAATTTTGTAAACAAACCTGTGTTTAATTAAAAATACACTCATTTTATTTTTTAATTTAATTAATTAATATATGTTTGGATATTTTTTGATAACTAACAACATAATAAATTGAATTTTACAACATGAAATGTACTTTTTCAAATTTATTTTATACTTTCAGAATTTGCAACAATGAAAAAATTCATTAATGGATAAGAAGCATCTTTCTGCATTGTTGATTTAAAAATCGTTTAAAATAATTATGAATTACTTCATATAAATTTTCCAAAGTTGAAATTTATTAGCGTGCCTATCATCACACACTTCATTACATTCCTATTTTTTCTGGAATCAGATGCAAGACAAACCTGAGATGCAAACCATATTCTTGTGAAGTATGTGGTTCTTCTTTTGCAAAGAGGTCACATTTATTGAGTCATATGAAAACACATACGGGAGAGAAACCACATTCTTGTGAATTATGTGGTTCCTCTTTTGCACGCAAGTCAAGTTTATTGCGTCATATGCTAACACATACGGGAGAGAAACCACATTCTTGTGAAGTATGTGGTTCTTCTTTTGCACTGAAGTCAACGTTGTTGAGTCATATGAAAACACATACAGGCGAGAAACCATATTTTTGTGAAGTATGTGGTTCTACTTTTGCATGGAAGTCAAGTTTGTTTCATCATATGAAAACACATACGGGGGAGAAACCACATTCCTGTGAAGTATGTGGTTCTTCTTTTGCACAGAGGTCACATTTATTGAGTCATATGAAAACACATACGGGAGAGAAACCACATTCTTGTGAGGTATGTGGTTCTTTGTTTGCATTTAAGTCAAGTTTATTGCATCATATGCTAACACATACGGGAGAGAAACCACATTCTTGTGAAGTATGTGGTTCTTCTTTTGCATGGAAGTCAAGTTTGTTGCGTCATATGAAAACACATACGGGGGAGAAACCACATTCTTGTAAAGTATGTGGTTCTTCTTTTGCACAGAGGTCACATTTATTGAGTCATATGAAAACACATACGGGAGAGAAACCACATTCTTGTGAGGTATGTGGTTCTTCTTTTGCACAGAGGTCACATTTATTGAGTCATATGAAAACACATACGGGAGAGAAACCACATTCTTGTGAGGTATGTGGTTCTTCTTTTGCACAGAGGTCACATTTATTTAGTCATATGAAAACACATACGGGAGAGAAACCACATTCTTGTGAAGTATGTGGTTCTTCTTTTGCATGGAAGTCAAGTTTGTTGAGTCATATGAAAACACACACTGGCGAGAAACCATATTCTTGTTAATTATGTGGTTCTTCTTTTGCATGGAGGTCACATTTGTTGAGCCATATGAAAACACATACAGGAGAGAAACCACATTCTTGTTAATTATGTGGTTCTTCTTTTGCATCCGATTGATATTTGGTGAGGCATATGAAAACACATACAGATCGTTCCTACTGATGCTTTACTTAACAGAGCAGCTACAGAAATCAAAATAGTAGTTAAAAATACTCCACACATTGTATTTCAAAAATTGGAAAAAATATTCCAAACAATAGTGTGTTAAGTCTTTTCTGGAATTATTATTATTATATAAGTAAGGAATGTTTTATAGACTGGCTTTAAAGAGGATTTCTTCACTATGATCAGGATAGAATTATAATGACTGCTCACAATGAAAGCTTGATTACCACTGCTTTTAAGAAGATAGAAAAAAGCTGGAATCTTTGGAAAATTTTTATTTCAGTAATTATAAGAGCAACTGAATTAGACAAAAGGATTTAAAAAACTGACAAATATATTTGGTTAAATGATTTCTCGGTTGAAATGCATGAGAATTAATATATATATTAAATTAAAAAAGAGACAAATAACATTCTGGTTCTTTTAATAAAAAGACAGATTTATTATAGGTAGGAACCCCTTCGTTTCTGAGAACTGCAAACGTGAAATAAAGTTAACAAAATGTTCGAATTGATTCTTTTATTAATTTAACTTTTGATTAAGTATTTTATTCTGCATTTTTTTTATTTTTCCATGTATTTCTTCTTTGAATATTCTTTCCAGATTCAGATTGGAAACTCTTTTCTATCCTCAAACACATGAGATACTTCTTTGTCATATCATGTGACACATTTTTTATATGTTTATTTAGGGAAACTTTTAATCACGCCACCTGCAGCATATTTCTGGTAAACAACAGGTTATTATGAGTTGTACGACTGTAACCCTCACCAAAATTCATAAGATATAACAAAATTGTTATAGGCGTATGTTCTCAATATATAAGATTAAGAGTGTGGTTTTTCTAGTTTTAAACAATTTTCCGTAATGAATATTTTGAGTTAATGAATCCTTGTAAGAACTAACTTGCATTTGAAAATGACGAAAGAAATTAATCACCACTACAAAGTATACAAAAGTACTATGCTAAGTTGTTTGTTTTGAAATCCTCAAATATAGCACTCCCATCCGTACACACAAAAAGAAATTTAATCACCTTAAAAACGTCATGGTCATAATTTTGTGGTGGAATGTGATTCATCATATATAGCTTATATGTCGTTAAAACCTTTTGCACAAACAACATTCAACAATTTAATTCTATTTTATAATCTACATTTATTCACATGCCTCACAGAGTTGCATATTTTATAATTGGAATCTATCTTTCCGAAAATTGAATAAAGACTGCAATAGAAAAATCACACATTCAAAGGTTTTACCTGCGAGCACATCCTTCTAGGACAGAACAAACACTACATTGAAATAATACCACGAAAGTCTGATTTGTTCATATGCTTTCTATGGCTTAAGTTAGACACAAGGTCAATTCATATTTAGAATTAACCTCTTAGAAATGTCAAATTAATCAATTGCTAAAAATAATCTTTCTACCCTTGCTGTACTTCACGCAATAATAATATAAAATTTGTGATTCAAAATAAGTAGATAATGCCTGGGATAATACATTCATGAAACAAAACATATACTTGACTTTTACCATCACCAATTGCTTATTATAATTATTGCTAATACCTTGAAATAACTTCCACCGTTAAATGCGGGGGGGGGGGCTTCATATGAATGTTTTTCAGGTTAGTGTGCTCTTCCATATGTTTTTTACTGTCTCTTCAAATCCCTCTTTCCGAATCACGTGTTTCATAAACAGCGTGAACGAGGATAAGATGAAGAACTTCATTCAAGTTTCAGAAGCAGTTTTTTTTGTGCAACCGGTAGAGAGCAACTACAGTTTAAGTCTTTAATCACACATAAGAGTTAGAGATGACGAAACATGTATCTATGATTATCTAAAAGAATAAAGACAATCGAAATAGAAAGACAAATTCCATTAAAATCTAATAATGTTACAGATGAATTCATATTTTTAATCCTAGTTAATTTTTTAGTTATCAATGTTTCTTCTCTTAATGCAATTACTTATTTCGGTTTTCTAATGTTTCTTCTCTTCTTTCGATTTTCTAATTATTATTTTTATAATCTTATCCAATTTATATTTCGATCTGCACATATGGGTATTGGCAATTTCACACAATTACGTTATCATAGCCTGGGTTGTACTCATGTCCTGGGTTGTACTCTCTGCACTCCCTTCAACTTAACAGTAATTAAGATGATAAAATGCAAACACATCCACTCTCCAAAATAAGGATACAATACCCGGAAGTAAAGACCATGCCACATTATCTAGTACAAGATGAAAACGGCCATTTTACAAAATTAATTAATCCGATTCAAAAACTTGTTAATAGAATAAAAGATAAAAATGAAAGTTTTCGGATGGCACAATGATTGTTTGAACGTTTGATAACGCCTCCATATATTTATATGTTCAAAACACAAGCATGTCCATGTAAAACAAATTAATAACTCGGTGGCGATAAAAAATAAAAACGGTTCTGTCGACAGAACGAAGATCGGATTTTTTTACAAATGTCTACCACACCAGCAATATTAGGCACAACTTCAATTTATCTAAAAAAAATCCAGCTTCACAAAACATTGCCCCCTCACCTGATTCCCCGAAAAGAGATAATCTGTTCCAATTACGCACATAACCTTAACAGTTCTTCAAAACCGGTAGTGATTAAGGTTAAAGGCAATATAAAATAGCAAGCCAGCTACCTTATAGCTGCTGCTGATTTTCTCATGAGTACTCTGTTACACTGCTCCAGAAAAAAGTTTTACCTATTGTTTCGATATTTTGTAAAATTAAACCATAAAAATACATATATATGCATACATATAAAAATATATAAGCTTAATAGAATCTTATATAGAAATATTTTATTTTACTTCATTCTTATTGTTTGTATTTGTAAGAAAATATAATTTTCAACTTGACATCTTGTGTATTAGTGAAGTATATTTTTCAATTGAAAGCAATGCTAGTTTCTTTAAGAACTCATTATGTCTCTTCGAATTTTTACAATTCTTTTCAAGGTTGAAAAATAGTCTTTTTATCTGATTTAGTAATGTGAAATTTCAAGAATATTTTCATCAGTTTTGTAATTTCACTATAATAGACATGAGGGGAAAACGAATGTACACATATCAAAAGTAATAGCAGAGGTATTAGAAAACTACGTTCAGTTTGTAGAGGAATTGAACCGCAAATGAATAAAAACAGGTAATGCTACTAAGACTAAGCTTCGTTCCTTTAACAATCATTAAAAAAACTCTAAACTATTACCATAACAAAAAACATATTACCTGACAACCCATTTTTCAAACTTTTCGGCCTAACATTTCCCACATATCCTATATCTCTACCATGCAGAGTATTGTCGTCACATCTAAGCTGATAAATCTACCGCTAGTCTTTACCTATTAGACATGATCCAAAAAGAGTTTCAAATCTAATAGAATCTGCACTATCTGCCATGCTCCAGCCACTGTCACATCGCCGGAATGTTGCATCTGTTTGCCAATTTTGTAACTTCTTTAATTGAATGTGCTCTGATTAAATAGCACTTGTGAACCGTCGATGTACAAACTCCCGAATGATGCGAAAGCAGAAAAATACCAACCCTTCAATGTTGAAGCCTCTAGGTGCCGACAATCCTTATATTGTAGTAGAATTCCCCTTGACTTTTGAACCCGCTTCCCATGATTCTTAATTCCCTGAGTGTAATGATATGCAGAAGTTTAAATGTAATGTGAATAGGCATCTCACTGGTAAGCTCTCCACAATCCCATGTTAGATATGATTCCAATTAGTAGCACCTTACGTCCAAGTAGCAATACGCCATGTTTGGTCTCATTTTACAGAAATTTTTCCTTTCTTATGGGCCCATTTTTAATTAAAAAACTTTCTGAAAATAAAACTTTCTAATAAATAATAAACCTTTTTTTTAAATAAAAATAGATGAATTGAATAGAACAGGATAGTGAATAGATGTGAGGGAGAGAGGGAGTTATGTGAAAGCGAGAATGATGAAATGATGTAACCGTGATAGAGTAGGGAAGGAATAATATAGAAAGAAGGGGGAGTGGGGGAGGGGGTTAGGGGCAGGGTTGGGAAGAGTAAAAATAATAGAAAGAAGGGGAGAGTGGGAGAGAGTGATATGGTGAATAAGAGAGGAGAGGGGAGGTTGGCGGAAAGGATAAGAGAGAGAGAGAGAGAAAAAGAAAAAAAATAAATAGAAAAATAGGGAGAAGAAAGAAGAGAATATATATATCGTTCTCTTGAAATATATTTTCTTATAATCTATACCAATCCTTATTTAAGAAGCTCAATGTAATTATAGAGCAATATAGAGAATAAATAACAAAAAATGATATTCCAAAATTCATGATGTTGGCCAACTTATAATTTGTTCCTTTAATTCAGTTGACTTATACAATTCTTGACAGTATCTGTTTCGTAGCGCAAAATCAATCACTTAATTATTATATCAATCAGTGAATCTATTATGTCCTTAACTCATCAGAAGAAGTTCTATTTAATAATTAGTAAATTTATTAATTCTAACTTGTGTATTCATACTTATAAAAATAACATTAATAAATTATAAACTATGTTACATGTTTGTATGTACGAAACTAAACTAAGCTTAAAACGATTGATCGCTACGATTATTATAATTAATCAATTGATTTGAATTGAAAACCAGACATCATTCAATTTTCTTGACTATTATAATCAAGCTTTCAAAAATCATACAATCCAAGCATATACCTACGTTAACTTTAAAAATTATCTGAAACCTTTTTATCGTAATTGTAAATAATAAAAATTATGTGAATTAAAGTGAGGCAGAGTTACTTCCCTTGGAACAAAACTAACGAAATATTAAGTTTAATTTTATTTATTTTTTCCTCTTTAATTTCATTTTTACTTCTCCTTTAACGTTCATGTTATAAACATTTCGTAACCCATAGTCATCCATATTCAACTAATAATTAATCTAATATAGTTTTAATGTCTTTCACTTAATATTATAAAAAAGATTTACTCGGGTTTATATTATAAATTAATTCACTAATCTGTCCAATATAAAATTTAAGTATAAAAAATTATTTCAATCGATAGTCATAAGTTGTACTTCATTTCTGCTAATGGTGAATTGTAAAATAATTGGTTACTTACATTCATTGATATAATAATTTAGTGATTGATTTTGCGCTACGAAACAGATACTGTCATGAATTGTATAAGTCAACTGAATTAAAGGAATAGCTTATAAGATGGTCAATATCATGCATGTTGGAATATAATTTTTACTTATTTATTGTGTGTGTGTGTGTCTCTCTCTCTCTCTCTCTCTCTCTCTCTCTATATATATATATATATATATATATATATATATATATATATATATATATATATATATATATATACAGTTGTGCGCAAAAATATTCGACCCCTGTCTACATTTTCTTGTTTCGTTGAATATATACTTCAAAAATCTTCATAACGCCTTTTAACGGCTAATTATGAATAAATTGTATATTTTTCAACAATAATTCAGTAAAAGTAATTCGAGATTAAGGATATATATCAATTTATTTACAAAAAATATAAATATGGATGTTGCAAAAATATTCGACCCCTTTAATTTAAAGTTTAAATAAAAGCGTCATTAAGTTTATTATTTTAGTCTGACCTTGTATTTATTTCCTATAAATAATATTTATGACTCTACTGAATCTAAAATCAGTTCAAATTGAACTTCAATGTCATATTGAATGATTGAATAATTGTTTCAAGTAAAAAAAAATTCTTTTTCAACGTCAACAAATCTGCAACTATGACAAAGAACAAAAAGTACTCTGAAGACATTAAAAAGAAAGTAATCGATGCCTACCAGTCTGGAGAAGGTTATAAATAAATTTCCAAGCGTTTTTCTATACCACGGTCGACCATTATGTCCATTATCAAAAAAATGGAAAGTAAAAGGGATTGTATCAAGTATTCCAAGAAAAGGTCGTCCAAGAAAAATTACGACACGTGGGGCTAGGAAAATTGTTAGACAAGTTTCAATAGACTCTAAATCTAACCTAAATGACGTGCAGAACGATTTGAAGAATGCTGGCTCAGATGTACACTTGTCAATTATTCGTAGGGCATTAAATCGTCCCGGATTGCATGGACGTATTGCCAGAAGAAAGCCCTTACTTTCCAAAGCTCATCAAAAGGCTTGATTAAATTTTGCAAAAAAGTTCCAAGAAATGCCTATTGATTACTGGAATAATATAATTTGGTCAGACGAAACGAAAGTGGAACTATTTGGACGCAACCAGCAACGCTGTGTTTGGCGAAAAGAAAATACTGCTTATAAAATACTGCTTATTTATTGAAGAATACCGTTCCAACCATTAAGCATGGAGGTGGATCAATCATGGTGTGGGGCTGTTTCAGAATAAATGGAACTGGAAGATTAACCATAATCGCTGGAAGAATGGATTCAGTAAAATATCAGTCCATACTGAAAGAAAATCTTGTTATGTCTGCGAACCAGTTGGGGCATGGAAGGATGTATACCTTTCAACAGGACAACGGTACTTAACAAACTTCAAAGAGCACTAAGGCATGGTTAAAGAATAATAAGATGAAAGTTCTAGAATGGCCTTCCCAGTCTCCAGACCTAAATCCGATTGAGCACTTATGGCATGAGTTTAAAATTGCGGTACATAAAAGAAAACCATCTAATTTGATTGAATTAAAACTGTACTGTCAAGAAGAGTGGCTTAAAATTCCAGTGGACAAATGTAGAAGTCTCGTTAGATGTTATAGGAAACGTTTACTTGCAGTAATCAAGGTCAAAGGAGCTTCAACCAAGTATTAATGAAAAGGGGTCGAATACTTTTGCAACATCCATATTTTTATTTTCGTAAATAAATTTATTTATATTATCGAGCACTAATTACTTTTTATTATTTTTTGTTGAAAACTATACAGTTTATTCGAACTTAGTCGTTAAAGAAGGTTTTAAAGATTATTGAAGTATCCATTCAAAGAAATAAGACAATTTTGGTAGGGGTCGAATACTTTTGCGCACAACTGTATATATATATATATATATATATATATATATATATATATATATATATATATATATATATATATAAATGTAACTGTTGGTTCGTTCTAAAAGAATAAAACCATATTTCTACGTTACCAATTTATTTGAAATTTTCAGACAACCCATTTTTAGAGTCGAGGTATGTTTTTATGTTATTAAAATAAATTTACCTAATTAAAATAAAACTATTAAATAAAATAAATATAGTTTTTAACAGTTACTGCGAATCTGTTCTGTTGATAAAACTGAACTTCCGGTTCGATTCATTTCACAGCCACGAATTGACGAAAGATTTCATTTTCTGTTAACTCGATAAGTAAAAAAAAAGCAAAAAAAAAAAACATATTTCATTTGTTTATCTTCCAAATTTTTAAATTTACACATCTTTTCTTTTTTATATATAAGCCAAAAAAAAGTTTGTTGCTTGCTTTTGAGTTTTTTGTTTTGTTTTTCGATATAAGATTACTCATGCAGAGAGTGATCCGTGCTGAAATAATGTTATTATTTAAAAAGTCATTCTTAACATGGGGAGGGAAGGATGTTTTGTACCTATTCTGTACTTTAACCTTACAATTGAATAAATAATAATAAAAAAAGCATATCGTAAAACGTTATTTAAACGTGGAAATATGATTTAAAAAATAGCGCGGATCGCTCTCTGCATTAGCACCATTTTTATTTATTGCGGACTATTATTCTCATCTTTATTAGTTGTTGTTTCACGACTTTTCGGCCAACTATTCCTCTGGCCTTCATGAAAAGAAGTAAGTCCTTTTATAAATGTTCAGTAACTTTTTTCCTTTTATTATTCTTAAAGAGTAAAACTTTTCTTATTCATGAAAGGAGTTAAGCCTACGTAAATAAATAAATGTTTGTACACGTGACAAATTATCAATAAATGGTTTAGTTACTTTAAAAAAAAAATGTTTGTAAAAGTGCGAAAGGCGACGTTGTTGTACAACCATTACTCCCATGCTTAATTTCTATACTTATAGGTTTTTGGATTTTTTTTTCACTGGATTATTATTGATTGGACACTAATTAAACAGATTATTTAAAAAAATGTAAAAAAGAAATCATTATTTCGACATTTGAAAGTGGTGCTCACTTTTTAGTTACAACGTTCTGATAAATCAGTCACCCATTTTGTAAGCAATAAAAACGCGGTATATCAAAACCATAGAAAGTAAAAATAATGAGTCTCTACCGCATTTGTAAGTCAGAAATATATTTGTTTCTCAAAGAAAAATAATAGAGAGAACAGGACTTTTTTTTATTGTTTTCATGAAAATAAAGTTTCGAGATTTTTAATTATTTTTTTTTTTACTTATTTAGTCAGTTTGTGGGTTTTGTTTTTTTTAAATTGTTTTTGTGAAAGGTGAGTTTTTTTTTCAAAACTTTTGTTTTATTTCTTTTTAATTTTTTTTAAGTATTATAAATTTCACTAACATGCTGGAGAAATATTTGATAATTTGGTATTTTTTTAGATTAGGTCCACCTCCACAATTTTTCTTTCAATGACGACATTTATAGATTTCCGAGTATGCTGAACACGAAAATCGCATTGAAATTTTGCGGAAATAAATAGTTGTATTATGCATTGTATTCTTCGGCGGCCATCTTTTTACGTGCACACGCGCCATAAAGAAATACACACACGTAAAAAAGATGGCCGCCAAAGATTACAATGCATAATACAACTTTTTATATCTTGATAACTACTTATTTCTGCAAAATTTCGATGCGATTTTCGTATTCAGCATAGTCGAAAACCATTTCAAGTCGTCATTTAAAAGAAAATTGAGGAGGTGGACCTAATCTTAAAATTTACCAATAATTTTTAATCCCGTACGCCTCCCGATACATTGCTTCGTCAACATGCGACCATTTTATATCTCCCGAAGACACTTCCGTATTTAGAAAAAATAAAAAATAAATAAAAAGTGACCGCTTTACCAGAACGTGGTAACTAAAAAGTGAGTACCCCTTTCAAATGTTGAAATGATTTTTTTTTTCAATTTTTTTTCATAATCTGGTTAGTGTTCAATCAAGCAAAAGTTTAAATCCAGTAAAAATGTCAAAAAACCTATCAGTATAGAAACTCCACCACGTAAGTAAATAAATAAAAAATGTTATGTGTGCATGCGTTAGCCTTGACTAGGGGGTACTAAGGGAACGACCATTAAATAATTCTGCGGGTAGCCATGGAACTCAATGCCCAAGGAGTACCAAAATAGTTTTCATGATCTGAAGAAATTTTTTTTTCGAAAAGTGGGTGATCACTTTTCCATGTAAATTTAACTTAAAATGAGCACCCACTTTCTGGCCACCTGAGGCATTTATTTTCGTGTTTATTGGCTTAAAGGTTTTTTTGACAAGGCAGTTTGGTACGCGAATGCATATTTAACAGTTTTTGTTTATGCTCACGCATAGCATAAACAAAGGTTACGTCTGTGAAATGGAAAATACTCCCAGAGTTCAGGGGTTAATACAATGCAAAAGAAATCAAACAAAAAGACTTTTTAGCCAAGAAACACGCAGAAAGAAAAAAATAGCATCCATTTTTTTTTCTACCGAATTCATTTGCTGTTTTTATTGAAAACTATTTTCCCCCGGATTTTTGATATAATTTTCCATTAAGGGCCGTGCGTCTCACGTTCGTAAATAACAACTAGATTTTGGTGTGCTAAAAACGAATCTGCAAACCGTTTCCGCCGCAAAAAAATAGTTTTTATGATATGAAGAAATTACTTTTTCGAAAAAGTGGCGATCACTTTTCCATGTAAATTTAACTTAAAATGAGCACCCACTTTCTAGCCACCTGAGAGAGGGGGGATTTTTTCCTATGTTTATTGGCTAAACAGCTTTCGTTTATGCTTACGCATAGCATAAACGAAGGCTACAGCTGTTAAATGGAAAATAGTCCCAGAGTTCAGGGGTTATTACCATGCAAAAGAAATCAAACAAAAAACATTTTAGCCAAGAAACAGAAAAATGCCCCTTTCTCAGGTGGCCAGAAAGTGGGTGCTCATTCTAAGTTAAATTTACATTGAAAAGTGATCACCCACTTTTCGAAAAAGTAATTTCATGAATATCATGAAAACTTTTTTTTGCTACGTAAACGGTTTGCAGATTTGTTTTTAGCACACCGAAACCTACAATAAAATATTTCGTTATATATGAACGTGAAACAGGCCTTAAAGTAAAATAATACCGGATTTTTTTTAGCAGATTTGCCGTTTAGTTGTGCAAATATCCTCAAACCAGGTAATCACTAAAAGGGACTTTTAAAAGTCGTCACCTGTATCGAGCAAAAGTTTAAAACCACCGATTATATGCCAGCCTACATCATGGTAACATATATTGAGTGAGTTCCTAACAGTATTTTGTATAGTTTTTTTAGTTTAAACTCATTTTCCCAAAATTTCCCCAAACTTAACGTGTTCGATACAGTCTGCCGCCATTTGTATTTTTCAGATATACCGATAATCATTGAATGTTTTTGAACCGATTATACATTACATTAAAACACTAAAATCTTATCCAGTTAGGTAGAACACTTACTTTTCTTGCCTTTGATAACATCTATTTGTTATATATTTATTTTTTGACAACTTCTTTGTATCTGTGTTTAGTAATACAAACCCTTTTCATTTAATGTAACGTTTAGTCGGCTCGAAAAACAGTGTTTATTGGTGTATTTGAAAGCTACCAATGGTGGTGGACACTGTTGATTACTTTAAGTTAGAGAAAGTGAGTTAAAACTAAAAAAAACTATACAAAATACTGTCAGAAACCTACCGATTATGCCAGCCTATGTCATGGTAACATATAATCGGTGAGTTTCAGACACTGTTTTGTATAGTTTTTAGTTTTCAACTTACTTTCCCAAACTTAACGTATTCAACAGAATCCGCGACCATTTCTGTTTTTTGAGCCAATTAAACATTTTACATTACATAAAAACACTAAACAATTATCCAATTAGGTAGAAACGTAAATTACCTTACCTTTGCTTTCATTTATTTGTTTTTGGACAACTTTTTCGAATCTGTGTATAGTAACCCCCTCCCCCCACCATCAACCAAATATTAATTACTAACTCACATTTTTTAAAACAACAACAACAAAAAAACATTTAGCGTTTCAACATTTTTGCTACGTTCGGCTTCATCCACTGATTGTTGGTCAAGTCCAAAACATGAATGATTGACAGAAACTCTCGAGGATCCAGATCAAATTCTGCAAGAGTACCATTTTTTCAGTTTCGCCTTCTTTTTAACTTTTTACAGTGGATTGCTGTACTAATATAAGAAACATGCATTTTCTCTTTTATTAAATTTTTCCATTACACCAAATTGAGCCACTGCAACGCGTGGCAGGGTACAGCTAGTATATATATATATATATATATATATATATATATATATCAGTGGCGACTCTAGCCTATTATTGCTTGTCGTGCCGCCCCCCCCCCCTGCCCTTTGTCAACTTTAGTTCCCAATCCGTGGTCCGTGGACCCAAATAAGTAATCATAGTTGCTATTGCGTGATTCTCCATTGCATAGCACAGATTGACTAACCTACCTTGCATGGTGTTTGTTTTTGTTTTTTTGTGAACAATCAAGATACTATATAATTTGTGGTCTTGTTGATACAGTAGATAAGATATTTTTTCCCTTTCAAAATCAAGAAGAGATATTCATTACTATGAGTAGAAAAATATGTTTATTAGAATAAAGAAATTGATGACAATGACAACTAACCAGGTTAGCAATTAAGTCCACAAATCGCCAGGTCATTTGTCTCATGGAATTATAAAATAATTATATGATTGATTTTTTATTAGCACTTCACAATCCCTTGTTCTTTCATTAAGGAATGGTTTATTCGTGAATTTTGAATCATAGAAATCTACAAAAAATACGGGTTCTATGTCATTTTATATTAATAGTAAGAAAAACCCTCAAACCTCGGAACCTTCGTAGAAGTCCGTAGTAGTACGTAAATAAATTTTTTTCATAAAGATTCTGTATGTAACTTTTTTTTGCTGCATCATTTTACAGCTAGTGTTCGTCTATAAATGCCTTTGAATAGGAGTGTCTGCAGGTCAAGCGCGTTTTTGGGAAGGTCATCTCATTTGAGCATAAACTCCAGGCGTCTTGGTTTGGCCGCAAATGTTTCTAATACCTTATTGTGCAATTCATTTCTTTGCTCTAAGTCTTTAAGCATTTCCTTCTCAATTGAAATTCGGGCTAAAGACGAAAGTCGATCCTCAGCCATAGTGCATCTTTAAAATGATCGTATTCTGTCCAAGGTTAAGAAACTTCTTACATTTGAAACTGAAGTAGCGGGAATGGTAAGGAAAAGTTGTATCAGTCTCACAGTTTCAGACATTGCAGACAAACCGAGTTCATGAAGCATCTCCGAAATAGCTTTACTTGAGGTACATTTTTGGAAATCATTGTCAGAATACAAATACCTGAGCTCACTTGTCAAGGATTTTAGGTCAAAAATACCAGGGTATTTTTTCTGCAACGCATCTATATGTTGCTTAGGGAATGTACAGGAAAAAACTTCAAACTTCTTCACATCGAGCAATTCAAAATATGAAAAGTCTCCTATGTTGGCGAATCGATCCTTTAGTGACGAAATGATGTTTTGAATTATTTCAAAATATACACTTTTGTAGTTGATTCGATTTCCCCTAGTTCTTTTTGTTGGTGGAGCATGTGATTCGTCAGATATCTCCATGTACGTCATCGTTTGTTGGATCATATTTTCATAATGTTCACAATTGTTTGATATTGATTGAATGAAAGCATGTATTTTATCTTGAGCATATTTCACGTCGAGTTTTCTGCACTGTAAAATGTCAAATAGTTTCTCTGCTTGAGAAAGAATGACATAAAAACAGTTAATAAAAAACATGAAAGTGAAATCATTCAATTTTGACAATAAATTGTCGGTTTCACTTAGTGTTGCTTCATCCCATATTTCGCCATGATCAAGAATATCTTCGAGTGCGTTCATTATCTTTTGACGATCGTCTTTTATAGCGGATACAGTTCTTGATTTATAAAACCATCTGGTAGCACAGAAAGATGGGATGCTGATTTCAAATTTTCGGAACACACTCTTCCGTTTCGTACTAGATGATGTGAATTTACTAAAGCTGTGTAAATGTGAAAAAAATATTTTAACGCCATCAACATTTTCCGTACTTTTACTCAAAACTAAATTAAGTTTATGGGCATAACAATGGATGAAATCGGCGTATTTAAATCCCCTCTCTCTCAATTTAATTTGCACTCCATTCCGTTCACCTGCCATCACGGCTGCTCCATCATAAGTTTGGCAAACCAATTTTGATTTTGCATCATCGAAGGAATTTAAAAACTTCTCGATTACATCAGTTAATCGTGTGGCACTTTTATCATCGCTCACGTCATGAAATCCAAGGAATCGTTCAATAATTTTGCATCCATTCACATACCTAACAATGATCGAAAGCTGTGCATGCATTGCACAGTCAGTTGTTTCATCAGCCTGCACTGAAATAAATGGGACACTTGGAATTTCAGCGTAAATAACATCAGCAATCACGTTATCAATTGCAGATATAATTTCATTCTGTATTGTTCTGGAAACACCTGAAAATTGCCTAGAGCCTTCTTTTGCGGAAAGTTTTGATGCAAACACACTGTCAATTTTAGAGAAACACTGCAATAATTCTCGATAATTACCTTTGTTAAGACTATCTTCCCCTTCATCGTGTCCACGCAATGGTAGTTCTTGTTTGCAAAGATATAATATTGCGTTTATCAGGTGTTTCAGATATTGTCTATTTTCTTCGACCAATTTATTGTGCCTTTCTCTTTCAAGTTTGGCCGATTCACTAATAGCAGTAACTATGTCATACATGCCAAATGTTTTTAAACGCTTATAATTGTTCAAATGAGTCATTGATTTCGAATGAATTTTACAGTCAGCCAAAATATGCCTATAATCAGTATAGCCAGTATCAGTCCATGATTGTCCTTATTTAGGCGTGAAAAGCAAGCAAGGCCAACAATAGAGTTTTTCCTCAGATTTACTCGCACATAACCAGTCAATGTCATTAAACCATTTGGATTGGAAGGAACGAGTTCTAACCTTATTCACCAATAAAGGAGTTGGGCGCCCAACTTTGATAATTTCTCGCTTCTCGGCTACATTTCTCTGGCCAAACGACCTATTTTTCAGGTCTAACACAATATCCATTTCCATTATATCTAATTTTAAATTCAGATCATTAACAGTAAATGCAGTAAAACTTTTTTTTATGTTTTAGAGAATAATCTGCTTACCCGTGAAACACAGGAAAATTAGCCCAAGTGACGTTATATGCAAAATACAGGGAACTTCCAAAAAGTAAATTCCATCTGATGAATCTTGAAACATATGATATCTTGACCAGTTGAAGTTATCCGTGGAGACACTGAGAACATTGAAAATCTTAATTTTATCCAAAAATTCTAAGATACAAAGAATTCGTAAATAAAGTCCGTGGTAAAATTGAATGTAGTGAAGCGACTGAAATATTTCGGCAACTGAAGTAATGTTCTCCAAAAACGGCGATTAAATTTTCCCATAGAATAAAAGGTAATATTGATGAATAAAGTTGGGTTTAAATAGCTGTGAAATGATGGATGCAGCAAGAAAAGTTACATACAGGGTTTTTATGAAAAAAAATTACAAAGTATTTACGTATCACTACGGAATTCTACGAAGATTTATTGGATTGACGGGTTTCTTAGTATTAATATAAAATGACTTAAAACCCGTATTTTTCGTAGATTTCTATGATTCAAAATTCACGAAAAAAAAATTTCCTCAAAAAAACAAATTCACTCTTATTTAAAACCTGTTCTTTATTAATTAATGAAACAATAACTTCATCACTGATATTTATTTACAATCTGATATACACGCGTGGTTATGTTTACACAGAACTATTCGTGCTACTACATATTGCAACAGTAGTAATTGTTCTTTATGTGTTTATGCGTATGTATGTGTCTAGAGATCTCTCTCTCCCCCTCTCTCTCTCTCTCTGTCCCTCATCCTCTTCTTAAAACAGACATCAGCAGGCTCGATCGTGCTAAATATTTTAGGCACTATAAGTGGGCTTCACTTTGCGGGTGATTACAGAAAAATCTGGATTTCTCTAACATTATGATTATTACGAGTAAAGGTTTGGCTTGGCACGAATTACGGACGTTCAACATCATAGCCGCTATTATGTAGTTTTCAATGAATCTGGCGGTGGCCGGACAAAGACAACCCGTTCAAAACAGCATCCTTGTATTATTCCCAGATATATTTATGAATTTTTTGCTACTTAGTTATCGAAACTTGAATAGATATGTAATTTAATTGAGATCAGACTAAGTATGTTTGCTTGAAATTAATGGATGATTTTTTAATCCATTTTGAATAACATTAACCGAATTATTGGTCGTGCCGGGCACGAGTGGCACTAGTCCCATCTCCGCCCCTGATATATATATATATATATATATATATATATATATATATATATATATATATATATATATATATATATATATATAGAGTCCTGGTCAAAATCATAAGACAACTTAAGAAAGTAAGCGTTTACGCATATTATCGAATTTTTAATCAAACAATTGGTTGAAACCCTTGCCAAAAGGGAAAATATGATGAAAAAAATGAAATCTGCTTCATTCGAAACCTTAACCCTGATCGAATAATTACTTTTTTAAGTAGTCTTATGATTTTGACCAGGACTGTATATACATAGGAAGGTTAATGGAAAAGGCAGGGTAGTGAAAAAAGAAAAAAGGGAGGAAAGAATGTATATATATAATGAGAAAATGGTGAATAAACCTGAAAAAGAGCTCAATACTAATGTAGAGCAAAACATGTTTTTATTACCGTTTTTTGTGTCTGTTTAGTTACCCATGTTTCCACTACCAGTCTCGAAATAACGATCTGATATTTTAATCAGTTTACTTGGCAGATTGAATATTTATTATAACGGAGTACAAAAAGTACAAAATACAGATTCAAATCAAAACATCAGTAAAACAACTGTAAATTCATAAAAAAGAGATAACAAAGGTAGAAAAGGATAGGGTTAAATTACAAAGCCATAGACAGAAGAATAAAAAGAGGGGGAGAGAGAAAGAGGAGGGAAAAAGGAAATGAGAGAGTGGTAAGTTATTGAAGGAGAAAGAAAGAAAGAAAGAAAGAAAGAAAGAATGAGGCAGACGGTTAAATAGACGAGCGGGGGTTTCACATCATTAGGCCGTTTATCAAGATATGGAATATAAAATGTAGAAAGTAAAAAAATAATCAAATAATAAAATAAAAAAACTGAAATAGAAAATATATTTCTGGTCTCAGAGTCGGAGAGAGAAAGTGGTAGAGAAGAAGAAGAAGAAGAAGAAGAAGAAGAAGAAGAAGAAGAGACGTGAAATATAATATATGAGGATAGTGCATTGAAAGGTAAATACCTGAATTATTTTTTGGGGTGAGGTAGGTGTGTCAGAAGTTTCGTGAAAATAATGAATAATTCCACCCCATCTTTCCAAGCTTATAACTCCTCGAAAAATGTAATTCAAGCCCTAATTTTTGTTTCAATTAAAGGAGCAAGGACCAAGGTTCCATAAAAAGAAGAAGAAAAAACAAATAACGTGTTTTAAAAAAAGGTTTTAAACTTCAAACTTTACAGGTAAAATCCTAAAAAACATTACTTTTTTTTTTAATTTGAATATATTATTTATTGACCTTTTCTCTTCAATTTGTGAGTAAATTAATTATTTACTTTTCGGTGAGTAAATTAATGATTTACTTTTTAATAGAAACTTGAAAATGGGGGGGGGGCATGAATTTTAAAAAACGTTTGTCTAAAATATTATATTCGGTTTATTGGAAAGAACATAAAATTTCACATTGACCCTGAAAATATCGTAAAAATAGAATCAATAGAAAAATTTTGATAGATTTTTAAAGTTTAAAAATTGAAAAATATTGAGTTCGTAAAATTCATTACTGTTTTTTTTTTTAATATTTCTATTACTTTTAAAACAACTTTAATAGTTTATTTTGGAAGTATAATCCATAAAGAAAATAAATAACTCACTTTTAACAGAGAAATTACGAGATTTTTATATTTTATTTGTCAGTTTCGTGTTAGGGGTGTCAAAACTTCCTACAAAAATTCTGATACTACACCTACAGCCACGCCTAGCTGAATTTACTAACCACCCAAATGTTACCTTACGCTACAACAGAATACTGATCACTCTAATTTGGTTTTATAGGGGTAGTCGAGGTCGCTGACAACTAAGGACCTCCAAACTATTCTGTACTACGTCATCATTCTAAACCAAAAACACGTCGTCGTCATTTTGTGTGTTTACTGTAATTTCTATGGAAAAACATTATCAGCATTAGCACTATAAAATTTATTGTCAGTAACGTTATTTTACTATCAGATTTTCAAATTTACATTTAGATTATATTGATTTAGAAAAAATTGATAATTGAATATTTATGTATTTATTAATCCGTTTTGGCTTACATTTTTCCTATACATCTGAACAAAATAAAAAAAGTTAATCTAAATATTTGGCTGCATCCGAATTTACAATAGTTGTGTTATTATAGAGTTTAATAAATAATAAAAATATTTGTATATTAAATAAAAACTATAAACATTTGAAGAGTATTCTTTTCATTTTACATCAAATAAATCGTTGATAATAAAAATTCTCTAATTCGTTCGTTGCACGTGCAAATTAAAAGCGGAAACTGATAGGTGAACATAGTTTTGAAAGCCGCCTGATCGTATTTTTAGTTTTATAGAAACATATTTATTTATTATCGATTTTTTAAATAGATTTCTGATTTTTTAAATCGGGTTTGAAAGATTAAAATATGAAAAATACACGTGAAAAAAAAAGTTATAATGAAAAATGTTTTTACGGCGGCTTCAGAAACTGACAAATTCAGCTAAATTTAGAATTTAAATAAATTTCAAAGATAATTAATAAAGTAAAGTGTTAAAATATTGATACAAAAAAAAGCTTAATTACCCCCCCCCAACCTCCAAAGCGAGAGTTGAGTAACAGATCAAAACAAGAGGCAACAAGTCGCGAATAAATTCTACAGAAGCCAAAAAATGGCAAAAAGTTCATTTTATTTTATTACTAGCGGGGGGGGGAGGCTCTTCCGGTTCAGAACATACGATTAAATATAACGTTTTTATTTGTTCAGATTTCCTGTACAGGGTGGCCACAAAGTCACGCACCAAATCAGATCGAGCGTACCGGAAACCGAAATGACCAAATTGTCAACTGGCTTTTTTTATCTTTTTTTTTTTTTTGCTTGAACTTTGAGCTTTTCGGATTATTTTGTTATGTTTTATTTTCTTGGTGGATGTTTTTTTGTCAGTTTTTTTGGGGGGGGCAGAGATTATAATTATAGGTAATTATTAACAACAAAATTGGTGCAAGTCCAGATTAGCACTTGTAAACAAAAACGAGTACCTTTTATTTTCATAAATAATAATATTTTTAAAAAATACTCGACGAGGAACACGACTGTTTTTGATTTAATAATATTTTTTTATTCAAACGTAGCAAATAAAAATTTCAATTTTCTTGAACTTTGCAGTTTTCGGATTATTTTTTATTTTTATTATTATTTTTTAGCCGGATTTAACAAACAGACAAAACAAAACAAAAACAATTTTGGTGCTTATGCACTTATGTTACCGTTATTTTTTATGATTTAAGTGCCTTTCCCACTGTTTGAAGGGTTTCTAATGTTTTTACCTATAACTATAATCTCTGACAACCCCCCTCAATATCCATCAAGAAAATAAAACATAACAAAATAATCCGAAAAGTGCAAAGTTCAAGCAAAAAAAACACAACCTTTAAATCATGATTTTCTCTAGTTCAGATGGCTGCAGTAAATAAACTTTTAATTCGAAATGACCCATAATGTACTAATGTACATAACATAAGACACAGAAAGGAACATTTATAATGTGTAAAGAGCTTTATTTTCTCATATAACCACCATACGCTCTCAATGGATTTTACCTTTTTTGTTTTACAGCGAAAAAACTATTTGTTATGATACTGAGCAAAAGATTCGACTTTTAGGAAGAAAAGCTAGTATTAAAGATGGGAGGGAGTGTCGGCGCTTTAACTGAAGTTATCTCACGTGGTGTTTCTAAAATTCAAACATTTTTTTTTAAAGTCCAAGATGTCTGCCTTCAACGTCTATAAAGTCTCCGTTATTTATATAATAATAATAACAATAATAATAATAATAATAATAATAATAATAATAATAATAATAATAATTCCAGAAAAGACTTGTCACACTCTTGTTTGACCAATTTTTCCAATTTTCTGAAATGCAAGTTGTGGATTATTTTTAACTACTATTTTGTGTGATTTTTGTAGCAAATTTGTTTTCTGATTCTGTAATATCTTTCAGTTTTCAATATGACTTATGTGCAAAAGAATAGATGCATACTTCACAAAAACATGGTTTGTCTCTTTTTCTGTAATAAACGAAGTTCTCAGAAATCAAGAGGCCCACAACGTGGGGCTAACATTTGAAGTCTATATGAGATATATAGATATTCGAATGTTCTATTTAAGTTCTTTATCTCTCAAACATTGATGTAGTAAAGAAATTGTCTCCTGTATGTTTTCATATGATTTATCAAAGTTGACTTCAGTGCAAACGCACAACTACATACAACACATGAATGTGCTTTGTCTCTCGTATGTGTTTTCAAGACTCAACAGATTTGACTTCCATGCAAAAGAATCACACAATTCGCAAACATATGGTGTCTCCTTTTTTAAAATTTTGTTCCTTTGAAGATTGTTATGCTGGGTATTGGGCAGCCAAACCAGCCACCATTATTAATGACACTCACTTCAACCAAGGTTGTCACTCTGACTCATTCCATATAACTATGTAAGGTTTGACAGCAGCATTTGCAAGGTAGGTGGCTGTAGGGATAACATAGTTGTAATGTATTATATATATATATCATTTCCAACTGTTCTTTAAGGTTAATGTTCCCAGAACTTGCTGCTAAACTGCATATTTATTTTTTTACAGATGGTCCAGTGGAGGTACTTACATACTCCATCATGTCTTGCTGTGTAGTAGCCATCTTTTAAAAGAAACTTTCAACTCGATACCAGATGACTCACACTTTCCGATTTTGTGTGGCAGAATCTGTATTGTCTCTTTTTTAAAAAATTTTCTTCCTTTAAAGATTGTAAGGCTGGGTATGGGGCAGCCAAACAAGCTGCCAACATTGCCCCGCTTTTTATTGAAACCAACCGAGAGCTCTTTTTAGTATCCTCGTTGTTACCTTAAGTGCAATTGTCTGGATCTCTTTTGCACTTTGTTCACCAGGAATATTAGTTAGGTAGGACTTCAGGTTCTTCTTCATAAGCCCTGTGGCACCTATGATAACTGGTATGATTGATTCCAGTTTCTTTTCATATCATACATGAGACATTGGTATTTGGTCTGTTTCTCTCTTTCAGCTCTGTTCAGACCGCCATCATTGGGAACACTCACTTCAATTAAGGTTGCAACTCTATCTGACTTATTCCATAAAACTGTGGCAGCTTTCACAGCAGCATTTTCAAGGATGGTGGCTGTAGGGATTACATGGTCGTAATGTATAGTATGTATTTCCAACTGTTCTTTCAGGTTGATGTTAACAGGACTTGCTGCTACACTGGATGTTTTATTTTTTACAGATGGTCCAGTGGAGGTACTTGCATACTCCATCATGTCTCGCTGTATAGTAGCCGTCCCCTAGAACTTTGCAACTTGATATCAGATGACTAACACTTTCCAACCCTGTATGGCAGAACCTGCATTTGTCATTACTGTTCCCTCCTGTATGTGTTTTCATATGACGAAATAAAGGAGAATTCTATGCAAAAGAACAACATACTCCACAATAATGGGGTTTGAGTTTTTTGATTTCATTTTATTTGTTTTTGATGGGATAGGCAATTCTGTGCAATGTCAAACATTCTCCCATTAATTTACTCAAACCGAGGGATCTTTTAAAGAGTCTACCTATCCCTGTAAGAGCAATTTATTGTATTTCTCTTGAACTTAGTTCACGTCTAATCACTAGATAGTTTATGAAATTCTTTTCTTTTCTATAATGGCTGGAATGATTCATATCTTCTTATGTTTATGTCGTATATAAGCCCTTGCTATTGTGTTATTTTCTCCTTATCAGCTGTTAAGGACAGCACCATTAGGGACGCCTCGTATATGTTTTCATATGAGTCAAAAAAGTTGACTTCCATGCAAAATTTAAACCACATACTTCAAAAGAATGTGGTTTCTCTCCCGTATGTGTTTTGAGATGACTCAACAAATTTGACTTCCATGGAAAAGAAGAACCACATACTTCACAAGAATGTGGTTTCTCTCTTTTTTTTTCATTTTTCTTAAACTTTTTCTTCTAGGGGATGGGACATCCAACCAGATGTCTGACATTTACTCCTATTTTAATGAGTCCAACCAAGAGATCTTTTCAGGATTCTAGCCGTCCCTTTCAGTGCAATCGTTTGTATTTCACTTGCACTTGGTTCACCGGGTATGCTTGCTATGTACTTTTTAAAGTTCTTTTTCATAAGCCCAGTTGCTCCTATGATGACTGGTATAATTGAAACGTCTTTTAATTTCCAATTTCGTTTCATATCATACATAAATCCTTGATACTTTGTTATCTTTTCCCTCTCAACTCTGTTAAGCCCTGTATCATTGGGTACACTGACCTCTATTACGGTCGCTTTTTTGTTTGCTCTGTCCCAAATCACTATATCTCGTTTAACAGCTGCGTTTTCAAGATATGTAGCAGTAGGGATTATGTAGTCATAGTGAATAGTGTAGTTGTCATTCCCAACTGTTTGTTCGGGTATATGTTCCCAGGAGTTTTTACTACACTGAATGTTGAGTTTCTTACATATCTTCCAGTGAAGGTATTTGCAAACTCCGTTATGGCGATCTGTATAATAACCATCTCCAAGTAAGACTTTGCAACCAGAAATAAGGTGGCCCACACTCTCAACCTCAGTGCTACAGAACCTGCATTTATTATTGTTGCTTAGACCACACATCTTTTTGAAGGCGTTTGTCATGAGGCCCTGGTCTTGTGCAGCCAATATCAACCTCTCTTGGTCGTAATGGAGGGATCCTCTTTTGAGCCAGTCCAGGGAACCATCCCTATCAATATATTCTTGGGATAGTTCAGTCGGTAGGTATTTTGCCCGTTTATGGTTGGTTCATTCTTCTGTTTTAACACTATGGAACTGACTAGTGTATTTTTTCCGACTTTTCTGGGCTATGTCAGTGGCAGGCTTGTTTGGGTTCTCAGTATTATTTGTAAGGCAATCTTTTTTAAAATGAGTGGCAAGTTGTGTTATAGATGTTGTACTACTTGCTCAATTCTGATAATGGTCTTTAATTTTCATAAGCTTGGGGTTACAGGAACTTATTATGTACTGACCTATGCTGACGATTGTGGCTGTGTTGATGATTGACTTCCGAGAGTCCCATAACTCCTTCTCGCCTGGGTAGGTACAAACGAGGCATGCACTGATTTCGATAAATAACTTGGTGCAAGGTTAACATTTTCCTTGTCTTTGTGTCAAGCCAATTTATGTCTTTCTGAGGCCAGTCAATAATGCCAAAACTATATGTTAGTACTGGCATGGCAAGTTGGTTAATTGCCGTAATTTTGTTCTTGTTTGTGATTTCAGTTTTGCAGATTTTTCTTACCCGGCGTAAATATTCTTGGCTTAGTTTCTCTCTCATCTTTGAATGCTGGATGGACTCATTTTCATCAATGCCGAGGTATTTGTATGTTTCCTGTTCATCCAGTTCTCTGGTTACACTATTTTCATCGTGCTGTATATTTTCAGTAGATATCTTCTTGCCAGCTTTCAGAGTACACATAGCACACTTATCCAGCCCGTGCTTCATTTTGATGTCATTAGAAAATGTGTGGACAATTTTCAGTAGATTATCTAAATCCTTATCCGAGCTAGCATAAAGCTTAAGATCATCCATGAAAAATAAATGGTTTATTAACTTGGAGGATTCTCGTTGGCGGCTGTAGCTTAGATTATCAGCACCTTGGCAGTTCTTTAGAAGCTTACTTAGAGGATCAATTGCCAGGCAAAATAGTAGAGGAGATAAACTGTCTCCTTGGAAGATTCCTTTTTTTATTCTTATATTTGGGATGGATATCCTTCCCCCGTTATGGTTTAAGGTAATGGATGTTTGCCACTCCTTCATTTGGGTAGCTAAAATTTCTCGTATGGTCGGGTGGATTTTATATAATTCAAGGCATTTTAGTATCCACGAATGGGGTACACTATCAAATGCTTTCTGATAATCTATCCATGCCATATTTAGATTTCTTTTTCTTTTTCTGAAATCTTCCAAAATGGTCTTATTAATGAGCAATTGATCTTTGGTGCCCAGCCAGTTTTTCCTACATCCTGTTTTTTCCTCCTCAAGATAATCACCGGATGAAATATGGTCATATATGCTGTCAGCTATTAATCCAGTGAACAGCTTGTAAGTCGTGGTTAGGCAGCATATTGGGCGATATTTGCTAGGGTTTTTGGTTTCTGTGCTTTTAACTATTAAGCTTGTATCGCCTTTTAATAGCCATGATGGTGTCGCTTCATAAGCTTTCAACATTCTGGTGAAAACATCTGCTATAATGATCATGCAATGCTGTTAGCTGTTTTAACCAGAAGTTAGATATGTTGTCGATGCCAAGTTTCTTGTGATTTGAAGCTCGTGCCAGCTTTGATCTTATTTTATCTGGCGTTATTTCTGGCTCTGGCATTTCTCTTTTATTTTTGTTGGCATTGATAATATCCCCGATCCACTGGGCCTCTTCGTTATGTACTTCCTCTTTTTAAAATATGGGTCTCCAGTAATCGTCTAATTCCTGTTTACATGGGGGATCTTGGATTTTAATTTCCTCTTATTAGATTCCTGTAGAAAGTTCTAGGATTGTTTGCAAAAAGCTTATTCTGTGTCTTTGCATGAATCTTTGCCATGCGATGTTTAATTCTTTGGGCAATGGCTGGTATTTTGCCTTCTAGTTCCTTCACTATGCTTCTGATATTTTTACAATTTGTTTTAAATTTCGCACAGATTCTTTTGACGATGTTTCTGAGTCTACCTTCCACTGTGGGATTATTCATGAACTGCTTTAATTGGCTAAGTTCCTTTCTACAGGTGTTTATTTTTTTTATCAGCTTGGCTTTCCATTTTGGTGTTGCTTTGGTTACATTAGGTGTTTTATTTCCATTTTGGTGTTTATTCAGAGGAAGTATTTTGTTGCTAATGTACAGCCCAGCTGCAGATGTGACGTTATTTAGCTGCCTGAGGTCTATTTCTTCTGGAACAAGCCTTATAAGAGCAATATTGACATTGATGATCAATGACTTAAAGAATCTTGAGGCTTGTATTTTAGGTAACCTAGGCCTTTCTTCTATGCTCATATTGTTGACTTTTTCTATTGTGTTACAGAGTTCCTCTTCTATTTCCAAGTGCTCATCATCTGGTTCTGGAAGCAAAACACAAGGTGGAGTTTTTCCTGGTGAAGGAGTTATTTCACACGTTGATGAAAATGCAGATGTGTTACCTGCTTTATAGTGAGAGTGAGCTGGTATAGAGGATTCTGCAGGTATTTGAGTTCCTGATATAGAGTGATGCACTTCTGTTGGACTTTGTGCTGTAAGGGTTATCTGTTGGGTAGCTACCGACAACTGTTGCACTGATCTAAGGTGGTGGTGCTGCAGGCTCACATTTGCGGTCTTATCTAATTTGGTGGGATACAGAATAGGTTTCTCTAGTGGGTTAGCCTGTGTGCTTATTAGGACTGTTTCTCTCCTGTATGAGTTTTCATATGACTCAACAATTGTGACTTCTGTGCAAAAGAAGAACCACATACTTCACAAGAATGTGGTTTGTCTCCAGTGTGTATTTTCATATGCTTCAACAAATATGACTTCCGTGCAAAAGAAGAACCACATATTTCACAAGAATGTGGTTTCTCTCGCGTATGCGTGTACATATGACTCGACAAAGTTGACTTGTGTGCAAAAGAAGAACCACATACTTCACAAGAATGTGGTTTCTCTCCCGTATGTGTTTTCATATGATCCAACAAATGTGGCTTCTGTGCAAAAGAAGAACCACATACTTTACAAGAATGTGGTTTCTCTCCCGTATGTGTTTTCATATGACTCGACAAAGTTGACTTCTGTGCAAAAGAAGAACCACATACTTCACAAGAATGTGGTTTCTCTCCCGTATGTGTGTACATATGACTCAACAAATTTGACTTCCATGCAAAAGAAGAACCACATACTTCACAAGAATGTGGTTTCTCCCCTGTATGTTTAGTCATATGACGCAACAAATTTTGCTTCCTTGCAAAAGAATAACCACATACTTCACAAGAATGAGGTTTCTCTCCCGTATGTGTGTACATATGATGCAACAAAGTGGACTTCCATGCAAAAGAAGAACCACATACTTTACAAGAATATGGTTTCTCTCCCGTATGTGTTTTCATATGACGCAACAAATGTGCCTTCTGTGCAAAAGAAGAACCACATACTTTACAAGAATGTGGTTTCTCTCCCGTATGTGTTTTAATATGACTCAACAAATTTGACTTCCATGCAAAAGAAGAACCACAAACTTCACAAGAATGTGGTTTCTCTCCCGTATGTCTTTTCATATGACACAGCAACTTTGACTTCCATGCAAAAGAAGAACCACATACTTCACATGAATGTGGTTTGTCTCTCATGTTTGCTTGCATCTGATTCCACAAAATGTAAAAATTCAATAAAGTGTATGATGATAGGCACGCTAATAAATTTCAACTTTAAAAAAATTTAATGAAGAAATTTATAAGTATTTTAAACCTTTCTAAATCACCAATGCAGAAAAGTTCTTCTTATCCATTAATGGATTGCTTTCATTGTTGTAAATTCTGGAAATATAAAATGAATTTATAAAAATACAGTTCATATTGTAAAATTGTATTATGTTGATTTTTATGAAAAATATCCGAAACATTTCTTGTTAATGAATTTAAAAAAAATGAGTATAGTTTTATTAAATACTGATTAGTTAACATTTTTTTTTAATTTGACTAAAAATAATTACGTTTTTCTTTTCTATTTTGTAGGTGAAGTTTGATTATTCATATTATTTGATTCTTCAGAATACTGTTCTAATCTTGGGTGTTATTTTCCCAACGTTTCTATTTTACCTCATATCTAATTCAGGTATTTTTGTAGAACTTGGGAACCTTTCTCTTGAACTAAGAAACCTTTACATAATTCTGAATCAAACCGTTTATTTAGTATATGCGATTAGCATGCTATGGGATTATTAGTGATGACTGGGTAAAAATTCCTTAGTAATTTTAAATTCTATTTTAAATCTCACTGAAGATTGAATCTTCAACATTCAGGCGTATGTAACTTACAACTGAATTTACCTAGAACTCTAACAATAGCACTATGGTCCTAGCAGACAATCCTAGTATTAATTTTTGGAACTATTTTGTTTCTAGACACTTTTTATTACTTATTACTAAATATATATATATATATATATATATATATATATATATATATATTATAATTATTTATAATTAATGGTTCCTACATCGTGTTATATATAATATAATTAATGGTTCCTGTATCGTGTTGAATATTAATGGTTCCTATATCGTTTTATATATAATATAATTAGTGGTTCCTATATCATGTTAATTACCATACTAGGTATGCTTAGTAGTTGATCATCATCATATCAGAAGATGCACTATTTCCTTAAGCAGATTATGCTTCATTGTTCACCTCAATCTGTGTGTTAAGCAAAACAAAAATGAAGTAGTAGGCAGGCAGGCTCAGACTGGTGATGCAAAGGTGGAAAAGAAAGTTGAGGTGTGTGTAAAAGTGTTGGTTGAGTAAAAAAACAAAAATTGCAAACACAAAAAGTGGTAGTAGGCAGGCAGGCTCAAACCGCGAAGGAGGGAAAAAAATGTAACGTGTTAGATGTTGGGCCCATCGAAAGTGACATAGGTATAAATTAAAGCTAGACAATCGAAAAGAAAATCTGTTGCCTCTCTTGAACGTTTTTGTAAGACATACATACATATATACATACACACATTTAAACAGATGTTTACTCCTTATATTATAGATGGTAGAGGGTTTCCCTTTTCCATCCATATATATTCCACCATAACTGATTTTTCAATTTCTCCACATATTACAGCTTTTCAATGTTTTTTTAACCTTACTGTTAGTGAATAACATGGCTCACTATTTGATGCATGCAAGTGTCGAAGGTGAGAGCATCTGCAAAAAGCATGTCACATATATAAAACATAGAAAAAGGAAAAGGATGAGAGGCCTACAGTCAGCCAGGAATGAGCATCGCACAAGCATTGTTTACTCTACCAACCTCCCGGTTCACACTCTCCATCTTTAGCTAGGCACACACATATCATGCAGTATAAGAAAGAGAAAATAAAATTATTTATATTTTTATACAAAAACAAATCAAGATCGCAGTCCACACTCTCCATCTTAACAAAAATTTGATTCTGAGTTGCATTGTTATCTTATTCTTTCATCAGTAGCATTTGCAATTGTTATGATGGAGTAGCAGCTATTTTCAAATAGATAAGACGGTGGCTACAGGAGGTGGATGGATGATGTAGAGAATTGAAAAAGGCAGTGGGGTCAGTAAGAAGATTGAGAAGAGAGAAATCTTTTCTAAGGAAAACAATGCTGTTGGAAAATAGAAAAGACGGTGGCTACAGGAGGTGGGTGGACCATGTAGAGCAGTATTTTAGGGTGACCAGAGCACTGGATGAGGAAAAATGTCAGATAGCTCTCTTAAACACATGGGGCCTGGTCGAACAATTCATGACCAGACTCATCTTAGACAATGACAGTTTAACATGGGTTGATTTGAAGAGGTCTTTAGAGAGTATTCTGATAGTGTAAGTAGAAAAGAAGGACGGTAGTTGTAAAGTGTTGAAACATTATGTTGAACAAATATGGCGGTAGTAAATCAAATCAGCAAAGAATCAATGTAGTCAATTTTTTAACACTTAACAGGTTATGTGCCATCGACTTTGCTTTGACAGATCTAAATTTGAATTGTGGCAGTGAAATTCCTGGTGTATTTAAGATACGAAAACTACACAAACTTATTCAATCTTCACAAGAGAATCCTAATGACACTGAATTCATAAAAAAGTATGTGACTATTTTTGCAGAACTGATTTAATGCTTAGGCGACAGAAGTCTGTCTCTGATTATAAGAGATGCCTTGGATGATTGACCTAAAGCGTTGAACATATTAAGAGAAATTATTTCTCAAAAGGAAACCAAAAATGATATCTCTATATACAGAACTAATATCTCTAAAACGTATGGAAGACGATTAAAAGGGCAGAAACCTCAGCAAATGCATTAAAACTCTTAAATCGAATATTTTGCCACATTCTCACCAATGACAAATTTAATGAGAATTAGAATTTTATTGAAACTTGCCGCTCAATACAATTTAAAAATACATCAAATGGATATAAAAAATACTTATTTAAACGCTCTGATTGACTTTGAGATATATATTCCCCCCAGAGGGATTTAAAATGAAAAATAAAAATTTTGTATGGAAACTGAATAAATCACTGTACAGTCTAAAAGATAGCGCTCACAATTAAAATTTTACAATTAAAATTTAACAATTAAAATTTAACACTCCATAATTATTTAATAGAACAAGAATTCAGGCAGTGTCCCATAGAGGTGTGCATGCATACCAAAAATATGTGTAATAAATACTTGAGACAAAACTTTAAAAGATGTTAAAAAATAAATTAAACAAAAAATTTGTGTAATAAATACTTGATTTTGGTGTTTTGGGTTGAAGATATATTGCTCACAACAATTTTGAGACAACACTTTAAAAGATGTTAAAAATAAGTTAAACAAAAAATATGTGTAATAAATACTTGATTTTGGTGTTTTGGGTTGACGATATATTGCTCACAACAATTTTGAGACAACACTTTAAAAGATGTTTAAAAATAAGTTAAACAAAAAATATGTGTAATAAATACTTGATTTTGGTGTTTTGGGTTGAAGATATATTGCTCACAACAATTTTAAGACAACACTTTAAAAGATGTTAAAAATAAGTTAAACAAGAAATATGTGTAATAAATACTTGATTTTGGTGTTTTGGGTTGACGATATATTGCTCACAACAATTTTGAGACAACACTTTAAAAGATGTTAAAAAATAAGTCAAACAAAAAATATGTGTAATAAATACTTGATTTTGATGTTTTGGGTTGAAGATATATTGCTCACAACAATTTTAAGACAACACTTTAAAAGATGTTAAAAATAAGTTAAACAAAAAATTTGTGTAATAAATACTTGATTTTGGTGTTTTGGGTTGACGATATATTGCTCACAACAATTTTAAGACAATACCTTAAAAGATGTTAAAAAATAAGTTAAACAAAACATTTGTGCAATAAATACTTGATTTTGGTGTTTTGGGTTGACGATATATTGCTCACAACAATTTTAAGACAACACTTTAAAGATGTTAAAAAATAAGTTAAACAAAAAATATGTGTAATAAATACTTGATTTTGGTGTTTTGGGTTGACGATATATTGCTCACAACAATTTTGAGACAACACTTTAAAGATGTTAAAAAATAAGTTAAACAAAAAATATGTGTAATAAACACTTGATTTTGGTGTTTTGGGTTGACGATATATTGCTCACAACAAGTAGTAGACAACACTTCAAAAGATGTTAAAAAATAAGTTAAACAAAAAATATGTGTAATAAATACTTGATTTTGGTGTTTTGGGTTTACTATATATTGCTCACAACAAGTTTAAGACAACACTCTAAAAGAAGATAAAAAATAAATTAAACAAAAAATATGTGTAATAAATACTTGATTTTGGTGTTTTGGGTTGAAGATATATTGCTCACAACAATTTTAAGACAACACTTTAAAAGATGTTAAAAAATAAGTTACACAAAAAGTATGTGTAATAAATACTTGATTTTGGTGTTTTGGGTTGACGATATATTGCTCACAACAATTTTGAGACAACACTTTAAAAGATGTTAAAAAATAAGTTAAACAAAAAATTCAAAATTACCAATCTTCGACAATTGTCATAGTTACTCGGTATAAAGTTTACCTGTGAAAATGAAACTATAACAATGAACCAATCATGGTACATTGAAAAAATCTTGCTGAAGTTTGGAATGTGAGATTGCCAACTACCACCATTGAGATTGATATAAATAAGAATATAGAGATCGAAACTAAATTAAGAGACGATCGATTATACAGAGAAATTATTGGAAATCTAATTTATTTGATGACTGTCGCTATGCCTGATATATTTTACACTGTAACAAAGCTATCCAAAAACTTATCAAAACTGACAATTAAGGACTTAACTCATGCAAAAAAAGTCCTTCATTATCTAAAAGGAACAAGCTTACCAGTCATTGATGCCATAAAAGCCCCACTTGGGTCAGCCAAATACTTGCTAAACTTAGATCTGAAATCAGGGTACAGACAGGTAAAATTACTGTATTTAGATGATATTTTAATATCCTAAGATACTATGGAAAGTCACTTAGATCACATAGATAGGATACTACTAGCCAGTTTACATAAGTACAAGCTCAGGGTGAACGCTATCAGTGTGGGGTTTTAGAAGAAGTACAGAATCTGGGGTTCAAATTAGTGAATGGGGTATATAGCAAGAACTGGACAAAGTCAAATCGATAAAATCCAACTCCAACTTGTGTGAGAAAAGTCAGAGCTTGGATTGGTATGACGTCATATTATTGATTATTTATAAAATATATTTCTGAGATTGTCGAGCAGTTAGTTCATCTAATGATGAAATATGTGGAGTTTTAATATGACATTACATGTCATTTTGCCTTTGATAACCTAAAACCAAAGCTTACAGATATGGTTATACTGGCTTATCTTGATCCTGAGAAGAATTACAGAATGTACACAGATGCCCCAATCATGCGATTGGGGCATGTTTGTCACAAATTTTGTGTCACAGATTTTAACGATTTGACTTTGTTCAGTTCTGGCTATATAACCCATTCACAGGAGAGACGTTGCGAGCTGGTCTTTGTTTTATCATTACTTCCATAGCAAGTGCTCGTCTGAGCTCCAATCCCTGGTGCCCCCTCACAGATCTTTCATGAAAAAACACCCGACTAGCTGAAACCACTGTCAAAAATTTTCCCCACTCTTTATCTGTGCCAAAACCAAAACGTAGATTCCATGAACAAAGCTTCTTTCTTAGAAGTGCACGCCTGTGGAACTCTGTTCCGTCTGCCTGTTTCCCACCTAACTACAACCTGGATGTCTTCAAGTCCAACATAAACAAATTCCTGATGAAGCGTCCTCTTAACTAAGACACTTTATCAAATCTCAATACTAACGTACTGTACACACTATAACCCTTACCACCGAGTGGCTTCCAGTCTTTGATAAGTGGTGACCACCTTGTAAAAAGAAATGATCTATGATCTGAGCGAGGGTAATGATGTTAAAAACAAATTTGCTTCTCATCTCATAAACTTAGTGATATGCAGACGAGATGGTACTTGAGAAGGAAGGACGCTGTTTGTGTGGACCTCTAGTCGAGACAATGAGGATACTGGTAGAAATAGATGATAGCAATTACTTGAATCATTTTGTTTGAGCCAAAATAGTTTTCAACATATCAGAAGCTTGAGGGTTCATCAGTATCGCATGACCATCCTACGTTGTTGGGTTTTTATTAAATTAGGGAACCAGAAAAAGATAATTAAATTTTTAGATTCAAAGATGCAGAACAAAAAAGTTCATAGAGATGGACAAAATAGTGTATTACTTGTCCCAACCCGACACCAAACTATTGATGAGGTTATATGTACCGTCACATCTTAAAAAAAAAGTAGTGGTAGTATAATACCAGGACAATAATCAGCGTGAAAAAGACGTTTTATGCAATTTAGCAAAAATATTTCTGGCGGTGTTTATTTAAGGAGCTGAATGAATACGAAGGAAATGTATCAAATGTACCAAACCAGAGATCTGATGAAGCAATAACCTCAAATGCAGAAGTGCAGTCTGCCTCCTTTTCCTTTCATAAAACTGGCATTGGATATTTCCAGGCCCAAAGACACTTTTGGGTAACCAGTACATAGTGATTTTAATTAATATCGTATATTGGTTGGCTGGAGGCTTTTGCAGTTCCTAATCAGCCAGAAATGGTGGTGCATCTGTTGTTGGATGAAATTCTCCTCAGATTTGGGCACCAACCCAGCTGTTAACAGATAATGGGCCGGAAAATATTAACAAAGTGATGAAGAAGGCATTGAAGGACCTCAACATACATCATGGAACAACATCAGTTTATCACACAAAGAAAGAAATAGAAAGATTTCATAGGATGATGCATGACTGTTATATATATATAAAAGTGAAAGTACCTGTTTGTGTGTGTGTCTGTGTACATTTCCCTATGCAACAACTCTGTCAATTTTAAGCCTACAGATTTGGAATTTGATATACAGGGTACTGAGATTTGGGAAAATCGATGTCATTGGTTTTCAGACAGAAATTTGGCGATTAAGGGGTAAAAGTTCAACGATTTGACCTTTGATAACTCTACCAAACTCCTACAATTTTGGGTCTAAACACGTCAAATTTTAGATATAGATTTCTTGGACATGGATCTAACTTAATAACTTTATTTGAGCCCTAAACAATAAATTTTAAGGGGTCATAATAGGGGTTCAAGTTAAAAAAAATTGACCTATTTTTCTTTTTTGCTCAGCATACACCTCAAAACACCCGCGCAATGCCGGGCACCCATGCTATATATATATATATATATATATATATATATATATATATATATATATATATATATAAACCAAATGTTGGCAGCTGTCAGATTTCATGTGAGCTAAACTACAAATAACGAAATTATCACCATACTATTTGCTCTACAACAGAGACATGATTCTGCCATTAGATAATATATTAATGCCTTGTAGAGTATACTATGGTGATGAGTAAAACATGATCACTCAAAAAGTGATGCATCGATGTTTTTGGTAAGGAATAACATTCAGGAAGTTAGGAAAAAACTGATCGAGAACAAGAATAAGAAAATAAAGTCATTAGATTTTAAGATTGGAAATCTGGTTTTTTATAAGAACCACCAGAAGGCGCATGTGGAACATCTGTGGGCAACGTTGATTGAGGAAAGTTCAATGAGTTGGATAGTGATTGAGCCACAGAACAAACTGATATCCCAATATGGAGAAGTCAACATCAATGGGAAAGGCTATTGATGGAACGGAGAGTCATGACACATAGCATGACATTAAAAATTGCAAATATTTTGAACACGAGTTATCTCCCATTTGCATCAATTGTGTTGTCAACCACAATAATAGGATCCATTTGGAAAGGCCTAGAGTTGGCTTGGAGTTTGGAAGTGGAGAAGAAGAACCAGTGAGAGGGAATTGTTTAGGGTGGGTAAGATCTATATTCTATTTTGAAAAAATATTCTTTTCTCAGGGTTTGTTCTATACGTGACAATTTGGAAGATGATTTCGGTTAACCATTTTGACAGAGTATGCAAAGCATTAGTAATGAGTTATGAAAGAAAAGATTATGAGAAAAACAAAAGAAATATTTTTTCTTGTTTTTAAACTCGAGCATCAAAGTCATCGAGTGTCATCTACTGATGTTAATTTTAAATTATCAGATGGTATTCATCATGCATCGCGATTTCCCCATATTAAGACATTTAACAAAAGAAAAAAGAAACTTATTCTTGGAAAGAAAAAAATCAGTTTACAAGACAATAACGAGTTTTTCAAATATTAAGCAATGTAATTCCTTATGTTATGAATGGTGGCCACCACTGATAACATAAAGAATTACTTAGCTTGATATCCATAAAACTACTTATTTGCGGCAATTTTAAATGTGATATTCGTTTTCAGCATACCCGAAAACCATAGAATTTGTCATGGTAAAGATGACTGTTAAGGTTGAAAGTAAGTAACAATTTACCAAAACGGCTTTAAGGCAGCCCCTCCCCCAAATATTCACCGTGTGGCCAGAAAGTGGGTGCTCATTTTACATTAAATTTCTATAGAAAAGTGATCCTCACCTTTTGAAAAAAATACTTTCTTCATGTCATTGAAACTATTTCTCTGCGCCTCTTTTGAAATATGTATTTATTTTCAGCATCCTTGAAAACCTATAAAAGTCGTCATTGTAAAGAATATTTGTAATTTTGAAAGATTTTAGAAATTGACCTTTTTATGTTTAAGTCATTAGTGAAAACAAAATCTGATTTTTTTAAACTTGTGAAACGGTTAAAAACATAAAATTTATAAAATTATTATTTTTTATTTTTATTTATTTCTTTTTAAAAACATAAAATTAAATTTATAAAATTATTTATTTATTTTTGGTGAACGATAAAGAAGTTATTTTTCTGTTTAAGTCAGTTTAAAATAAAAACAATCGACAACGAAAAATTTCAACAACAAATCAACATTTTCATTAGGATTATTCGCTTTTTTTATTATTCCATGTTTCAATAAGGACATTAAAAAACAAAAAACAAGAAAAATGTTATCAATTCTGTACGTGAAAGCGCATTAATAATTGGCCACCACTGATAACATAAAGAATTACGTATTGACCTTTTTTTTATGTTTAAGTCAGTATTGAAAACAAAATCTGATAAATTAGTGACCATTCGATAATAATCCGATGAAAAAAAAAGATGAAAATAAAAAATACACATACGTGCGCCATGTAGTAATACTTACGTTTTTGTTTTATAATCTGCTTTCGATTAACTTTATCTGCTTTTATAAACGAAACGATTTTTCAAATGTGATTGACTTAACAAACTCAACTTAACATTCAAGATGACGAACGGAAGAGTAAGTTCGCAGAAAACAAAATTGAAGAGGAAAAATAAAAAAATAAATTATTTCGAAATAGAGCCGATCTATTTGGTGAATATCACGGATAAAATTAGTATTATTTTATTTAACATTTTAATATTCACATGAGAGAGAACAGATTCCAAGTTTCATCTTTATTAATTCTCTAATTCGTTTGCACGTGCAATTTAATGGCGGAAACTTATAGTTTTTTTAAGCCGCCGTTTCGTATTTTTATTTATTTATTTATTTATTTTTTATACAGATTTCCGATTATTTCTTGATTGTGTTTAAAAGATTAATCTATGTATACAGTAATACAAATCCGATTAATCTAAAGTTAATCTATACGAGAAAAAATTAATTAAAGAGATTAAATGTAAAAAATTACAGGTGAAAAAAAAAGGGTAAAATCCATTGAAAGCGGTCGGTGGTTCTATGAGAAAATCATGATTTAAATGTGTATGTCTCGTCTAAATAATTAACGGTAATTCTCTGATATGGCCGACCAGACGGGTGATCAAAAAGTCAGATCGAGCGTTGTTCCGCGTACCGGAAAACGAAATGAGCCAAATCGAAATTGAATTTTATTTACGTTTGAATAAAAAACAGTCGAGTTATTTTATTTTTTTATTCAACCCCCCCCCAAAAAAAAAACACGGCCAAAAGAAAAATTATCCACCAAGAAAATAAAACATAACAAATTAATCTGAAAAGCGCAAAGTTTAAGCCGAAAAAAAAAGAAAAAAAAAAAAAGAAAAAAGGCCAATTGTCAATTTGATCTCATTTCGTTTTCCGGTACGCTCGATCTGACTTTTTGATCACCCGTCTGGTCGGCCATATCAGAGAATTATCGTTAGTTATTTAGAGGAGACATACACATTTAAATCATGATTTTCTTTAGTCCAAATGAGTGCAGTAAATAAACTTTTAACTCGAAATGACCCCTAATGTACTAATGTATAACATAAGACACAGAAAAGAAACATTTATAATGCGTACACAGCTTTAGTGAACCAGTGCCACCGACCGCTTTCAATGGATTTTACCAAAAAAAGTTATAATGAAAACTGTTTGCACGTTGGAAGAAACTGACAAATTCATCTAAATTTAAAAGTTAAATAAATTCCTTGTAAAACCCCAAAATTCCCATTAAGAATAAATACTAGTTTTCTGGGCCTATTTCAAAGATAATTAGTAAAATAAAAGGTAATATTGGCAGGTTTCTTACCGGCTCCCGCAACGAAAAATAGTTCGTCCCAAAGTTGTATCAAAAAGCGGAAGTTGATGTAAGAACGGAAACGAAACGAAAATTCTTCCGTTTTTTTTTTAAAATACTGTAATAATTAGTTTTAATTATTTTCTTCTGTATCTTCAGTTTTCACCGCAACAAAAAATAAAGTAGAAAAATATTTTGTAATAAAAAAAAAAATATTAGTTGCATTCAAAATAATTAAAATAATAATTCACCGGTTTTGGAAATTTTGTTAAGAGAAGCCAACGAACCAAAAAAGTGACAAAGCAAGATAAGTTACTCTTCTACCTACATGGATAAGTTTTCTATGTTAATGTTTTTATTTGTTTCAATAAGTTACTCTTCTACCTACCTGGATAAGTTGTGTATTTTAATGCTTTTATTCGGTTCGATAGGTTACAGTGGCGGCTCGTGCCTGAGATTAGTGGGGGTGCTGCTTCAAAAATTTTACGTATTTTTTTTATTAACGTGTAAAGAGATTTGAATATATAAATAAATATTTAATCAAATAATAAACAAACATTCAAATAAATATTCAAATATATAACAAAGACAAATAATCAATCAGAAATGGATAATACGCAAAAACTTATTTATTAAAAAGATTTTTTTTTAAATTATGTACACTTTACAGAATAAAAATAATATATATATATTTATTCCTTTTCAGATTAAATAAAAGTTTGCGGGTTTTTTTTTTTGCAAACAAACGAAAAACATTTTTATAAATAACTTATTTTTTATAAAAACAAAAAAAGAAAAACTTTGAAATTTACCTGTCTCCCTACGAGTGTTAATTTAGGAGTTTACTATTTGAAAATAGCGTTTTATTTAATAACAGTTTTATTTACAAAATTTATTTTTTAAAGATGTATTTATAACAAAACGTATTTGTAAATAAAATGCAAAATAAAAAAGTTTTCATTTTTATATAGTGAGCAAACAAACAAAAATATTTAAAGATACAAAATTTAATTTACAAATCTTTTAACAACTTGCTTTTTATATAAAAAGAACAAACTTGGCTATTTACTGACCTTCCCATGCCGGTAAAGATCGACATAAAGTGGATAGTTATTATAAGAAAATAGGATGTCATATATAAGCATTGTAAAACATCGAATTTTAATGTAGCTTTCTTCCCCAAAAAACAAAAAATTAAAATTGACTCAGTCCAGAAGGATTTCTAATTACATTTTTTAATGCGTATTATCTGACCCATCTACTAACAAATTCAATGTAAAGTTTAAAAATGCATAATTATTAAAAAAAAAACAGTGTTTTTTTTTTTTACTTACAAACACATTTTAATTAAAACATTTTGTGTAAAAAATCCATTTTTCAAGGTGTAAAACTTCTAACATTGTCCTTGTCGGAGGCAAATAAATGCTAATTTTTTTATATCTAAAACATACACACTAAAAAGATTTCTACCTAAAATATATTTTCAACATAAACTGTTTCTTCGCTTTTTTGCTTCTAGGAAAAAATGTAAACAGTTTTTTTTTTGTAAAGTTTAGTTGTTGCAAAATAAATAGCATTTAAAACTACTTTAAAGAAACAAACAAAAAGGCAGGTAGATGGAAAAGTAACTTTATTTTTATGGTGAGATTTATTTACCCTTGGCCGCATGTTAGCTTCACTGCTAAATTCCCTAATACTTTTAATAAATAAAAATAAACCGTTTCTGCATATTATATATTTCCCTCTGCTACCGACTTAAATCGCAACACTAAAAGTGTGCGTATTTAAAAAAAAAATAGCACAATATTTTATATACAAGAACACTTTATGTGCAGATTTTAATAATAATTTTAAAATATATAAGTAAATCTCCTTTTTTTTTTCAATAACAATGTTATCATATCTATACAGGCGCACACTCTAAGCAAACAATGAATTTCACGACACGGAGCTGCGCCAAGCGACAGTTCTTCAAGCAGTTTTCATCGGCTGCCTAAAGCGTCTAATCCGCGCATGCGTACAAGAGAATTTCATTAAAAAAGTGTAACTGTGAATTTCACAGCTCCAAGCGAGTTTTATTTTTGCTATTATATGAATTTGGAGATACCGACATTAAAGTTAATGATTTTATAATGTACACATAGAAAAAATACAATAATAATAATAATAGAAATAATAATAGAAATAATAATAATAATAATAATAATAATAATAATAATAATAATAATAAACAAACGTATTATTTTTAATTTTATCATTAATATTGTGTAGAAATAACTTGGGGGTGCTGCAGTCCCACACCTCCATGCACGAGCCGCCACTGATAGGTTACTCTTCTACCTACCTGGATAAGTTATGTATTTTAATGCTTTTATTTGGTTCGATAAGTTACTCTTCTACCTACCTGGATAAGTTATGTATTTTAATGCTTTTATTCGGTTCGATAAGTTACTCTTCTACCTACCTGGATAAGTTATGTATTTTAGTGCTTTTATTTGGTTCAATAAGTTACTCTTCTACCTACCTGGATACGTTATGTATTTTAATGCTTTTATTTGGTTCAATAATTTACTCTTCTACCTACCTTCATAAGTTATGTATTTTAATGCTTTTATTCGGTTCAATAAGTTACTCTTCTACCTACCTGGATAAGTTATGTATTTTAATGCTTTTATTCGGTTTGATAAATTACTCTTCTACCTACCTGGATAAGTTATGTATTTTAATGCTTTTATTAGGTTCGATAATTTACTCTTCTACCTACCTGGATAAGTTATGTATTTTAATGCTTTTATTCGGTTCGATAAGTTACTCTTCTACCTACCTGGATAAGTTATGTATTTTAATGCTTTTATTCGGTTTGATAAATTACTCTTCTACCTACCTGGATAAGTTATGTATTTTAATGCTTTTATTAGGTTCGATAATTTACTCTTCTACCTACCTGGATAAGTTATGTATTTTAATGCTTTTATTTGGTTCGATAAGTTACTCTTCTACCTACCTGGATAAGTTATGTATTTTAATGCTTTTATTCGGTTCGATAATTTACTCTTCTACCTACCTGGATAAGTTATGTATTTTAATGCTTTTATTGGGTTCAATAAGTTACTCTTCTACCTACCTGGATAAGTTATGTATTTTAATGCTTTTATTAGGTTCGAGAAATTACTCTTCTACCTACCTGAATAAGTTATGTATTTTAATGCTTTCATTCGGTTCAATAAGTTACTCTTCTACCTACCTGAATAAGTTATGTATTTTACTGTTTTTATTTGGTTCAATAAGTTACTCTTTTACCTACCTGGATAAGGTATGTATTTTAATGCTTTTATTTGGTTCGATAAGTTACTCTTCTACCTACTTGGATAAGTTATGTATTTTAATGCTTTTATTCGGTTCGATAAGTTACTCTTTTACCTACCTGGATAAGTTATGTATTTTACTGTTTTTATTTGGTTCAATTAGTTACTCTTCTACCTACTTAGATAAGTTATGTATTTTAATGCTTTTATTCAGCTCGATAAGTTACTCTTCTACCTACCTGGATAAGTTATGTATTTTAATGTATTTTGATGCTTTTATTCAGTTCGATGAGTTACTCTTCTACCTACCTGGATAAGTTATGTATTTTAATGTATTTTAATGCTTTTATTCGGGACAAAAATCGCTTATGGCTGCCGCATTACATTACATGAAACATGCGGAAAAGTATCTTTTCAGTAGCGTGAAAATTTGATTTAAGAGTAAATGTATCCATTATAAGGCCTCGATAGTTGGAACTGAGTTGTCTCCTTACTTATTAAATGTATAAAAGATATTCGTTTTCAGCACACATGAAAACCCCTAGTAAACAAGTTTTTAAAAGCAGATTTTGTGTTGGTCTACCAGGTCACAATTACCAAATAACCCCATAAAAAAATTACCAGACCCCCTATAATGTTGATGGAGGGCTCCTGTCTGGCGGGAATCACACAGAATTAAAGAACGACAACACAGACATAGACGTTAACAATAGAATGGTCGCGAGAGAACTGCCGCCTGAGCTTACTTTATTAGAGAATTGCTCATCTAGGGTTATGTCCCTTTACTTGTGTACATCCCTCCCCATCTTGGTGGGACGACCTGTCTTATTTTAATTTTTACTATTTTTTTTTAAATTTAATTTTATTTTTTTAACTTACTTTATTAGAGAATTGCTTATCTAGGGTTATGTCCCTTTACTTGTGGATATCCCTCCCCATCTTGGTTGGACGACCTGTCTTATTTTAATTTTTACTATTTTTTTATTTTATTTATTTATTTTTTAACTTACTTTATTAGAGAATTGCTCATCTAGGGTTATGTCCCTTTACTTGTTCACATCCCTCCCTATCTTGGTGGGACGACCTGTCTTATTTTAATTTTTACTATTTTTTTTATTTTATTTATTTATTTTTTAACTTACTTTATTAGAGAATTGCTCATCTAGGGTTATGTCCCTTTACTTGTGGACATGGACATCCCTCCCCATCTTGGTGGGACGACCTGTCTTATTTTAATTTTTACTATTTTTTTTATTTTATTTATTTATTTTTTAACTTACTTTATTAGAGAATTGCTCATCTAGGGTTATGTCCCTTTACTTGTTCACATCCCTCCCTATCTTGGTGGGACGACCTGTCTTATTTTAATTTTTACTATTTTTTTTATTTTATTTATTTATTTTTTAACTTACTTTATTAGAGAATTGCTCATCTAGGGTTATGTCCCTTTACTTGTGGACATGGACATCCCTCCCCATCTTGGTGGGACGACCTGTCTTATTTTAATTTTTACGATTTTTTTTTATTTTATTTATTTATTTTTTAACTTACTTTATTAGAGAATTGCTCATCTAGGGTTATGTCCCTTTACTTGTTCACATCCCTCCCTATCTTGGTGGGACGACCTGTCTTATTTTAATCTTTACTATTTTTTTTATTTTATTTATTTATTTTTTAACTTACTTTATTAGAGAATTGCTCATCTAGGGTTATGTCCCTTTACTTGTGGACATGGACATCCCTCCCAATCTTGGTGGGACGACCTGTCTTATTTTAATTTTTACTATTTTTTTTATTTTATTTATTTATTTTTTAACTTACTTTATTAGAGAATTGCTCATCTAGGGTTATGTCCCTTTACTTGTTCACATCCCTCCCTATCTTGGTGGGACGACCTGTCTTATTATAATTTTTACTATTTTTTTTATTTTATTTATTTATTTTTTAACTTACTTTATTAGAGAATTGCTCATCTAGGGTTATGTCCCTTTACTTGTGGACATGGACATCCCTCCCCATCTTGGTGGGACGACCTGTCTTATTTTAATTTTTACTATTTTTTTTATTTTATTTATTTATTTTTTAACTTACTTTATTAGAGAATTGCTCATCTAGGGTTATGTCCCTTTACTTGTTCACATCCCTCCCTATCTTGGTGGGACGACCTGTCTTATTTTAATTTTTACTATTTTTTTTATTTTATTTATTTATTTTTTAACTTACTTTATTAGAGAATTGCTCATCTAGGGTTATGTCCCTTTACTTGTGGACATGGACATCCCTCCCCATCTTGGTGGGACGACCTGTCTTATTTTAATTTTTACGATTTTTTTTTATTTTATTTATTTATTTTTTAACTTACTTTATTAGAGAATTGCTCATCTAGGGTTATGTCCCTTTACTTGTTCACATCCCTCCCCATCTTGGTGGGACGACCTGTCTTATTTTAATTTTTACGATTTTTTTTATTTTATTTATTTATTTATAAACTTACTTTATTAGAGAATTGCTCATCTAGGGTTATGTCCCTTTACTTGTGCACATCCCTCCCCATCTTGGTGGGACGACCTGTCTTATTTTAATTTTTACATTTTTTTTATTTTATTTATTTATTTTTTTAACTTACTTTATTAGAGAATTGCTCATCTAGGGTTATGTCCCTTTACTTGTGGACATGGACATCCCTCCCCATCTTATTTTAATTTTTACTATTTTATTTATTTATTTTTTTTAACTTACTTTATTAGAGAATTGCTCATCTAGGGTTATGTCCCTTTACTTGTGGACATCCCTCCCCATCTTGGTGGGACGACCTGTCTTATTTTAATTTTTACGATTTTTTTGATTTTATTTATTTATTTTTTAACTTACTTTATTAGAGAATTGCTCATCTAGGGTTATGTCCCTTTACTTGTGGACATGGACATCCCTCCCCATCTTGGTGGGACGACCTGTCTTATTTTAATTTTTACTATTTTTTTTATTTTATTTATTTATTTTTTAACTTACTTTATTAGAGAATTGCTCATCTAGGGTTATGTCCCTTTACTTGTTCACATCCCTCCCTATCTTGGTGGGACGACCTGTCTTATTTTAATTTTTACTATTTTTTTTATTTTATTTATTTATTTTTAAACTTACTTTATTAGAGAATTGCTCATCTAGGGTTATGTCCCTTTACTTGTGGACATGGACATCCCTCCCCATCTTGGTGGGACGACCTGTCTTATTTTAATTTTTACGATTTTTTTTATTTTATTTATTTATTTTTTAACTTACTTTATTAGAGAATTGCTCATCTAGGGTTATGTCCCTTTACTTGTTCACATCCCTCCCTATCTTGGTGGGACGACCTGTCTTATTTTAATTTTTACTATTTTTTTTATTTTATTTATTTATTTTTTAACTTACTTTATTAGAGAATTGCTCATCTAGGGTTATGTCCCTTTACTTGTGGACATGGACATCCCTCCCCATCTTGGTGGGACGACCTGTCTTATTTTAATTTTTACTATTTTTTTATTTTATTTATTTATTTTTTAACTTACTTTATTAGAGAATTGCTCATCTAGGGTTATGTCCCTTTACTTGTTCACATCCCTCCCTATCTTGGTGGGACGACCTGTCTTATTTTAATTTTTACTATTTTTTTTATTTTATTTATTTATTTTTTAACTTACTTTATTAGAGAATTGCTCATCTAGGGTTATGTCCCTTTACTTGTGGACATGGACATCCCTCCCCATCTTGGTGGGACGACCTGTCTTATTTTAATTTTTACGATTTTTTTTATTTTATTTATTTATTTTTTAACTTACTTTATTAGAGAATTGCTCATCTAGGGTTATGTCCCTTTACTTGTTCACATCCCTCCCCATCTTGGTGGGACGACCTGTCTTATTTTAATTTTTACGATTTTTTTTTATTTTATTTATTTATTTTTTAACTTACTTTATTAGAGAATTGCTCATCTAGGGTTATGTCCCTTTACTTGTTCACATCCCTCCCCATCTTGGTGGGACGACCTGTCTTATTTTAATTTTTACGATTTTTTTTATTTTATTTATTTATTTTTTAACTTACTTTATTAGAGAATTGCTCATCTAGGGTTATGTCCCTTTACTTGTGCACATCCCTCCCCATCTTGGTGGGACGACCTGTCTTATTTTAATTTTTACATTTTTTTTATTTTATTTATTTATTTTTTTAACTTACTTTATTAGAGAATTGCTCATCTAGGGTTATGTCCCTTTACTTGTGGACATGGACATCCCTCCCCATCTTATTTTAATTTTTACTATTTTATTTATTTATTTTTTTTAACTTACTTTATTAGAGAATTGCTCATCTAGGGTTATGTCCCTTTACTTGTGGACATCCCTCCCCATCTTGGTGGGACGACCTGTCTTATTTTAATTTTTACGATTTTTTTGATTTTATTTATTTATTTTTTAACTTACTTTATTAGAGAATTGCTCATCTAGGGTTATGTCCCTTTACTTGTGGACATGGACATCCCTCCCCATCTTGGTGGGACGACCTGTCTTATTTTAATTTTTACTATTTTTTTTATTTTATTTATTTATTTTTTAACTTACTTTATTAGAGAATTGCTCATCTAGGGTTATGTCCCTTTACTTGTTCACATCCCTCCCTATCTTGGTGGGACGACCTGTCTTATTTTAATTTTTACTATTTTTTTTATTTTATTTATTTATTTTTAAACTTACTTTATTAGAGAATTGCTCATCTAGGGTTATGTCCCTTTACTTGTGGACATGGACATCCCTCCCCATCTTGGTGGGACGACCTGTCTTATTTTAATTTTTACGATTTTTTTTATTTTATTTATTTATTTTTTAACTTACTTTATTAGAGAATTGCTCATCTAGGGTTATGTCCCTTTACTTGTTCACATCCCTCCCTATCTTGGTGGGACGACCTGTCTTATTTTAATTTTTACTATTTTTTTTATTTTATTTATTTATTTTTTAACTTACTTTATTAGAGAATTGCTCATCTAGGGTTATGTCCCTTTACTTGTGGACATGGACATCCCTCCCCATCTTGGTGGGACGACCTGTCTTATTTTAATTTTTACTATTTTTTTATTTTATTTATTTATTTTTTAACTTACTTTATTAGAGAATTGCTCATCTAGGGTTATGTCCCTTTACTTGTTCACATCCCTCCCTATCTTGGTGGGACGACCTGTCTTATTTTAATTTTTACTATTTTTTTTATTTTATTTATTTATTTTTTAACTTACTTTATTAGAGAATTGCTCATCTAGGGTTATGTCCCTTTACTTGTGGACATAGACATCCCTCCCCATCTTGGTGGGACGACCTGTCTTATTTTAATTTTTACGATTTTTTTTATTTTATTTATTTATTTTTTAACTTACTTTATTAGAGAATTGCTCATCTAGGGTTATGTCCCTTTACTTGTTCACATCCCTCCCCATCTTGGTGGGACGACCTGTCTTATTTTAATTTTTACGATTTTTTTTATTTTATTTATTTATTTTTTAACTTACTTTATTAGAGAATTGCTCATCTAGGGTTATGTCCCTTTACTTGTGCACATCCCTCCCCATCTTGGTGGGACGACCTGTCTTATTTTAATTTTTACATTTTTTTTATTTTATTTATTTATTTTTTTAACTTACTTTATTAGAGAATTGCTCATCTAGGGTTATGTCCCTTTACTTGTGGACATGGACATCCCTCCCCATCTTATTTTAATTTTTACTATTTTATTTATTTATTTTTTTTAACTTACTTTATTAGAGAATTGCTCATCTAGGGTTATGTCCCTTTACTTGTGGACATCCCTCCCCATCTTGGTGGGACGACCTGTCTTATTTTAATTTTTACGATTTTTTTGATTTTATTTATTTATTTTTTAACTTACTTTATTAGAGAATTGCTCATCTAGGGTTATGTCCCTTTACTTGTGGACATGGACATCCCTCCCCATCTTGGTGGGACGACCTGTCTTATTTTAATTTTTACTATTTTTTTTATTTTATTTATTTATTTTTTAACTTACTTTATTAGAGAATTGCTCATCTAGGGTTATGTCCCTTTACTTGTTCACATCCCTCCCTATCTTGGTGGGACGACCTGTCTTATTTTAATTTTTACTATTTTTTTTATTTTATTTATTTATTTTTTAACTTACTTTATTAGAGAATTGCTCATCTAGGGTTATGTCCCTTTACTTGTGGACATGGACATCCCTCCCCATCTTGGTGGGACGACCTGTCTTATTTTAATTTTTACTATTTTTTTTATTTTATTTATTTATTTTTTAACTTACTTTATTAGAGAATTGCTCATCTAGGGTTATGTCCCTTTACTTGTTCACATCCCTCCCTATCTTGGTGGGACGACCTGTCTTATTTTAATTTTTACTATTTTTTTTATTTTATTTATTTATTTTTTAACTTACTTTATTAGAGAATTGCTCATCTAGGGTTATGTCCCTTTACTTGTGGACATGGACATCCCTCCCCATCTTGGTGGGACGACCTGTCTTATTTTAATTTTTACGATTTTTTTTTATTTTATTTATTTATTTTTTAACTTACTTTATTAGAGAATTGCTCATCTAGGGTTATGTCCCTTTACTTGTTCACATCCCTCCCCATCTTGGTGGGACGACCTGTCTTATTTTAATTTTTACGATTTTTTTTATTTTATTTATTTATTTTTTAACTTACTTTATTAGAGAATTGCTCATCTAGGGTTATGTCCCTTTACTTGTGCACATCCCTCCCCATCTTGGTGGGACGACCTGTCTTATTTTAATTTTTACATTTTTTTTATTTTATTTATTTATTTTTTTAACTTACTTTATTAGAGAATTGCTCATCTAGGGTTATGTCCCTTTACTTGTGGACATGGACATCCCTCCCCATCTTATTTTAATTTTTACTATTTTATTTATTTATTTTTTTTAACTTACTTTATTAGAGAATTGCTCATCTAGGGTTATGTCCCTTTACTTGTGGACATCCCTCCCCATCTTGGTGGGACGACCTGTCTTATTTTAATTTTTACGATTTTTTTGATTTTATTTATTTATTTTTTAACTTACTTTATTAGAGAATTGCTCATCTAGGGTTATGTCCCTTTACTTGTGGACATGGACATCCCTCCCCATCTTGGTGGGACGACCTGTCTTATTTTAATTTTTACTATTTTTTTTATTTTATTTATTTATTTTTTAACTTACTTTATTAGAGAATTGCTCATCTAGGGTTATGTCCCTTTACTTGTTCACATCCCTCCCTATCTTGGTGGGACGACCTGTCTTATTTTAATTTTTACTATTTTTTTTATTTTATTTATTTATTTTTAAACTTACTTTATTAGAGAATTGCTCATCTAGGGTTATGTCCCTTTACTTGTGGACATGGACATCCCTCCCCATCTTGGTGGGACGACCTGTCTTATTTTAATTTTTACGATTTTTTTTATTTTATTTATTTATTTTTTAACTTACTTTATTAGAGAATTGCTCATCTAGGGTTATGTCCCTTTACTTGTTCACATCCCTCCCTATCTTGGTGGGACGACCTGTCTTATTTTAATTTTTACTATTTTTTTTATTTTATTTATTTATTTTTTAACTTACTTTATTAGAGAATTGCTCATCTAGGGTTATGTCCCTTTACTTGTGGACATGGACATCCCTCCCCATCTTGGTGGGACGACCTGTCTTATTTTAATTTTTACTATTTTTTTATTTTATTTATTTATTTTTTAACTTACTTTATTAGAGAATTGCTCATCTAGGGTTATGTCCCTTTACTTGTTCACATCCCTCCCTATCTTGGTGGGACGACCTGTCTTATTTTAATTTTTACTATTTTTTTATTTTATTTATTTATTTTTTAACTTACTTTATTAGAGAATTGCTCATCTAGGGTTATGTCCCTTTACTTGTGGACATGGACATCCCTCCCCATCTTGGTGGGACGACCTGTCTTATTTTAATTTTTACGATTTTTTTTATTTTATTTATTTATTTTTTAACTTACTTTATTAGAGAATTGCTCATCTAGGGTTATGTCCCTTTACTTGTTCACATCCCTCCCTATCTTGGTGGGACGACCTGTCTTATTTTAATTTTTACTATTTTTTTTATTTTATTTATTTATTTTTTAACTTACTTTATTAGAGAATTGCTCATCTAGGGTTATGTCCCTTTACTTGTGGACATGGACATCCCTCCCCATCTTGGTGGGACGACCTGTCTTATTTTAATTTTTACTATTTTTTTATTTTATTTATTTATTTTTTAACTTACTTTATTAGAGAATTGCTCATCTAGGGTTATGTCCCTTTACTTGTTCACATCCCTCCCTATCTTGGTGGGACGACCTGTCTTATTTTAATTTTTACTATTTTTTTTATTTTATTTATTTATTTTTTAACTTACTTTATTAGAGAATTGCTCATCTAGGGTTATGTCCCTTTACTTGTGGACATGGACATCCCTCCCCATCTTGGTGGGACGACCTGTCTTATTTTAATTTTTACGATTTTTTTTATTTTATTTATTTATTTTTTAACTTACTTTATTAGAGAATTGCTCATCTAGGGTTATGTCCCTTTACTTGTTCACATCCCTCCCCATCTTGGTGGGACGACCTGTCTTATTTTAATTTTTACGATTTTTTTTATTTTATTTATTTATTTTTTAACTTACTTTATTAGAGAATTGCTCATCTAGGGTTATGTCCCTTTACTTGTGCACATCCCTCCCCATCTTGGTGGGACGACCTGTCTTATTTTAATTTTTACATTTTTTTTATTTTATTTATTTATTTTTTTAACTTACTTTATTAGAGAATTGCTCATCTAGGGTTATGTCCCTTTACTTGTGGACATGGACATCCCTCCCCATCTTATTTTAATTTTTACTATTTTATTTATTTATTTTTTTTAACTTACTTTATTAGAGAATTGCTCATCTAGGGTTATGTCCCTTTACTTGTGGACATCCCTCCCCATCTTGGTGGGACGACCTGTCTTATTTTCATTTTTACGATTTTTTTGATTTTATTTATTTATTTTTTAACTTACTTTATTAGAGAATTGCTCATCTAGGGTTATGTCCCTTTACTTGTGGACATGGACATCCCTCCCCATCTTGGTGGGACGACCTGTCTTATTTTAATTTTTACTATTTTTTTTATTTTATTTATTTATTTTTTAACTTACTTTATTAGAGAATTGCTCATCTAGGGTTATGTCCCTTTACTTGTTCACATCCCTCCCTATCTTGGTGGGACGACCTGTCTTATTTTAATTTTTACTATTTTTTTTATTTTATTTATTTATTTTTTAACTTACTTTATTAGAGAATTGCTCATCTAGGGTTATGTCCCTTTACTTGTGGACATGGACATCCCTCCCCATCTTGGTGGGACGACCTGTCTTATTTTAATTTTTACGATTTTTTTTATTTTATTTATTTATTTTTTAACTTACTTTATTAGAGAATTGCTCATCTAGGGTTATGTCCCTTTACTTGTTCACATCCCTCCCTATCTTGGTGGGACGACCTGTCTTATTTTAATTTTTACTATTTTTTTTTATTTTATTTATTTATTTTTTAACTTACTTTATTAGAGAATTGCTCATCTAGGGTTATGTCCCTTTACTTGTGGACATGGACATCCCTCCCCATCTTGGTGGGACGACCTGTCTTATTTTAATTTTTACTATTTTTTTTATTTTATTTATTTATTTTTTAACTTACTTTATTAGAGAATTGCTCATCTAGGGTTATGTCCCTTTACTTGTTCACATCCCTCCCTATCTTGGTGGGACGACCTGTCTTATTTTAATTTTTACTATTTTTTTTATTTTATTTATTTATTTTTTAACTTACTTTATTAGAGA
>NC_136527.1:47600443-47680443 GCF_053919585.1 Euprymna scolopes | reverse complement strand
AACTTACTTTATTAGAGAATTGCTCATCTAGGGTTATGTCCCTTTGCTTGTGCACATCCCTCCCTATCTTGGTGGGACGACCTGTCTTATTTTAATTTTTACTATTTTTTTTATTTTATTTATTTATTTTTTAACTTACTTTATTAGAGAATTGCTCATCTAGGGTTATGTCCCTTTACTTGTTCAGATCCCTCCCCATCTTGATTGGACGACCTGTCTTATTTTAATTTTTACTATTTTATTTATTTTATTTATTTATTTTTTTAACTTACTTTATTAGAGAATTGCTCATCTAGGGTTATGTCCCTTTACTTGTGCACATCCCTCCCTATCTTGGTGGGACGACCTGTCTTATTTTAATTTTTACGATTTTTTTATTTTATTTATTTATTTTTTTTTAACTTACTTTATTAGAGAATTGCTCATCTAGGGTTATGTCCCTGTACTTGTGCACATCCCTCCCTATCTTGGTGGGACGACCTGTCTTATTTTAATTTTTACGATTTTTTTTATTTTATTTATTTATTTTTTAACTTACTTTATTAGAGAATTGCTCATCTAGGGTTATGTCCCTTTACTTGTTCACATCCCTCCCCATCTTGGTGGGACGACCTGTCTTATTTTAATTTTTACTATTTTTTTATTTTATTTATTTATTTTTTTAACTTACTTTATTAGAGAATTGCTCATCTAGGGTTATGTCCCTTTACTTGTTCACATCCCTCCCCATCTTGGTGGGACGACCTGTCTTATTTTAATTTTTACGATTTTTTTGATTTTATTTATTTATTTTTTAACTTACTTTATTAGAGAATTGCTCATCTAGGGTTATGTCCCTTTACTTGTTCACATCCCTCCCTATCTTGGTGGGACGACCTGTCTTATTTTAATTTTTACTATTTTTTTATTTTATTTATTTATTTTTTTTTAACTTACTTTATTAGAGAATTGCTCATCTAGGGTTATGTCCCTGTACTTGTGCACATCCCTCCCTATCTTGGTGGGACGACCTGTCTTATTTTAATTTTTACTATTTTTTTATTTTATTTATTTATTTTTTTTTAACTTACTTTATTAGAGAATTGCTCATCTAGGGTTATGTCCCTGTACTTGTGCACATCCCTCCCTATCTTGGTGGGACGACCTGTCTTATTTTAATTTTTACGATTTTTTTGATTTTATTTATTTATTTTTTAACTTACTTTATTAAAGAATTGCTCATCTAGGGTTATGTCCCTTTACTTGTTCACATCCCTCCCCATCTTGGTGGGACGACCTGTCTTATTTTAATTTTTACGATTTTTTTGATTTTATTTATTTATTTTTTAACTTACTTTATTAGAGAATTGCTCATCTAGGGTTATGTCCCTTTACTTGTTCACATCCCTCTCCATCTTGGTTGGACGACCTGTCTTATTTTAATTTTTACTATTTTTTTTGTTTTATTTATGTTTTTTTTTTAACTTACTTTATTAGAGAATTGCTCATCTAGGGTTATGTCCCTTTACTTGTTCACATCCCTCCCCATCTTGGTGGGACGACCTGTCTTATTTTAATTTTTACGATTTTTTAATTTTATTTATTTATTTTTTAACTTACTTTATTAGAGAATTGCTACTCTAGGGTTATGTCCCTTTACTTGTGGACATCCCTCCCCATCTTGGTGGGACGACCTGTCTTATTTTAATTTTTACTATTTTATTTATTTTATTTATTTATTTATTTTAACTTACTTTATTAGAGAATTGCTCATCTAGGGTTATGTCCCTTTGCTTGTGCACATCCCTCCCTATCTTGGTGGGACGACCTGTCTTATTTTAATTTTTACTATTTTTTTTATTTTATTTATTTATTTTTTAACTTACTTTATTAGAGAATTGCTCATCTAGGGTTATGTCCCTTTACTTGTGGACATCCCTCCCCATCTTGGTGGGACGACCTGTCTTATTTTAATTTTTACTTTTTTTTATTTTATTTATTTATTTTTTTAACTTACTTTATTAGAGAATTGCTCATCTAGGGTTATGTCCCTTTACTTGTGGACATCCCTCCCCATCTTGGTGGGACGACCTGTCTTATTTTAATTTTTACGATTTTTTTGATTTTATTTATTTATTTTTTAACTTACTTTATTAGAGAATTGCTCATCTAGGGTTATGTCCCTTTACTTGTGTACATGGACATCCCTCCCCATCTTGGTGGGACGACCTGTCTTATTTTAATTTTTACTATTTTTTTTATTTTATTTATTTATTTTTTTAACTTACTTTATTAGAGAATTGCTCATCTAGGGTTATGTCCATTTACTTGTGGACATCCCTCCCCATCTTGGTGGGACGACCTGTCTTATTTTAATTTTTACGATTTTTTGATTTTATTTATTTATTTTTTTAACTTACTTTATTAGAGAATTGCTCATCTAGGGTTATGTCCCTTTACTTGTGGACATCCCTCCCCATCTTGGTGGGACGACCTGTCTTATTTTAATTTTTACTTTTTTTTATTTTATTTATTTATTTTTTAACTTACTTTATTAGAGAATTGCTCATCTAGGGTTATGTCCCTTTACTTGTGGACATGGACATCCCTCCCCCTCTTGGTGGGACGACCTGTCTTATTTTAATTTTTACTATTTTATTTATTTTATTTATTTATTTTTTTTAACTTACTTTATTAGAGAATTGCTCATCTAGGGTTATGTCCCTGTACTTGTGCACATCCCTCCCAATCTTTGTGGGACGACCTGTCTTATTTTAATCTTTACTATTTTTTTATTTTATTTATTTATTTTTTAACTTACTTTATTAGAGAATTGCTCATCTAGGGTTATGTCCCTTTACTTGTGGACATGGACATCCCTCCCAATCTTGGTGGGACGACCTGTCTTATTTTAATTTTTACTATTTTATTTATTTTATTTATTTATTTATTTTAACTTACTTTATTAGAGAATTGCTCATCTAGGGTTATGTCCATTTACTTGTGGACATCCCTCCCCATCTTGGTTGGACGACCTGTCTTATTTTAATTTTTACGATTTTTTTATTTTATTTATTTATTTATTTATTTTTTTAACTTACTTTATTAGAGAATTGCTCATCTAGGGTTATGTCCCTTTACTTGTGCACATCCCTCCCCATCTTGGTTGGACGACCTGTCTTATTTTAATTTTTACTTTTTTTTAATTTTATTTTATTTATTTTTTTAACTTACTTTATTAGAGAATTGCTCATCTAGGGTTATGTCCCTTTACTTGTTCACATCCCTCCCCATCTTGGTGGGACGACCTGTCTTATTTTAATTTTTACGATTTTTTTGATTTTATTTATTTATTTTTTAACTTACTTTATTAGAGAATTGCTCATCTAGGGTTATGTCCCTTTACTTGTTCACATCCCTCTCCATCTTGGTTGGACGACCTGTCTTATTTTAATTTTTACTATTTTTTTTGTTTTATTTATTTTTTTTTTTAACTTACTTTATTAGAGAATTGCTCATCTAGGGTTATGTCCCTTTACTTGTTCACATCCCTCCCCATCTTGGTGGGACGACCTGTCTTATTTTAATTTTTACGATTTTTTTATTTTATTTATTTATTTTTTAACTTACTTTATTAGAGAATTGCTACTCTAGGGTTATGTCCCTTTACTTGTGGACATCCCTCCCCATCTTGGTGGGACGACCTGTCTTATTTTAATTTTTACTATTTTATTTATTTTATTTATTTATTTATTTTAACTTACTTTATTAGAGAATTGCTCATCTAGGGTTATGTCCCTTTGCTTGTGCACATCCCTCCCTATCTTGGTGGGACGACCTGTCTTATTTTAATTTTTACTATTTTTTTTATTTTATTTATTTATTTTTTAACTTACTTTATTAGAGAATTGCTCATCTAGGGTTATGTCCCTTTACTTGTGGACATCCCTCCCCATCTTGGTGGGACGACCTGTCTTATTTTAATTTTTACTTTTTTTTATTTTTTTTGTGTATTTTTTTAACTTACTTTATTAGAGAATTGCTCATCTAGGGTTATGTCCCTTTACTTGTGGACATCCCTCCCCATCTTGGTGGGACGACCTGTCTTATTTTAATTTTTACGATTTTTTTGATTTTATTTATTTATTTTTTAACTTACTTTATTAGAGAATTGCTCATCTAGGGTTATGTCCCTTTACTTGTGTACATGGACATCCCTCCCCATCTTGGTGGGACGACCTGTCTTATTTTAATTTTTACTATTTTTTTTATTTTATTTATTTATTTTTTTAACTTACTTTATTAGAGAATTGCTCATCTAGGGTTATGTCCATTTACTTGTGGACATCCCTCCCCATCTTGGTGGGACGACCTGTCTTATTTTAATTTTTACGATTTTTTGATTTTATTTATTTATTTTTTTAACTTACTTTATTAGAGAATTGCTCATCTAGGGTTATGTCCCTTTACTTGTGGACATCCCTCCCCATCTTGGTGGGACGACCTGTCTTATTTTAATTTTTACTTTTTTTTATTTTATTTATTTATTTTTTAACTTACTTTATTAGAGAATTGCTCATCTAGGGTTATGTCCCTTTACTTGTGGACATGGACATCCCTCCCCCTCTTGGTGGGACGACCTGTCTTATTTTAATTTTTACTATTTTATTTATTTTATTTATTTATTTTTTTTAACTTACTTTATTAGAGAATTGCTCATCTAGGGTTATGTCCCTGTACTTGTGCACATCCCTCCCAATCTTTGTGGGACGACCTGTCTTATTTTAATCTTTACTATTTTTTTATTTTATTTATTTATTTTTTAACTTACTTTATTAGAGAATTGCTCATCTAGGGTTATGTCCCTTTACTTGTGGACATGGACATCCCTCCCAATCTTGGTGGGACGACCTGTCTTATTTTAATTTTTACTATTTTATTTATTTTATTTATTTATTTATTTTAACTTACTTTATTAGAGAATTGCTCATCTAGGGTTATGTCCATTTACTTGTGGACATCCCTCCCCATCTTGGTTGGACGACCTGTCTTATTTTAATTTTTACGATTTTTTTATTTTATTTATTTATTTATTTATTTTTTTAACTTACTTTATTAGAGAATTGCTCATCTAGGGTTATGTCCCTTTACTTGTGCACATCCCTCCCCATCTTGGTTGGACGACCTGTCTTATTTTAATTTTTACTTTTTTTTAATTTTATTTTATTTATTTTTTTAACTTACTTTATTAGAGAATTGCTCATCTAGGGTTATGTCCCTTTACTTGTTCACATCCCTCCCCATCTTGGTGGGACGACCTGTCTTATTTTAATTTTTACGATTTTTTTGATTTTATTTATTTATTTTTTAACTTACTTTATTAGAGAATTGCTCATCTAGGGTTAATGTCCCTTTACTTGTGCACATGGACATCCCTCCCCATCTTGGTGGGACGACCTGTCTTATTTTAATTTTTACTATTTTATTTATTTTATTTATTTTTTTTTTTTTAACTTACTTTATTAGAGAATTGCTCATCTAGGGTTATGTCCCTTTACTTGTGGACATCCCTCCCCATCTTGGTCGGACGAACTGTCTTATTTTAATTTTTACTATTTTATTTATTTTATTTATTTATTTTTTTTAACTTACTTTATTTGAGAATTGCTCATCTAGGGTTATGTCCCTTTACTTGTGGACATCCCTCCCCATCTTGGTCGGAGTAACTGTCTTATTTTAATTTTTACTATTTTTTTATTTTATTTATTTATTTTTTTTAACTTACTTTATTAGAGAATTGCTCATCTAGGGTTATGTCCCTTTACTTGTGGACATGGACATCTTTCCCAATCTTGGTGGGACGACCTGTCTTATTTTAATTTTTACTATTTTATTTATTTTATTTATTTATTTTTTTTAACTTACTTTATTAGAGAATTCCTCATCTAGGGTTATGTCCCTGTACTTGTGCACATCCCTCCCAATCTTGGTGGGACGACCTGTCTTATTTTAATTTTTACGATTTTTTTGGTTTTATTTATTTATTTTTTAACTTACTTTATTAGAGAATTGCTCATCTAGGGTTATGTCCCTTTACTTGTGGACATGGACATCCCTCCCCATCTTGGTGGGACGACCTGTCTTATTTTAATTTTTACGATTTTTTTATTTTATTTATTTATTTTTTTAACTTACTTTATTAGAGAATTGCTCATCTAGGGTTATGTCCCTTTACTTGTGGACATGGACATCCCTCCCCATCTTGGTGGGACGACCTGTCTTATTTTAATTTTTACGATTTTTTTATTTTATTTATTTATTTTTTTATTTTTTTAACTTACTTTATTAGAGAATTGCTCATCTAGGGTTATGTCCCTTTACTTGTGGACATGGACATCCCTCCCCATCTTGGTGGGACGACCTGTCTTATTTTAATTTTTCCTATTTTTTTATTTTATTTATTTATTTATTTATTTTTTTAACTTACTTTATTAGAGAATTGCTTATCTAGGGTTATGTCCCTTTACTTGTTCACATCCCTCCCCATCTTGGTGGGACGACCTGTCTTATTTGAATTTTTATCATTTCTTTTTAATTTATTTTCTTTAACTTACTTTATTAGAGAATTGCTCATCTAGGGTTATGTCCCTTTACTTGTGGATATCCCTCCCCATCTTGGTTGGACGACCTGTCTTATTTTAATTTTTACTTTTTTTTAATTTTATTTAATTTATTTTTTTAACTTACTTTATTAGAGAATTGCTCATCTAGGGTTATGTCCCTTTACTTGTTCACATCCCTCCCCATCTTGGTGGGACGACCTGTCTTATTTTAATTTTTACTATTTTTTTAATTTTATTTTATTTATTTTTTTAACTTACTTTATTAGAGAATTGCTCATCTAGGGTTATGTCCCTTTACTTGTGGACATCCCTCCCTATGTTGGTTGGACGACCTGTCTTATTTTAATTTTTACTGGTTTTTTATTTTATTTATTTATTTTTTTAACTTACATTATGAAGTTTTTGAGTCTAGCTGGGGGCAGTCTGTTCCGAGATGGGTTTTGTCTCGGTAACTAGTCAGCTATGTGCTTTGGGCGTCTCCAGGTCTTCTGGGATGTGTGGATTGTACTCACCTTCAGAGTCAGAATCAGAGTCAGGGTTTTCATCCCTAAGTGTCATGCATTTTAACAAAGAAGAGTTTCAAGTCACTTGGTGGTTTCCTCTCTGAACCGTTATCATACTTCCCTTCATTTTTGTAACGGTATATTGTTTAAGATCGTATGGTGGTGACAGTTTGTTTACCTCTTCTGTCTGATCAAGACCTTATAACCCAGGCTGAGAGCTGTTGTTTTTATCTTTCTATCGGCGTACCCCTTCATCTTCTCCCTTCCTTTTGAGTCATTTTTTAAAATTTTTTCATGCATCGGACCTGTCCATCTCCAATTAGCATCTTTTTTGTGATCCGTCTCAGTGGTTCACTAATAGTGGCATAATGTGGGATAAATCGAGCCACATACTGTGTCATGCCCAAGAATGATCTGATTTCACTGATGTTGCTTGGAGATTTGCATTTTGTAATAGCAGAGATTTTCTCTGGCTCAGGGGACACTCCATTCTCACTGAAAATGTGTCTGAAGAAAGTCAGTTTCCGTACAGAAAAGAGGCATTTTTCTTTGTTCAGCTTGGCTCCTACTTGTAGACGTTTCAGGGTGTTCCTCAAGCTGATGTCATGTGATGGCTTGTCACGTGCATAATTTATTATGTCGTCTGATAGGTTTTTCACTCCTGGGATGTCTCTAAAAAGGTCTGATATAGCTTTTTGAAATAGTTCAGAGGCTGCATTCACGCCAAAACTTAGACACTTGTAACAAAATAAACCTGCAGTTGGGGCAAATGTCGTCATATATCTGCTGGACTCTTCCAGTTCTAGTTGATGATAAGCATTGGAGAGGTCTAGTTTGCTGAAAACTCTACACCATTTAAGTCTGCTATTAAGTCGTCTACATTTGGCATTGGATGTGTTATCCATTGAATGACTTCCTTTGCCTTTCTCATGTCAATGCAAATTTATACGCTAATATTTTTTTGGGAACTACTACAACCGAGCTAACCAAGGGGGTAGGTCCAGTGACTTCTTCAATCACATCTATTTCTCTGAGATGTTTAAGTACCGTCTCCACGTCTTTTGTCACATGAAAAGGTATCCTGTGGTGTCGCTGTGTTACTGGGGAAACCGAGGACTCAATGTGGAGATTAATGATAACTCCGGAAATTTTTCCTATCTTTCCATCAAACAGTGTGGGGAACTCGTCTTGAATTGCGATCGTCACATGGAACGTTAAGTTAAACGTTATCATCCCCAGTGCTTCAGCAGAATGACCACTGTCGACTACAAATATCTTAGCCCTACAGGATTTATCACAAAATTCTATGCTTGCATTAATAAATCCTCGGATGGGTATGGCATGTTTAGATCTGTACGCAAATATCTGGGTCATTGTTTTGTTTACACGGAGTTTTTGTTTTAAACCAGCATATATGTGTCCAGCAATTATATTGACACTAGCACCCATGTCTATCACAAACATTACAGGGGAATTATTGACAAGGGCGGTAACTTTTGGTGTCTTAATTGACGGTGTAAATTTAACCGAGTAAATAGACTTGTCACTAGATGTAGAGGGGGATACCGGGGAGGATTGGTGAAGCGAATTACTCTTACCGGCTTTGCTTTGCATGCTCTTGCAAAGTGTTTTTTCTTGTGGAAATTCTTGCATTCTTTTCCTCGGGCTGGACAAGTCGGATGTGTAGAAGAGTATCCACAATAGTGACACGTTTGCTGTCCGCCATCTTTTTTTGTCCACCATGCAGTTGATTCTTTGAGGTGTCATAGTGACTGTTTTACCGAGCGTGTTCACAACAAATGTCTTTACTGCCGTTGGTGTTGAAATTTTTGTTATTTCCACATGTGAGACGCGTGCCGTTCTCGTTGCTGTAAAGAGAGTGTAGTTCATTACACTGCATGTCTGCGGCACACATATAAGCCAATTCGATTGTCCTAGCTTCATCCAGGATTTGCTTTAGCGTAGAGTTGTCCATTAGCGCCTTCCTTCTGACTTTTGAGGATGTGCACCCCTGCAAAATTTGGGCTAGGATCTCTGTCTTTATCTTCAAAATCGCATGTGGAGGCTAGAGTCCATAGCCATGCATGGTATGAGTCTAAGCTTTCGTCCGGGTTTTTCACGGCCCGTCGAAACTTGAAAATGTCGTGGGACGTGTTCTTTTGCGGCGTAAAATGATTTGTCAGTGAATTTTTGTAGTTTCATCTTCACCTGAAACTACATTTGCCGTTGTCCAAAATGTTGGTTGTGGGACGTGTTCTTTTGCGGCATAAAATGATTTGTCAATGAATTTTTGTAGTTTCATCTTCACCTGAAACTACATTTGCCGTTGTCCAAAATGTTGGTTGTGGGACGTGTTCTTTTGCGGCATAAAATGATTTGTCAATGAATTTTTGTAGTTTCATCTTCACCTGAAACTACATTTGCCGTTGTCCAAAATGTTGGTTGTGGGACGTGTTCTTTTGCGGCATAAAATGATTTGTCAATGAATTTTTGTAGTTTCATCTTCACCTGAAACTACATTTGCCGTTGTCCAAAATGTTGGTTGTGGGACGTGTTCTTTTGCGGCATAAAATGATTTGTCAATGAATTTTTGTAGTTTCATCTTCACCTGAAACTACATTTGCCGTTGTCCAAAATGTTGGTTGCGTCTATGCCCTTTTGTTGGTCTGTGACGTCATGGAAAATATCGAAAACTTCGTCTCCTGCATAGTGGAGAAGTGTCGCTTTCTTTTTTTTATTGTCGTGAATGTCCATAGTGAAAATAATTCTCCAACCTGTCTATCCAAACGACGGTTGTAGTTTGGTCCGCATGTACGCTTAAACTGGGAAAAACTGGTAAACCACTGCTGACCATTTTTTTTTGTATTAAATTCCGAAAATTCTGTAGTGTGAGTTCGTCACGAAAAAAAATTTCTCGTCGCCAGATCTAGTGTTGGGGGTTCACGTCTGGCTGGAATCAAACAGCTTGAAAGAAAGACAACGCAAACATAGGTGTTAACAACGGCTCGGTCATCAGAGAACTGCCGTCCGAGCTTACTAGAGAGCAAAGGACAGATAACTCTTAGGATTATGTCGCTTTACTTGTGGACATCACAGTAGTCTCTGCCTGTTTGCAGGGGCTGCTACAAATCACTTCCGCGTAATCTTATAAATAAAATAACAAACAAGTAAAGATAATTCGAAATGATAATAATAAAACGTTATTGAAATATCAAAATATTAATTAAACGATATTGAAATATCTATGAAAATAATTATTGTAAAAGAATGTTTTAAAGTCAAAATCATATTTAGATAACACAATTCGATTGGCTATTAAAAGTGAAACATTTTAGTTTATTTTAAAATTAAAAAAATAATTTGATCTCCAGTTATTGATATAAAATATTGATAGAATTTAAAAATTATAATTATTGTAAAATAATTTAATTACTAATATTTAATAATTAAAATATTGGTATAGAAAAAATAATAAAAATAATTATTATAAATTTTTTTTTAAAAAGTTCAAGTCATTTAAGTAACACAATTCTATTGCCTATTTATAGTGAATCGTTTTACTTTATTTAAAAAATAAAAAAAATAATTAGATCTCTAAAAAATCGAAAATGCAAGGAAAACGTCGCAGACAATGCATGACGTAAAATGGAAACAGTTTACTATTGTCAGTTTCAGTATCGTTTCATTAATATTTCTAATTATCTTTGTTTGTAAAAAAAAATGTGCTGTCAATTTCAATATCATTTCATTATCATTTCTAATTATCTTTTTTTGTTTGTTATTTTATTTATAAAATTACGCCGAAGTGATTCAATAAAATAGATCTAAACTGCTACAAATATTTTTTAATTTTTTTTTAATTTCTGTATTTAATAAAAATTATTTCATAAAAAAATATTGTTTTCTAATATTGTCGATTTCAATATTTCATTTTCTTTATAAAATGACGCCAATTTCAATATCCAATAAAGTGGCATTCTTACTACCGGTGTAATACAGCTTATGCCCCATTTTCCTCTTCATATTTTAGTTTCCTTACACTGCAGGAGGGCCTAAAAGCCTAATGTATTTTATTTATTTTTATTTTTTTTTTAATTTCTGCTCAAGGTCACATATTACTTAAAAAAACAACAGTCAATGTCTAACATCTTTCCAACTCCTAAAATTCCTTTACAATGACGACATTTATAGTTTTTCGGGTGTGCTGAAACGAATATATACTTCAACAATGGTGCAGAGAATGTTTTCCTGATATGAGTAAATTACTTTGTCAAAAAGTGAGGATCACTTTTCTATATAAATTCCATGTAAAATGAGCACCCACTTTCTGGTCTAATGGTGATAAATTATTTTTTGTTGCCTGAAAACCGTTTTGGTAAATTGTTACTTAGTTTTCACCTTAACGTCAAAATGACAAAATAAGTTTGTGTAACTGAAACAATTATGATTTCATTAAATGTCTTCGTGCACATCATGTTTTACGATCTGTTCATATAGGCAAATACATTAAGTTAAACAGAAAGTTGTTTTTTTTAATAAATTAAAATCTATTAAAACCCATTACTTTTAAGCAACTTATTTAAAAAAAAGCCTGAATTTTACCATATGAAAAACAAAATAATCTAGAAACTTTTTTTACTATTTTTCATTGAATTTTAAATTTTAAATTAAAAAAAATAAACACCATTTACCGTCATTTTCTATGGATTAGAAAAATAATTAAATATTAAAAAAAGAAGCTTTTTCAATCAATCAATCAATTATTATTATTATTATTATTATTATTATTATTATTATTATTATTATTATTATTATTATTTGTGTCTAAATAATATTTAGGATGATTTACTTTAAGAATACGCAAAAATATTAAAATAATAATAATATTATTATTATTATTTTTATTTTTTTATTTATTTATTTTTTTTAGAAATCCCGTGTCGAAACAAAAAATCCAAAATTTAACATTCGTTTTACTCATTTAGAACTGCTTTAAAGCTTATTCGCCGTTGATTCATTTTCCGACCAAATTTCAAACAATTTTTTCATTTCATAGATCACCTTCTCAGATATATTTTTGTTCAGTGAAAAAAAGTTACTTAAAATAAAATTACTGTACCAAAATTCTGAGAATTTGTAAAACAAAAAATGAGGAAACATTTTTCTGATTGGCTGTTGGTTGCCATAGCAACTAAATCTATTACGCTACCTCAAATCTGCTTGGAATGGTGAAGATGATAACAAGAGATTAAAAAAAAATCTGTCGCTAATAATTCATCACTGTTCCGATCTGTCGCTCAGCTGTGCTCAAATACTAACCGGTCTTTTGCTTTTGAAAAATCTAACTGTTGAATGAAGAGAATGAAGAGAGAGAGAGAGAGAGAGAGAGAGAGAGAGAGAGAGAGAGAGAGAGAGAGAGAGAGAGAGAGAGAGAATATTATTTCACAACGAAGTCTGGAAAAATCATGGATTACATAGAAAAATGCGAGCATGAAATGTAATATGGTTAAGATTATATAATGTTAAATTGAATTAAAAAAACTTAATGCTGCAAAATTATAAATTTATTATCTTTATTACTAAAATATCTCGTCTTTTTCTTTTCAATTTTAAAAACTATCCCTTTTACTTTTCCATGTTTCATCATAACCATATTACTTTTCATACTCGCATTTTTACATATTTGTATTTCAGTGCCCCATAGATCGGGAATTTCCAAAAGCGCAAAGATTTGACCCACAGTTTGAACGGTGTTATACCTTATTGATTTTCTCTAAAAAATAAAATAAAATAAAAAAAAGGTTTTCACTGCATTTGAGACGAAATTCTGCATTCATAGAAATGGATATACACAATATATTTGTATATTTTATTTTTAATGAAGTTTTTATTTTACAAAAGATAAAAGTAGAAGCAATAAATAAGAAATTAAATTTTTTTAATATATATTTTTTCTATGAACATTGTTTTATAAATAAATGTTTTTTCAATGACTTTTTATAAAGATGTTTTTTCAATGAAATAAAAAATTGTTTTGCAATATATATATATATATATATATATATATATATATATATATGCACACACACACGAAATTTTTTTAAATTTAAAATAACGTTCGAAATCGATTCAAAGTTTTTTTTTTTTTTTTTTTTTTTTTAATAGTTGTCTGTTTTGCGTGTATTATGTCTTAGTTTAATTGCTTCAACATTTATCTGCCTTTACCGGACATTTTTCTTATAGAGTTTCCCTTGACTCGACACCGTCACGTTGACCGGTGCTTTGTTCCCTAATTGTACCTATTTACCATGCCTCCCAACGGGACAGTGTTAGACACCAGGGTCGTTTTTTAACGTGGAGAAAAGGTACAAAAATTAAAAATTGTCTCAGTCGTGAAGGATTTCTCCTTCACCGAAAGAGAACCTAATTGTAGTCAGCAGCATTTCTAGACCCACATGTCTCTGTCTTTTATCTTCTGTTGTCCTTCGCCGTTTTTATTCATCTCCGGTAAGAAACTTTATATATCTCCTTCTTAAAGACACTTTAATATTTTTAACGTTTTTTTATATATATATATATATATATTATTTCATCTTAACTACGAACTTTTTTTTTTTTACTTACATGTCCGACCCCCTTACTTCTAGCTGTGTTGTTCATTTCCTTACGCATACGACTCCCCATTCAACCCTTTAAAACTTCTCGTTTCTTATCTTTTCTCTTTGTGTTCTCAACAATGTTTTCGGGTTTGTATTACTGTACACATAGATTCGAAAAAGTTGTCAAAAAACAAATATATAACAAATAAATGTTATCAAAGGCAAGATAAGTTACTTTTCTACCAAACTGGATATATTTTTTGTGTTTTTATTCAATGTAACATACTTATTCAGCTCGAAAAACATACAGTGTTTACCGATGTATTGGAAAATTCAAGATGGCGTCTGATTCTCTCTTTAACACGGTAATTTTGGGAAAAGGTGTTATAAATAAAAAAAAAACTATACAAAATACTATTAAAAACCCGCCGAATATATGTCAACCTATGTCACGGTAACATATATTGAGCGAGTTTTTAACAGTATTTTATCTGGGTTTTTATTTATAACACCTTTTCCCAAACTTACAGTGTTAAAGAGAGAATCAGACGCCATCTTGAATTTTCCAATACATCGATAAACACTGTATGTTTTTCGAGCTGAATAAACATGTTACATTGAATAAAAACACGAAAAAAATATCCAGTTTGGTAGAAAAGTAACTTATCTTGCCTTTGATAACATTTATTTGTTATATATTTGTTTTTTGACAACTTTTTCGAATCTATGTGTACAGTAATACAAACCCAATTTTTTTTTTTAAAGTTGAGTTTTTTTTTTTGTTTTCTTTCATTTATTTTGTTTGTTACCGTATATCTACTCTCAGTGACTTTGTTTATAGGATTTCCTGTCTTGATTGTATTTAATGCTAACTGTTCGAGGGTCGTATGTTTATAATCAACACAATATGTCAATGAAAAAGACAGTACAATATGCGTGTGTTAATTAAAAAGGGATAATCTCCTAAGTTAGCGTTAAAATTATTTTTTGTAAAAAATATTATGACAGGAGGAGTCATTTCGATTTAAAAATTATTTTATTTAAATTTAATTTAAAATTATCTTTTGTAAAAATATTATGACATGAGGAGTCATTTCGATTAAAGTATTATTTTATTTAAATTTGATTTAAAATTATCTTTTGTAAAAAATATTATGACATGAGGAGTCATTTCGATTTAAAAATTATTTTATTTAAATTTAATTTAAAATTATCTTTTGTAAAAATATTATGACATGAGGAGTCATTTCGATTTAAAAATTATTTTATTTAAATTTAATTTAAAATTATCTTTTGTAAAAATATTATGACATGAGGAGTCATTTCGATTAAAGTATTATTTTATTTAAATTTAATTTAAAATTATCTTTTGTAAAAAATATTATGACATGAGGAATCATTTCGATTTTAAAATTATTTTATTTAAATTTAATTTAAAATGGAGAAAAAAACATTTCAAATGTGTTCAATAATCATCATGATTACTTTGGAGATTACCGAAAAAAAGGTTAAAAATAGAAACAAATCAAACTTACAAGGGGAGATAATAACTTCCGGTGAATGCCGTAAAAATATCCAATAAATAAAACGTTATTTAGTAAATCGTTATTTGTATTTTAAACAAAATATTTATTCTGGTTTGTTTTATTAATTTATTTATTTATTTTGTCAAGTTAAATGAACTTAATATGAAAATGGATGATGAACTTTAAAAAATCAATTATTGAATGGATTTTATTATTTCCAGTGACACCGATATGATGACTAAAGTCGCAAATTATTGTCTTTTTAAATTCGATTGATCAATAAAAAATACAAAGTTTTTAGAATTGCAAATTATTCTTTTAAAAAAAGAAAAAAGTTTTTAGAAAAATATTTAAACCTACGATTTAAAGTTTTAAGATCTAAAAAAATAACGCATGAATTTGTTTGCTTTTTCATATAAAAATAAAACAATGTAGATGTTAACATCTTTTTTTTACTTGCCTTCCAACCAGGGCAGAGTTAGACACAAGGTTGGTTTTTAATATGGGGTAAAGCAGCTCCTCAAAAAAGGACCTTCGTGTTAGTAACAAAAATGATTAAAAAATGTATCAGTCATGAAGGATTTCTCTTCCATTAACCGAAACCAACAAGTGAAGTGCAGCATCAGAACAGATACTACAAATGGGTGTCAATTATGAAAGCCATTCTTAACATGGAAAAGTTGAGGGTGTCTATTCTGAAAGCCATTCTTAACATGGGAAAGTTGAGGGTGTCTATTCTGAAAGCCGTTCTTAACATGGGAAAATTGAGGGTGTCTATTCTGAAAGCCATTCTTAACATGGGAAAGTTGAGGGTGTCTATTCTGAAAGCCATTCTTAACATGGGAAAGTTGAGGGTGTCTATTCTGAAAGCCATTCTTAACATGGGAAAGTTGAGGGTGTCTATTCTGAAAGCCGTTCTTAACATGGAAAAGTTGAGGGTGTCTATTCTGAAAGCCGTTCTTAACATGGGAAAGTTGAGGGTGTCTATTCTGAAAGCCGTTCTTAACATGGGAAAGTTGAGGGTGTCTATTCTGAAAGCCGTTCTTAACATGGGAAAGTTGAGGGTGTCTATTCTGAAAGCCGTTCTTAACATGGGAAAGTTGAGGGTGTCTATTCTGAAAGCCATTCTTAACATGGAAAGTTTAGGGTGTCTATTCTGAAAGCCGTTCTTAACATTGGAAAGTTGAGGGTGTCTATTCTGAAAGCCGTTCCTAACGTGAAATTACTCAAGGAAGTAAATTCATAATTGTTTTGGTTTACACACATGCACATTATAAATTTTTCGGTTGTGAAAAAAATAAGTGGATTTGTTTCCGCTAGGTGACACTGTCGTTCGTATGAAAATAAATTTGTTTATCATGCACAGATACAACATGGATGCCAGTGAATTACAGTGCATAATACAAATCTTTATATTTCAAAAACTACTTGTCTCTGCAAAATTTAAATGGGATTTTCTTATTCAGCATAGTCGAAAACCTACAAAAGTTTTCATTTTAAAAATATTTGTGGAGGTGGACCTAACGTAAAAAAATACATTTAATATTTCAGAAACATTACAATAAGTAGTTTTCATTCCGTATTTTCAAAAAATAATATAATTTAAAAAATATTTAATGTGGTTTTGATGATAAAAATAATCACAGAAAATTTGTTTACATGGTTTAATGACTGTTTTTTTCTCTCAGAAAATATTCACATTCATTTCAAACCATGTGTGACACTCCGTTCGTAAAAATCAGTAATCATAAACTTCATCTTATTCTCACGAGATCCTCATTTAACTAAGCCTGCATAATGGATACTCGTTACAAGAAAACATTTACCTTGGAATGATTTGAATATTCCTAACACGTAAATACATGTTATTTCATCTTAATACAGTGATTTCGAGTTCTTTGTCAAGTGGCGCTATTTTCCGGGGTTATTTCTATATTTTTATTTTATGTATGTGAGGATGTGCCTTGGTGGAAACCTTCTACAAATTGGTGATCTCATTAAATTTACTTTTCACGGTCCTGTGGATCCTCTACTACTTTCGACTTCAAGAGATTCTTGTACCTGCAACCTCAGCCCTAAAAATTGATAGATCCCGATTATGAATGGGTGAACAAGGACTCACACCCTTAGAAGTTAGTGACTCCACTGTCAGTTCCTACAAATTGGCACCAGTTCTGTGAGTGCTACAGGGTTACAAGTGAACAAATCGTTATACATTTTGTGCTTTCATCTTTGTTTATATGCATGTCACTTGTGTACTCATGTGCCTTTGTCACTGAGTCTGTCAACTGATCCTTAGTCTATGTGAGACAGGGCCTTTTTATTTCCATAACCACATATTGTTTCCAACATACATCTAGCTTTCCCCACCTCTGGTGATTCTTATTATAAACCAGATTTCCAATCTTAAAATCTACGGACTTTGTTTTTCTCTTCGAGTCCTTTATCAGTTTTTCCTAGCTTTCTAAATGCTATCCCTTACCAAAGTAAAAGATCGATGCATCTTTTGTAGAGCAATCTCATGTTGCTCATCACCATAGTATATTTTATCACCATAGTATAATCTATGAAGCATTAATATATTATCTAATGGCAGTATCACGTCTCTGTTTTAGAGCAAGTAGTATGGTGAGAATTTTGTCATTTCGTTCATATCAAATCTGACACCAACATTTAGTTAATGCATATATCCCAGGATTGTTTTTTCATTAAAACGTCTTGTATCGTTCTAGGAAATCTTTCTATTGTCTGTTAACGGCTGGAATGGTATCCTGAATCTGGGGAAAATTTCATCCCACAAAAGATGAACCACCGTTTTTGCCTTTAGTGAAAGCCTCTGGCCAACACTATACATATCGATGAACGTCACTATGTACTAGTTACCTGAAACTATAAAGCAGGGCTTTGAAATATCCAATGCAAGTTTGAGAAAAAGAAAAGGATGCAGATTGCACTTCTGCATTCAAGGTTGTACCTTCCTCAGGTTTATGTTTTGGCACAGAATACATTTGCCTACATATTCTTTCACTCACCTTCTTAAATAAACACAGCCAGAAATATTTTGTTTAATGGCATGAAACATCTTTTCCACGCCTATGTGACCATTATTGTCATTGTACTGCACAAACACACTTTTTTCTAAGATGCAACGGTACATATAACCTTATGAATGGTTCATCACCGAGTTGCAACAAATAATACACTATATCGTCTATCACTACAAATTCTTTTTGTTTCATTTTAGACAATTTACCATTCTACATCTGCATCTCTAAATCTAAAAATTTCTTTATCTTTCTCTTGATCCCTAATTAAATCTAAACCTGATAACTAGGGCTGTGACAACAGCCTATTCTTTTCATTCGTTTGACTCTCGAGTATATATCAGACATAGTTAGACTAAGTTAATCAATTGAGACCCACATCAGTCTATATAAAAACATAAAATATTAACGGATATATACTCACGAGTCAAAACAATGAAAAGAATATTCTCTCACAGCCCTGATTACAGGATGCTTGTGCAATAGCGATGAACCTTAACCATATATGATGCAAACCGTTTTGACTCAAAAGGATTCGAGTTTATTGCACCTACCAAGTAATTCCATCTAATTCTACCGGGGAAAATCATTGTTTTGATTGAATCCACAGTGCATGATAAGAGAACCACAAAAACATTTTACTTCCCCTTCAGGTACTGTATGATGCAGCTATAAGCAAAAATACACAAAACCCACGTCTGTATTTTCCTGTTGTGTAAAGACGAGTTTAATAAATATTCTAGGGTTTGTGATCTCGAAAATTTGTTATAAATCACTGATCATGTGACGATACAAATGAAAGTTCCCATTTTATCGATTTCCTCCATTCACTTACTTTGAACCTCAGAACTGATGCTTCATGGTTTTCATCCTGGCATAGTGCTTACGTAAACTGGCTAGTACTATCCTATCTATGTTTTCAGACAAACTTCTTTGTGACTTTATTTAAAGTCATAAAATCTATGCGAAATCTTTTACTGCCATCCTTCTTTTTTATTAACAATATCGGAAAATTTCACGGGAAAATTTAGATCTCTCAATTACACCTACCCTCATCATTTCCTCCATTGCTGAGTCTAAAAACTTTTTTTGATTTAGTGGTGTTCGATATGGTCATCTCAGTATGGACTCATGCATTCCAGTATCGATACACATCTTCACCCTATTGGTTCTGCTCAAGTCCTTTTCCTCCATAATGAACAAATTTCTATTCCGCTTCACCAACCTATCAACTTCCAACTTGAATTCTTTAGGTATTTTATTCCCTTCAAATTATTCTTAGGGATTTCATTCTTTTGTTCATTAGGCATAATAATCTTTGACTATTTCTAAAACTCACACGAGTCATGCATGTATGCAGATGCTGGTCTTTTAACAATTTTCTGTGCTGACCTTATTGTTGATTAAATATAGGCATCACCTTCCAGAATTATATACTCATCAAATATTCTTATTACTCCTAAATACAAGTACATCATTACCCCATTTTTCTTAGGTCAGTTGCGGTTGAGATTTTCTGCAACAAAGAAGCCCTGGTGTGTAGACTTACTTATTATCCCTACTCTTAATTGAACAAACCCTTCTACAATTTATTCGGACCTATTAGTTGTTCTTAAACGTTTTTGTCACATAGGTCAAGTCCCTCTTTAATCGCTTAAAAATATTATTTATTGCTGACACATCTGCTCACCTATTCACCAGAGTTCTATAATTTTTCCTCAATTCTAACCCAAAGCAATTTGATGCGATAAAATCTAGAAAATGGAGTCGAAGAATAATAAATAAAAAATAATAGTAAACAATAATAATCAAATTAAATAAAAAATAGTAATAATGATAAAATAAATAAAATATAATAATAGAAATAAAAATAATAATAGAAATATAGATACAGAAGAATAAAAAATAATATAAAAAAAGAATAATAAAAATAAAAAATAATAAAAAGTAGTAATAAAAATAGAAAATTGTTCCTTCTCTCTAGTTTTAAATACACGTCCTCTACTCTCTACTTTATATCTCCATACTTTTAGGGACGAGCTGGACCCATAGCCCTAACTAGAATCTGCTGTCTCGTGTGAGAAACTTCCATGGGCTTGTCTTCATACTCCTGGCTTGCATTGAGCCAGATCTTCCATTTAACTTTTGCTAGAGCTTTCTGATAAGTCACTTGAAGATCTTGTGGTTCGTGTCTAATCACTACGATCTTCACATCTCTATTCCTGATCCCAGTCTGCTTTCTGGTCCCACCCCACTATAAGCGCATTCTTCTAATGTAACTATCCTTTACATATAGTCTTGTATTCCTTCTAACCTTACCATTGTCACGTTTGCTATTTTGACAAAAGGAATTGAAAGAATTTGCAATCTGTATACGCCAGGAGAGTATTCACGTGTAATTTGACTCTCCAGAAACATGTGCCGTTTATGGAAAAATCATGATGAAGAGATTCCATATAACTGTGGAAAATTATACAAATGTAAGACAGGTCATTCACTAACAGTAAGGTTAAAAAGCACTGAAAAGCTGTAATATGTTGAGAGGTTAAAAAGTCAGTTATGGCGGAATATGGATGAAGAAATTAGTTATGGTGGAATATAGATAGAAAAGGGAAACCATAAATTCTTATGGGATTAAGCAAATATTAAAGATGCAGAAGAACAATAAAGAGTAAGCTGGCTTAAAGGATACAGCACATATTCTGGGTGATGATCAACTACTAAGCATAGCTAGTATAGTATTTAACACGATATGGGAACCATTAATAATAAACAATAGATAATATTTATGTACATATACAAATAGTAATAAGTAGTAAAAAGTGTCTATACATTAATATATATATATAGTAATAAATAGTGATAACATCTTAAACCAAAATATTTCCTTAAACTCATACTAGGATTGTCTGGTAGGACCCGTGGTGCTATGGCTAGAGTACTTGATAAAATTCAGTTGTAATTTACATAGTCTTGAACGTTGGGATTTTAAATGGAATTTGAAATTACATAGGAATTCTAGCAGTCATCTCTAACGATATAAGAGCTTGCTAATCTAATGTACTAAATATAGACTTCTGTTCAGAATTCTGTACATAATTCGGAGTTGAAAAGAAAAGTTCCCAAGTTCAACAAAATACACCCAAGATGAATCCAAATAATATAAATAATCCTCATAAAGATTTTTATTTAAAGATTTGAAAATAGAAACACATTGAATATTTGAAAATAGAAACACATTGAATATTTGAAAATAGAAATACATTGAATATTTGAAAATAGAAACACATTGAATATTTGAAAATAGAAATACATTGAATATTTGAAAATAGAAACACATTGAATATTTGAAAATAGAAACACATTGAATATTTGAAAATAGAAACACATTGAATATTTGAAAATAGAAACACATTGAATATTTGAAAATAGAAACACATTGAATATTTGAAAATAGAAATACATTGAATATTTGAAAATAGAAACACATTGAATATTTGAAAATAGAAACACATTGAATATTTGAAAATAGAAATACATTAATTTTGCTAACTAACCAGTATTGCATAAAACTATAATCATTTTATTTTGAATTTCATCAATAATAAATGTTTTGGATATTTTTAATAAAAATCAACAAAATAAATTTAATTTTACCGCATGAAATGTATGTTTTCAATTTTTTTATATTTTCAGAATTTGCAACAATTAAAAGAAATCAATTAATTGATAAGTTGGACTTTTTCATTGGTGATTTAAAAAGGTTAAAAATAATTAGAAATTTCTTCATCTTAATTTTCTAAATTTTAAAAATCTCGATCTGACTCATCAAATATTTTTCATCAAATTTGGAAAAAATTGTTCTTATAACGTGTGGTTATTATCAAGTATGACACTACATTGAATCCCAAAAAACAGTACAACTTAAATTTTAAAAAATTCTTAAAGGATCAACATGATCCAAAACTTCTTCATATAAAATGTCTAAAGTTGAAATTTATTAGCGTGCCTCTAATCATACACTCCATTGCATACACTGTTTTGGAATCAGATAAAAAAAACAACATGGGAGACCATCAACATACAAGAAAGAAACCACATTCTTGTGAAGTATGTGGTACTTCTTTTGCACAGAAGTCAAATTTGTTGCATCATATGCTAACACATACGGGAGAGAAACCATATTCTTGTGAAGTATGTGGTTCTTCTTTTGCACAGAAGTCGACTTTGTTTAATCACACGAAAAAACATACAGGTGAAAAGCCACATGTATGTGAAGTATGTGGTTCCTCTTTTGCACGGAAGTCAATTTTGTTTCATCATATGAAAACACATACGGGAGAGAAACCACATTCTTGTGAAGTATGTGGTTCTTCTTTTGCACAGAAGTCAAATTTGTTTTCATAAAAACACATACGGGAGAAAAACCATATTCTTGTCAAGTATGTGGTTTCTCTTTTGGAGACAAGTCAAAATTGTTTCGTCATATGAAAACACATACTGGAGAGAAACCACATTCTTGTGAAATATGTGGTTCTTCTTTTGCACTGAAGTCATATTTGTTAAGTCATATGAAAACACATACTGGAGAGAAACCATATTCTTGTGAAGTTTGTGGTTCTTCGTTTGCACAGAAGTCACATTTGTCGAGTCATATGAAAACCCATACAGGGGAGAAACCACATTTTTGTGAAGTATGTGGTTCTTCTTTTGCATGGAAGTCAAATTTGTTGCATCACATGAAAATACATACGGGGGAAACCCCCACATTTCAGTAAAGTGTGTAGTTCTTCTTTTGCCCAAAAACATGATCTGTTGCATCATATGCAAACACATACGGTACCAAATACCATCAGGAGAACATTGAGTGGCCTGCATATGAAAAAGAGCAGACACAGTGCAGAAGAAAATGTCTCGGTACTAATGATCAGCTATTGATCAAAAAGACCATCCTAGAAGACTAGGAAGAAGCAAAAAAAACCTGAGCCTGGCATGGATCGATTACCAGAAGGCATTTGACAGCGTGCAACACTCATGGTTTCTTCACTGCCAAGATCCATCCAATAATTAGATAAACACTTCCGTATGGCAATAGACACACCCAGCAAGCTCCATAATAATAAGCTGAGCGCCAATAATTTGAGTTAGGGATGCCATCGAGACCCAAGCAAGAAAGTAAACCATCTGATCTTCATGGATGACCTTAAACTCTATGCCAGCTCTGACACGGATCTGCACCAGCTTCTGCAGGTAGTACACTCATTCTCCAATGACATCGGAATGAAGTTTGGCCTAGGTAAATGTGTCAAGTGTACACTCAAAGCTAGGAAGAACACCCACACAGAAAATATGCAGCTTAATGAAAACATCGATATCAGGATCTAGAAGAGCACGAGCCTTATAAGTACCTTGAAATTGAGGAGAACGATAACATACAGCTTGCTAAGATGAGGGAGAATATTAGTAAAGAATATGTACGCCGGTTGAGGAAAATATGCAAAACACAGCTCACCAATAAAAATAAAATTACTGCCATAAACCAGCTTGCTATGCCAGTAATAACATACAGCTTTGGTATCATTGATTGGCCACAATTATACATCAACCGGCTCGATATAAAGACACAGGAGCTACTTACGCTTCATACAATAATATATAGAAATCAGTGTCTACCAAGGTTGTATTTGCCCAGGGGAGAAGGATGTCTGGGACTCTCAGAGATCAATCATCAACATAAGGCAACTGTTGTGAGCACCGGTCAGTATCTGAGAAGCTCCCAGAATCACACCCTCTCAATAGTATACGAACATCAAGAGACAAGAGCCAGCAGTACAACATCAGTCACCCAGCTGGCCAAGCATATTGGTCAATGCTGTCTCAGATGAGAACAAAACACCAAACAAGTCTGCAATGAAATAGCCGGCAGAAATATACTGAGACCTTTCAAAGGATGAACCTTAAAGAATGGGACCAACATCAGCAAAGTATCTTTGGAGGAACTCTCTCAACAATACATAGACAAAGAAGGTTCTTTGGACTGGCTCAAAAGGGGAGCCCTTCACCACGATCAGGAAAGGATCATAATTGCTGCCCAAGATCAGGGATTGATGACCAATGCATTCAAGAAGATGGAAGGGATCAGTAATGTCAATAAATGCAGGTTCTGCCATACAGAATTGGAAAGTGTTGGTCATCTGATATCAAGTTGCAAGGTTCTTCTAGGGGACGGCTACTATACAGCGAGTCATGATGGTGTATGTAAGTACCTCCACTGGACCATCTGTAAAAAATGAAACATCCAGTGTAGCAGCAAATCCTGGAAACATCATGTAATCCCTACAGCCACCTACCTTGCTGCTGTGAAACCTGACATAGTTATATGGAATAAGTCAGAGAGAGTTGCAAGCTTGATTGAAGTGAGTGTTCCTAATGATGGCGGTCTGAACAGATCAGAAAGAGAGAAACTGACCAAATACTAAGGTCTTATGTATGATATGAAAAAAAAACTTGAATCTTAAGGAGATATTAATCATACCAGTTACCATAGGTGCAACAGGGCTTATGAAGAAGAACCTGAAGTCCTACCTAACTAATATTCCTGGCGAACGAAGTGCAAAAGAGATCCAGACAATTGCACTTAAAGGAATGGCGAGGATACTAAAAAGAGCTCTCGGTTTGTTTCAATAAAAAGCGGGGCAATGTTGGCAGCTGGTTTGGTTGCCCCATACCCAGCATTATAGTCTTCAAAGTAAGAAAATTAAATAAAAAAGACAAATCTCATTCTTGTGAAATATATGGTACTTCTTTTGCATGGAAGTTGTGTTTGTTGTATCATATGAAAACACTAACGGGAAAGAAACTACATTCTTGTGAAGTATGTGGTTCTTTGTTGCACAGAAGTCACATTTGTTGCGTCATATGAAAACACATATTTGAATTTCTACTGGAGAGAACTTGAATGCCTACTGGAGAGAACTTGAATGCCTACAAGACACTGTCCTCGAGGTTCCAAGGTCTCTCTATACAGGGGTTTGTCAAAACAACCTGGCATGAGAATACTTTTTCCATAGCAGTAAACCCTGACCAAATATTCAAAATCACATATTATTCGCTTCCCAAATAAGATTTGCTCACTATAGCTAACTCACATTTGCTTTTACGGGGAATGGTGCACCTTCTCCAAGTGATATTACCTCGTAATAGCATGAAGCTGGATACACCACCAGACTAGATAAATTATTGTCCTGAAATCCGGTACGATCAAGAGACCAAAATGAAAGATATGCTACAACGTATGAAATTGGGTAGAGGAAAGTTATGTTCTCAATTTCTTTACTAACTCATATAGACTTCAAGTCTTAGCCCCAGGTGGTGGGCCCCTTCACTTCTGAGAACTTCGACTGAAGTAAAACAAAAATAAAGATAGAAATTTGGAAGTATGTGGTTCTTTTTTTCACAGAAGTCAACTTTGTTCGATAATATCAAAAGACATACGGGAGAGAAACCACATTCGTATGAAGTATGTGGTTCTGTTTAAATACAGGGTATACTGATGAGGTTTTCCAGGGTGTTCTTTTGCACAAAACGTCGAAGATGCTGAGTAATATGAAAACACATACGAGAGAGAAACCACATTCTTGTAAAGTATATGGTTCTTCATTTACATGGAGCGTCCCTAATGATGCTGGACTTTACAGACCAGAGAAGGTGAAAATAAAATACCAAGGATTATGCATAACATGGAACAATATCTGATGATCTTCCAAAATCAATTCCTTAAAATGGCATACCAGCATCAGAAAACAAGAACGATCAGAACAAAGTATCAGGAAACTGGCCAATCATTTTACACAAGATTTTCTTACAAATATGAGAGCAACAGAAAACAAATCTACTACAGAAATCACACAATTAAAAATTCTCCACAACTTGCATTTCAAAAAAATTTTGAAATCGGTTCAACCATAGTGTGAAAAGTCTTTTCTGGATTTATTATTATTATATAAGGAAGGAGGGCTGGTTTTAAAGAGGATGTCTGCATTAGGATCCGTACCGAATTATAATGACTGCTCACAATGAAAGCTTGATTTCCAATACTTTTAAGTAGATAGAAAAAAGTTAGAATGTTTGGAAATTTTCGTTTTCAGTAATTATAGGAGAAACTGAAATGAGACAAAAGAATTAAAACCTGGCAAATATATCTGGTGAAATGATTTCTTGGTTGAAATGTATAAGATAAAGGTTGAATGCCTGGCATCCGTTAGGATGCGCCATTACCAGCTGAAGCAAAAATAATTAAATTAAAAAGAGACAAACAACACTCTGCGGTTCTTTGAATAAAAAGAAAGATTTGTTGTGTTTTATGCAAAAACATACGGAATACAAAAGACCTTTAATAAAACATTACAACACCTATGCGTCTAATATTGCGGGCCATAGGTAGGGAGCCACTTGATTTCTTAGAACTCTGAAGGAAATTGAAACAAAAGAGAAAAAAGTATATGAAATCTACAATTTTATTCTGATATGAATTCATATCAGAATAAAATTGAAGTGTAGATTAAAGGACGATTTCTTCAAACTAACTAAAGTATAAAAAGGTTAACAATTTGTCAGGTAAAAACTTCCAGCTACAAAACTGAACACTATTTTCAAAACTTCCAACTCTTAAACTTGACACTCTGTTGTCACAACATCCAAATCCAAAACACAACACACTTACACACAACTACATACGTAGCACGCCTTGTTCTAACTTTTCCTCTGTTTAGTTTACGTCTGTTTTTATTCACATTTTTCTCATTTGCATGACCATAAAAACAATTGGTTAATTGTTTTAGTCTTTTTTCTGTTTTTGTTACAATACCGACAATTTGAAGCACACACACATGCTAGCCAAGTATGTTTCGATTTTTTCTACGAATAAAATAAGAAAACTAAAAAGCCATATTGTTGTAATGTATGTGGCTTTTCACTAACCAGAAAAAGAATTTGATCCTTTGATTATGTTAATGTTTTTTCTCTCAAAGTTTCATGGTATTATGAAATTCACAAGCAGTCTCCTGTTGTATGTATATCCCCCTCAGAGGAAATTATGACATTAGGCCTTCGCAAATATTGCAGGGAGGTGGCAACGTCTTTCTATATATAGCGTCTGCTATTCCTAAATAGTCACTGATCTGTTACTGACCAGGCTGAACGTTGCTTAACTGTTATATAATGAGAACTGGTATGCAAGGTGATTATGACATGTATGTGTCGATTGCTCTAGAATGAATTTGGAGATGTGCTAAGAATATGAGTCAAAAGTTTTCAAAACACTGATTATATAGGATGAAACCTGGATCTGACACTGCGATTCAGAGACAAAAGTCCAGTTAATGCATTGGAAGCACTTGGATCGATTACATCCAAAAAAGATGCAAGGCTGCAGCCTGTTGTTGCCAACATCATGCTCGCATTCGTTTATGACCAGAATGGAGATGAGAGATTTCCTGGCAAAGTTTACCAAAATTACAGAAGCTTATTATGCTTCAAATTTTAGAAATTTAAATAAGTGTTCAAAATAAAGAGGCGGGGCCAGCTCAGCAAATATCCTCCTTCAAAATATCACTTTGATCCACAGATGATTCAGCTTGATTTCTATCTCCAGAGATGCATTAAACGATGCAAGAAATGTGTAACTATGATGTTCATATCTAGAAAAAACCCTAATAACTTCCAATTGTTTTTATTCTACTTATATTAGAAATTAGACTTTGACATTGTGGTTTACTGTTGCAGCATCAAGATATCGATAAAAATTCAACAATTATAAGCTGATTAACCATATACAATCTCGACCTAGATAATAAGTTGTGTATCAGTTATATTTTGTGGGATAGTTTTATCATTTTATGTGAACAAATCTTTCTACTTAGAATAATTGATCTATTATTATCTGATGAAAATACTTTGTATAAGGTTTACTTCTACTGAGCTATTTACACAATTCTCTCATGTCTAAACCATGTAAACGTATGCATCCAAGTCACCAGCGATATGACATGACACTTAGTGTTAAATCATTTCTTTAGTTCTTTTGTTAGAAAACGTGAAATAAAGTTAACAAAATGTTAGACTTGACATTTTCATTAATTTAACTTTTAATTAAATAGTTTGATTCATTTTTTCAATTTTTTCCATGTATTCACGTAATTTGGCATTAAAAAATGTGTTTCTTCTTTCAAGATTCTTTCCAGATTCAGATTGGAAACTCTTTTCTATCCTCAAACACATGAAATATTTCTTTGTCATATCATGTGACACATTTCTCATATGTTTATCTAGGGAAACTTTTAATCACGCCACCTGCAGCATATTTCTGGTTAACAACAGGTTATCCTGAGATATACGAGTCTAACCCTCGCCAAAGTTCATACAAATTAACAAAATTGTTACAGGCATACTTTTACGTATTTCATTAACTTGCCGTGTGAAAGAGCATAATATGAAGAGCTTCATTCAAGTTTTTTTCACCGACACAAGCAGTTTTCTTGGCTCAACCGGTGGAGCGCTACATGCTAACAAATGACGTTTCAGTCTTCAATCTATGTATGTTTAGTGACACATGAGAGTTAGACGGGACGAAATATGTGTTCATGTTTATTTAATAGAATAAAGACAATCGAAATAGAAGGACAAATTCCATTACAATACAACTACTACAAATGAATTCCTATATTTAATCCTAGTTAAGTTTTTACTTACTAATGTTTCTTCTCTTAATACAATTAATTTTAATTTCTAATTATCATTTTAATAATCGTATTCAATTAATATTTCGTCACATTTCATTATTCATTTTACAATAAAAAAAATTAAAGTTAATACTTTTTTGAAATTTTTATCATTTTGTATTTACGTCACATCCAATCATTACAATAAAGTAAAACGTCACCTTTACGTAACCTTTGATTTTTTTTCATTTTCTATTCACGTCACATCCAATCAATTCGTTTTACAAGAAATAAATTGTCAAGATTTTCAAGGCTTTGTTTGATTTTTTTCATTTAAGTCACATCCAATCAATTTATTCGTTTTACAATAAAAAAATCAAACGTCAAGTTTTTTAAAGATTTGATTTTTTTCATTTATGTCACATCCAATCAATTTATATGTTTCAATAAAAATCTGTTTGATTTTACGTCACATCTAATCAATTCGTTTTACAGAAAAAAACTCTTGTATAAATTTATTCATTTTACAATAAAAAAAATTAAACGTCAAGTTTTTTAAGATTTGATTTTTTTTTCATTTAAGTCACATCCAATAAATTTATTCGTTTTACAATAAAAAAAATTAAACTTCAAGTTTTTTTAGGATTTGATTTTTTTTAATTTACGTGACATCCAATAAATTTATTCGTTTTACAATAAAAAAATTAAACGTCCAGTTTTTTTTAAGATTTGATTTTTTTCATTTACGTCACATCCAATAAATTCGTTTTACAATAAAAAAAATTAAACGTCAAGTTTTTTTAAGATTTGATTTTTTTCATTTTCGTCACATCCAATAAATTTATTCGTTTTACAATAAAAATAAAATTAAACGTCAAGTTTTTTTAAAATGTGATGTTTTTTCATTTTACTCATTCCTAATACACGAATGCTTGACTGAGTATGGAAATAAAGATGCTAATTCTCAGTCTTTAACAGAAATTGAGAAAGGATGTGGAAAAGGTTTTCCATTCGAAGACAACTTTCAATATGTTAAAGTTCTGTAATTGTGGTAAACTTTTCCAGGAAATCTCTCATTTCCTTTCTGGTCATAGAAGAATGCGAACATCACGTTGCCAACAACTTAGTATGTTTTAGAAGGCGTGTTATGTACATAGTCATGTGCAATCAACTTGAAAGAGTGTCAAATTCTGGAGTTGGTAGATTTGACAACATAATGTAGAGTATGGAGTTAATAGTTTTGACAACAGAATGTCAAATTTTGGAGATGAATGTTTTGACAACAGGGTCGACTTTATCTGATCATGTGTTAGTTTTAGCATATACTTTAGTTAGTTTGAAGAGATCTTCCTGGAACTTTCAGTTGATTATATTTATGATATGAATTCATATCCGACGGCAAAGTTATGGACAGTTAATATTCCTGTTAAAGTTCGGTCTTCTGGGCATTGTGTCTTAATATTTCTTAGGATTTTCATATTTTATGTACTTTTGTCTTTTTATTTCAATTTTCTTCAGTCAAAGTTCTCAGAAATTAAGTTGCTCCCTACCTGGGATTCAGACTTGAACTCTACATAAAATATAAATTTTTCTTCTATGCAAAGAGCCACAGACTTAACAGAATCTGGTTGTCTCTTTTTTAATTTATTTTTTAAGTTAGTGATGGTGCTCCCTACCAGATGCGAGGTATTCACCCTTTATCTCATACAGTTCAAGCAAGCAAATATTTTAAGATTCTAACCGCCTTTTTGTGTATTGTTTGAATCTCTCTTGCACTTGGTTCACCAGATATATTTGCAAGGCAGTTTTTAAATCTCTTGTCTAATTTCAGTTTTTCCTATAATAACTGGAATAGAGATTTTCCAAAGATTCCAATTTCTTTTCTATGTCGGACATAAGACCTTGGTATTTCGTTATTTTTTTTCACTGTGTAACCAAACATTATTAAGGACTTTAACGTCTAAATTTCTTCTTTGTTCCATATAATAATGTCAAATTTAATAGATTCGTTTTCTAGACATATAACTGTAGGAATAATAGTCATAGTCGATTGTGTGACATGTCTAACTATTGTCCCTGGACTTGCTGCAGCATTCAAGATTAACACTCAACAGATCGTCATATGGGTATATTTACACATTCCATTGTATAGTAGACGAATAGTAGAACCTGCCATCTCGATGTCAAATGTCAAATCACATAACCAACTTCTTTGTAATGCAAAGTGCTGAGGTAACTCATCTTTATTATTGGTCATTAAAATTTGATCATGAGTTGTCATAATTCTGTCCTCATTCCAGTGAAACTATCATCTTTTAAGCCAATCCATAGTCTTCCTCATTTATAGAGTTAAAGTTGAATAAATACAGAAAATACCTGTCACCCTATTGTTTTGCCTTTTTTCCAATTTTCTGTAATGGAAGTTGTGGAATATTTTTAACGACTTTTTGGGTTAATTTCTGTTATCTTATTTTTTAAATATTTTGAAGACAGTCTTGTAAAAATTGGTTCTCCGGTTTTCTGATAGAGAGTGTTTGCTGGTTTTTGTTTCTTGATGCTAATATAGTATTTTGTGGCATGGATTTTGGAAGATAATCAGATATTTTTTCTCGTAAGAGTTAGCATATGAATAAAAAATATGACTTCCGTGCAAAAGTAGAACTACATACTTCACATGAATGTTGTTTGCATATGAGTAAACAAACTTGAAAGAAGAAGCACATACTTCATATGAATGTGGTTTGTCTATTGTATGTTTTAATATGACGCCACAAAGTAAATATCTGTGCTAGAGAACTACATAGTTCATATGAATGTGGTGTCGCCTGTATGTGTTTTCATATGTGTTGGCATATGATGCAACAAATTTGACTTCTGTGTAAAAGAAGAACCACATACTTCACAAGAATGTGGTTTGTCTTTCATGTGTTTTCATATGATGCAACAAATTTGACTTCCGTGCAAAATAGGAACCACATACTTCACAAGAATGTGGTTTCTCTCCAGTATGTATTTTCATATGACGCAACAAATTTGGCCTCTGTGCAAAAGAAAAACCACACACTTTACAAGAATGTGGTTTGTCTCCTGTATGTGTGTTCATATGACTCACGAAACTTGACTTCTGTACAAAAAAAGAACCACATATTTCACAAGAATGTGGTTTTTCTCCCGTATGTGTTTTCATATGCCTTAACAAAATTTGCTTGCTTGTGAAAGAAGAACTACATACTTCACAAGAATGTGGTTTGTCTTCCGTATGTGTTTTCACATGACTCCACAAAGTAGACTTCCGTGCAAAAGAAGAACCACACAATTTACAAGAATGTGGTTTCTCTCCCGTATGTGTTTTCACATGATTCAACAAATTGGACTTTATTGCAAAAGAAGAACCACATATTTCACAAGAATGTGGCTTTTCTCCCGTGTGTGTTTTTTTATGCGTCAACAAATTTGACTTCTGTGCAAAGGAAGAACCACATATTTCACAAGAATGTGATTTCTCTCCAGTATGTGTTTTCATATGACACAACAAATTTGACTTCTGTGCAAAAGAAGAACCACATACTTCACAAGAATGTGGTTTTTCTCCTGTATGTGTTTTCATATGAATCAACAATTTTGACTCCCATTTAAAAGAAAAACCACACACCTCACAAGAATGCGATTTGTCTCCCATGTTTGCTTGCATCTGATTCCACAAAAAGTATATGCAATGGAGTGTATGATGATAGACCCAATAAGTTTCAACTGTTTAAATCCTCAATGGAAAAAGGTCCTTGTTATCCATTAATGGATTTCTTTTATTATTGCAAATTCTGGAAATAAAAAAATTGAGAAAATATATCACATGTGGTAAAATAGAATTATGTTTATTTTAATTAAACATATCCAAAACATTGATTATTAATGAAAATCAAAATGACTATAGTTTTTGAAATAAGGCTAGGTAACCAAATTTTTTTTCGAAAATTTAATTAAAAATCTTTACGTTTCTTCATTTTAACGACGAGGATTGATTATTCATATTATTTGGATTCTTCAAAATACTGTTCTCATCTTGGGTGTTATTTTAATCGCATTTCTATGTTAGTTCCGATCTTATTTTTTCAAACTTATTATTTGGATATTATTTTCACAACTTTTCTATGTTACCTCCGATCATATTCAGGTGTATTTTCTCGAACTTGGGAACCTTTCTCTTGAACTCAGAAATCTATACAGAATTCTTAATGGAACCTTTATTTAATACATTCAGTAATATATAATGTATTAATTATACTTAATGGTTCCCATATCACGTTAAACACTATACTTTATATGCTTAGTAGTTGATCATCACCCAGATTATATATAATCCATAAAGGTAGATTGTTTCCCTTTTCCATACATGATTTTTCAATCACTCCACATATTACAGCTTTTCAATCTTTGTATAATTTCCCACATCTACACAGAATATTTAACTCATGATTTTTGCAGTATGTATTGCTTTTGCTGTGTTCTAGGAAACACACTGATATTTAAAAGATATCAAGAAATATTTAGGGTGTAATGAGAATCGTTTTATAACCCCATGTGGAATAACTGGACTTGGAAAGTAAAAAAGACAAGAGGTTAATTCCTTGGTGTTGAATGTTGAAGATACACACATGCAAACAAACACATGCCAGCTGCTAGCACCTGCACTGAACAATGGGGTCAGATTGTCAAAATTGATATCCTCAGTAGTATAAGGTCAACTATTTGATGTGTGGAGTTGTCAAAGGCATCTGCAAAAAGCAGGTCACATATATAGCTCAGAGAAAAAAGGCTAAAGACGAGAGAGGCCTATAGTCAGCTGGCAATCAACATCGCACAAGCATTGCTCCATCTCGGTCAACACTTTCTATCTCTAGCTATAAGAAAGTAGAGAAACAAAAAATGATTTTTTTTTACAAAAGCAAAGCATAAACGTTTTTTTTGTTTATTAAAAATCGACTGAACAACATACATTCCATTTGGTGCCGTTTTTTGGCCAGTTATTCTGAACTTGAAACACATGATAAAGAAGGGTTCTGTGAAGTTGAGGAAAACCACAAACAAAATAATAAGGTCGGTAGCATTCTATTGTTTTATCCTTCTGTTTCTCCTCGAAAAATCTGATACATATTTACATATTGTTATGGTTTGCAATAAGCCACAAAGAAAACAGAACAGAGTTTAAACAATGTATTACTGGAACAACAACGTAAAAAGGTTACAACTGAAAAGAGTAGTAAACGTCACCGAGCAGTCGAGGGTCGCTCTGGTGTTTAATCCACACCTGGGATCAAAAGGTCTATGGTTTATATAATGGATAAAACAGTCCATTTTGGAGGGTGATTCCCCCACCACACATATATAAATATATGTGACACGCAAAAGATAAACAATAAACGGATAAATATGCTAAATAATTTTTCAAAGTTTTTTATTTTTTCTCTTTTTCGTGTTTCTTAACAAAAATTGATTTTGACTTGTATTGTTGCATTGTTCTTTTGTCAGTAACATGCTTTTGTTTTAATAGAGCAGATGCTATTTTGATAGACTAAAAACGAAGCTCGCAGATACTGTAACATTGGCTTATCCAGATTCTAATAATGACAACAGGATCGATGTCTACAAATATGTCTTTCACAAATAATCTATCAGGTTTAGATTTAATTCGGAAACAAGAGGCAGATAAGTAAATTTTAGATTTAAAGATGCGGATGAAGAACAGTAAATCATCCAAAATAAAACACATAGTGATAGAGGAGATAGTGTAATACTTGTTGCAACCCAACCACAAACTATTGATGAAGTTATATGACTGTCGCATATTAAAAAAAGAATGTAAGTGCAGTAACATGAAAATAATGTTTACATGGGAAGGGAAAAAACGAAGTTATATGACTTTGGTATTCCATACCAAACTAAAAATCCTAGGAAGCAACCTCCTCCAATGCAGGGGTGCAATCTCCCTCTTTTTACTTTTGCTAAACTGGTATTGGATATTCCTGGGCCCTAGACTATACATCTGGGTAACCAGTACATAGTGGCATTCATTGACATGTATAGTGGTTGGCCGGAGGCTTTTGCTGACCCTAATAAGAAGGCAGCAACGGTAGTGCATCTGTTGTTGGATGAAAATTACCATGGATGCAGGGCACCACTCCAGTTGTAAACAGACACTGGATTCGAAAACGTTAACAAAGTGATAAAGAAGGCATTGGAGGACCTCAACATACACCATGTGAATACATCATTTCATTACCCACAAAGTAATGGTAAAGTAGAACGATTTCAAGGGATGATGCACGATATTTAAATGAAAAATGTAAATGAAAAGTCATTGGATATTGATATTTAACAAAAGAAAAAATATTAATAATAAAACCGTAATGACTTAAGTTAACAAGATAGTAATTAGTCGAAAAAATGTATATATAATTGATATTAGAATAAACTGTAGGAAAGAAGAGATTATTTTTTAAACAAAAATGTACGAATATTTTTAAGTTGATGTAAATGAAAAAAAGTAAAGAAATACCGAAACAATAAAAATATGTACATAAAATAAAAAATAATAATATGCACATATCATACTGAATAAAAATATGTGCATAAAATAAAAATAATAGTATGAACATATCATACTGAATAAAAAATTGACCCATGAATTGCATTTCACACTGATTTTAAATGTTTTATAATGTTGGTTGTTGTTTATTTTGTGTTATAATTATGTTTTATTGATTTGAAATAATTATATATATATATATATATATATATATATATATATATATATATATATATATATATATATATATATATATACGTTTTATTTTTACTACCGTATCTTTCTGTTAAGTTACATTATTGTTTCAGCTACCCGGTCGTTTTTTTAGCCATCTGTAGCTTCCTCAGACTTTTACATAAATACTAAATATTCTGTAAAAGTCTGAGGAAGCTCCAGACGGCCAATAATACGGCCGGATAGCTGAAACAATAATGCAACTTAACAGAAAGATAAGGTAATAAAAGATAAAACGCATATTTGCTCTACAACATTATTGAGCACTTTCTTCAATTTTTTATTAATTACGATTTCCACTAACTATATATATATATATATATATATATATATATATATATATATATATATATATAGTTAGCAAAGGAACTGTGGACTTGTAATATGCATTTTGATTTTACATAGGCGTCACAACTTATCAAGGCCCAGAGATCACTCGAGGATAAGTGTTATGTAGTATACTGTAGTCAATGGGATAATATTGTAATTGTTAGCAATGGGAATTTGGTAAATTTAATTACTTAAGGGCACATTATCAAGAATCTTTTTATGTTCGACTTGAAGAAAACCAAGTTGTAGTCAGCAGACAGACTGAAGAGAGTTCCACAGGCGTGCGCTTCTAGGAAAGAAGCTTTTTTCATGGAATCTACGTTTTTATTTAGGCACAGATAGAGTTGGGAAATTATTGACAGTGGTTTCAGCTAGACGGGTGTTTTTTATTAAAGACTAGCAAGAGAGGACTAGAGATTGAAGCTCAGATGAGGGCTTGCCATGGAAATAATTATAAAACAAAGGCAGGCTCGCAACGTCTCTTCTGTGGGAAAGAGATTGCATGGAAGAGAAAAGGGTATCCCCCACTAAGCTATGGAGAGGGGAGGGATATCGCATGTTGAAGGTGCACACACATGAAAGCATGCATGACAGCTGGTAGCAAACGCACTAAACTATATGATAAGGTTGTCAGAATTGACATTGTCATTGGTGAAAGGTCAACTATTTGACCTGAGAAACTTTTGAAGGTGAGCGCACCTACAAAAAAGCAGGGCACATATATAGCCTAGAAGAAAAAGGCAAAAGAATAGAGAAGCTTATAGTCAGCTGGCAATCAACATCACACATGCATGACTCTATTCACCCACCTCCCGATCCACACTCTTCGTCTCTATATAAGGCAGTAAAGAAACAGAAAAAAAAGATTTTATATTTTCATAACAAAATAAAGTGTATGAGATGTTTTCTGGCTGACGAAAAATCGACTGTGCAATATATGTTTCACTTGGTAACAATGTATGAAAATGATAATTAAGAATTTGCTGTTTGCCCCTAGCACACTGCTCAGTCATTTTGAACGAATATCAAATTGGATAAATCTCTTCTGTATTCCATCATTCTTGCTTAACTAAGTTTTTAAAGTATAAACAAGGTGGTAGACATCAGTTTGGAAGGATCACAGAGAAAACTGTAAATAACGTGCAACTAAGCTTAATATAAATCAAGTTCCTCGACATGACAAATTTAAAGTTAACTAGAGTAAAGCATGTTTCTGAATTAACACTCTAAACCTGCAACCGCTGACAATCAAGCCTTACTCATACAAGATCATCAGAGTGCTGTTGAGTTGGCTAAGAATATCATCAGAGTGCTATTGAGTTGGGATAGAATATTGGCACATTTAAACAATTATCATATCACTCTAGGGCTGCTCAACAATACTCACAGTGTGCGTGAATTTTAAAGTTTTGTAAAAGTAGTCATGTATTTTAATTAGAACCGTCTTAGTGCATTTTCTTGTTTTTAATCACATAATTTTTGTGATGGCTAAGTGAGAAGAAATATCAAAGGAATCAATATTTGCCTCCTTTAGCACGTTTCATAAACTTGTAGATTCAAACCATAACTGAACCACTAGAATCAATCATGCAGCTTCCACGACGTTCAGTGAGTAATTGGATTGCCAGATGATTGTGTTTCCACATGGTCAGGAGAATTGTTCAATTTACATTTTTTATTGCATATCTTTATTTTTCTCTTCTTTCTTTTGTATTTCTTTAGACAGAGAAAATCTTGCAAGAATGAAGTTGGCTGTGCAAAGAGGGAGGAAAGAGAAGGAATTTTTGTTAGTTTCTCATATGATTTGAGGTGAAATATTTTGAGGAGTAAACCAGAAACCACTTTGACGATTTTGCAGTCGAAATCTTTCACATGTCACCAAATGATCAGCTTTTTCTCATGCTAATCTGAGAAATTATGTCTTTTAGAAACCGATGAAAGTAAGGTGCTCTATATCATAATAGAACAAACAAGCACGTCTCCTCCTTGTGACAATCACTAAAAGTTTATCCTATTTGACCTCAAGATGATGAATAGGATGAAAAGTTTATTTGCTTTCATCCTCCCAGATAATTATCAAAGGTAACATTTGAAACGTATCCAAATTTCATAACACACATGACTATAGATCTAAAAGATAGATACACAGGTTCTTTTACTCATAGCCGAAAGAAAAATAAAAGTCCATAAGAGGGGGATAACAGTTCCTTACTTAATTTTCATGAACACAATCATAACCGGAAGAAAAATAAAAGTCCATAACGATAGCAAAGGGGGAGTAACAGCAGTAGTAATAAATAACAAGAAGAATTAACAATAAAACATACAATCCAACACCAAGAAAAATTAATAAGGAATCACATTTATTGAAAAACTAAAATAATCTCATTTTTTTAAACAACTTTCAAAATCCCTGGATTAAACCACTCTCCAGAAGGGTCTTACCAGCTGAAATAAATTATGAAAGAAATGAGAGATATAATACTAAGGTTTTATTTAAATGCTGCATATATAATTCAAATATCCACAAACACATGTTCTTGTAATATAACATGCATGGTGCACATGTGAGAAAATCAGCTGCAGTCATAGGATAACTAACTAGTGAAAATATTAGCAGCAGCCGTCTCAGCACATATGCAAATTAAGCAAGTGTGCACATGCTAATGTCATAGGAAGGAGGAGAAAAAGGCAGAAAAAAGGACAACACGGACAAACAATCAGACATGAAGTGAGAGAGGAAATGTGTGTATGGTCAAAAAAGTGAAAAGCAGGTGACGAAAAAACATGCATGAAAGGGCATTTCTGACAGACATGTTCGATGAGGGGGTGATATTTTTAAACACTATGAAGTGCGTCGTTGAAACGTAATGACACGATTCAAGTGTAAGAGCCATGTTATATGCTCTCATCTCTATAACTGATCAGTGAGATTTAAAATCAAGATCCCAGTGACTGTGCCAGGTGCTCTACTACTGAGCCATAAACCGTATCAACAGGATAAATCACAGATTTTATTTGTGATAATTGTAAGCATTCAATTACTTTTATACAAAAGCAGCGTTTCAAGGCTAAGGTGGAAACCATTATTTCTATAGCAGCAAAACCGACACCTCACTGTTTGAGATTTTGAATATTTGGTTTATAAGCATTGCTGATTGCTGTTAGCAGTCAACTTCCATTCTAGCTTACCAAAAAAAAAGGTTATCAACCATAAAACAAACCGTCATCATTTTAGCCTTTCCTTTCAATCTTTTTGTTACATCAACAAAACTTTGAAGCACACACACACACGCACATACACACATGCTAGCCAAGTAAGTTATGATTTTTCCTACACAATGCCCCATCAATAATAACTAAAGACTTTTGATCTATCAAAGGTTATGTCCTTCAAAATACAAAATAGTTTATTTTATTTTATTTTTTTTATTACATTTTCACCCCAAAGCACATTGCCACTTTGATGTAGGAGATACTAGCAGGGACATAAGCTTCAGGGGTACTATGTGGGGAGTTGGGCAGCAAGATGTCGGTTCACGTTACACTTGAACTTCTGCATGTCAGTACAGTTGTAGAAGCAGGAACCCAGAAGGGAATTCCAAAGTCTAGTGGTTCTCAGGAAGAAACTACTGGAATAGAAGGCTCTCTTACATCTAGGGATCTCTACTGTGAAGGGGTAGGATTTAGCTGCTTGTAGGATTTGTTAGGGGTATTTACGTCGAGGGGGAACAGAGATTACAGTTAGGATGTCTGCTGTGGAACGGGCTTGCCTAAATCCATATTGTTGATCGTGTAAGAAAAAAAATGTAAGGAAAAATTCAAGATGGCGCCCGACTCTCTCTTTAACACGGTAAGATATCCTCAACACGGCACAAGAAGCAACAGCCACACGATTCCCCAGCCAACTCAATCGTCACTCCCCACGTCTTTCCCCTCACCCGCTTTTATCGTCGTTCTAGGCCGGCTAAATTAGCATATTCCGAGAATTCGTGTGACTTTGCGAGACATCATACTTTACAAAAGACGGCGGTCGCCATCTTGGTCCTTCTTTTCTATTTTTGGTCGGTAACGCTGAGCTGGTCTCGAGGTAAGTCTTTTTCCCCTCGTCCGTCTCTCCCACGTACCCACACAACACGCAAACACGCGGGCGCTTATCTCCTGGATGCACGTTACACTCCCCCCTGATCTGATGATCACATAGAGAGCACTGGGGGGGTGGCCTTTTAGTGCGTGTGCTTCTGCGAAGGGGTACATTCACTGTTTCAGATTCGGGCTCTGGATCTGGTTCCGCCTCATCAGATGAAGTATCGCTATCAGGCTCTGGAAGGGGCTCACTGAATCTGTGCATCGGCAGCTCATCGCTAGACGCTTCACTGCTTTCTTCTGTAGTTGTATGACGCACCTCGGTAGCTGGGCGAAGATCTCGCACATGTCGTGGGGTTCCATCGACCAAAACAGACTGCTGGCTAATCACTCCAGATATGTGTCCTCGCTTAAACTTGTCGGTGCACCGATTTCCTGGAGGCCGCACCCACACTGGATCTCCCACTTCATATCTGTTATATGTTCCCTTGTCGGTTGGCTGCGTAGTGTTGATTCCCTTCACTCCGACTCGGTACGTGTAAATAGCATTCGCAGGTGCGGTTGAAGGGGACGTCCCGTCCTTTGGCGTAATGTTGTACCAATATGTTGCTTCCGCAATAGTACATCGCTTCCTGGCAGCAATTCTCTTGATGCTGCGATGGCTTCTTTCAGCAATGCCATTTCCTGATGGCACATGCGCACATCGCAACCGTAGACGGACGCCCCACTCATCTAACAACTGCCGGACTTGCTGGCTACAAAACGCTGCATCATTGTCAGTCAGGAGCTCTTCCGGCGCACCTCGCTCAAAAAAAATGGATGATAGGTGGCGAACAACATTTGCTGAATCCTGTCTGGTCATCTGCCGCCACACCGCAAATCTCGTAGGCCCGCAATCAATGAGAGTTAGAAAGGGCTTGCCACTGTAATGGGTAATATCCATGGCCAGCTGCTGCCACACACTCTCAACTTCCAAGCGACCCTTCTGCCATCGCTCTGGTGCAGGATCAATAGACTGGCAAGCCTCACAATTTCTGACGATCTGTCTGACATCAATCTTGGTCACTGCTGGGTATGCACGCCTCACAAAATAAAGGGTCCTCTTGATACCCGGATGTCCGCTCTGTGCATGAATTTTTTGTATTTGACATGGGTCGATTGCAACTGCACAAGATCGAGCAGTAATCTCCATTCCTATCTTCGCGGCTTCATACCATTTGTGAGGTACACGGGTCAGTTGGTCAGCACGATTACAATGTGATGGCACCAGAGTGACGCTCAGTGATAGCCCATACTCAGATACCAGGTTTTTTAGCGTGTCTAGCCTTCTCCGTATTAACATTTCATTTGCTGCCTTGGTACGGATTCGTGTCCGTCCTGAAAGTGTCAGACACCCAGTGGTAGACACAGAGAGAATCTGTGTACAAGGTCAACTTCTTAGACTGCCACTGCAGGGCCAGATTTACCCCCTTTACAACAGCGTCCAGCTCTGCCAGGTTGATATGCTGAGAATCTGTTACGGGCCGCAGCCAACACGCATCCTCGAACACGTTTCCTCCTTGCTCCAACGATACTCCCAACGCCAAAGAACTGGCATCAACCCACACACCTACGTTGTCTCCGTTAACACACCACCGCCTACAGGCAGGGTCCTTCTTGTTCACTCTCTCCAGTGTCTCTTTAATCATCAGAGTTAGTAGGACATCATCGGATATGTCATCCCAACCCGTGGTTGTTAAATTTGCTCTGCGTTTAATCACACCAACAGCTGCGCAGAGCCAGCCACAGACCGGTAAGTGACCAACAAGTTTTCCACACCAAGAAAAAACGGTCCGCCTTGTAACGAGGTTGGGGATGCTTGGAATTTCACTGCCACGCCTCCATTGTAGGGTGCCATCCTCTTCATAAACATCCAATCCCAATACACGTGCTCCTTCCCTTAAACGTTCGGGATTCTTGCATTCCAGACCAAACTGAGCCAAATTTCTTTGACACACGACGCAGACTGTACATCTTCATTGACGTATACGTCATCAATGTAAGCTGATGTTGAGTCCCTCATGGGCTTTTCTTGGGACAATACTGTGTTGACAATAGTCTTCATGATCTGTGGTGCCACATTTAGGCCGAAGCCAAGGCGTGTAAGGCAGTACCTCTGCCCCTGGAACCAAACTGTCTGGAACGGCCACAACGTCTCATCAACTCGCACCTGTAAATAGGCTTTTCGTAAATCCAATATTGAGACATTAGTGCCTTTCTGACGCCATTCCCTCAACTTACTGGCGCATACGTCAGCATCGGCAGTGTAGGCTTCAATATGCTTGTTAAGCTCCCTGTAGTCCAGCACGGGCCGTACTTTTGACTTGTTATGCTGGACTACTGCCATCAAGGGTATTAGACCCTTCGGAGGCCCAAGCTTGTCCTCAGGGTAGGGGATTAACCAGCCATCTTGGATCCACGCCTTTAGTTCCCTTTCGTATTCTGCTCGGGCCTCACTGGGTATAGGGTACTCTACAACCCCATTCTTGAGTTTAGTCGGTGCCATTCCCTCGGTCCACTTCCAAGATGCAATCCAGGCCCTCTTGCGCGAGTCGTAGTCCACTGTAAAATCCGGCCGATCGATATGGAGCGCTGCACACACTGGGGTCTCTAAGAATCGCACCTTTCCATCCCGATGAATTGCGACTCCCCCCAGCGCCTTGATGGCATCGTATCCGAGCAACAGGTCAAACCCCAGGAGATTTCCTTGGGTCACGAGCACATTGATCTTAGTGGCTGCACCGGTGTCCGTGTAGATCTTGACAGTTCCAGCTCCACAGCATGTCTGGGTCTCGCCTCCTATCGTGGTGACTTTGATCTTCCTCTTAGTCTAACTTGGACACATCCTGGTGCTCACTATAGTATGCGAACAGCCTGAGTCGAGAAGTGCTGAGCAGGGTATCCTGTTTACGTAGACGGTTATTACTGGTTGCGCCTTGTTCAAATTTTGCTCGGGGAGCAGGGCGGCGCTGACGTCCTGTCCCCTGATACGTTTCCCGCACAGTTTTGGGCTAGATGCCCCAAACCGCCACACTTAAAACAGCGCACACGCCCCCTGTTGGTGCAATTCCTTGCAAAATGTCCGCGTCGGCCGCAGCGAAAACATTTCCCATTGCTTGCAGGGTTCTGATTCGGAATCTCCCGAGCGCCAATCTGGCCTGTCTGTGTCGCCATCACAACTGGTTCCCCCAGGTCCTCCTCATCTTTGATGATGGCTCGAGCACGTTCCATCAAGTGTTCCATGGTCGTTGTTGAAACGCTGGTTGAGGCTCTCAGTAGCTGCTTCACCCGAGTGGGAAGGCCCGCCACAAATGCGTACGCGAGCGTCCGCTCCGACACCCCTCCACCGAACAGAACTGCGAGTTTCTTTAACTCAGCGAAGAAAACGTCCACGCTTTCCTCCGGTAGAAGTTTTCGGGAAGCAAATTTTTCATAGGCCGTACAAGGATCCATGGCAAATGCCTTGTACAGCGCAGCTTTAATTGCGGTGACATCTCCCTTTTCGGCAGCACTGAGTTGCTGATATACACTCAAGGCACCCCCAGCCAATCTCAGGGGAATTACAGTGTGTACCCTTTTCACCTCACAAAGGTCGCACGTCTGCTCGACCCTTTCAACCCAGTCGACGATGGACGTAGACCCGTCAAACTCGGGTATGAGCTTTAAGTCAAATTTCGACTCGGTCATAGTCCTAGAGGCCAAATGGCCGGAATAGCTTGTAAGAAAAAAAATGTAAGGAAAAATTCAAGATGGCGCCCGACTCTCTCTTTAACACGGTAAGATATCCTCAACACGGCACAAGAAGCAACAGCCACACGATTCCCCAGCCAACTCAATCGTCACTCCCCACGTCTTTCCCCTCACCCGCTTTTATCGTCGTTCTAGGCCGGCTAAATTAGCATATTCCGAGAATTCGTGTGACTTTGCGAGACATCATACTTTACAAAAGACGGCGGTCGCCATCTTGGTCCTTCTTTTCTATTTTTGGTCGGTAACGCTGAGCTGGTCTCGAGGTAAGTCTTTTTCCCCTCGTCCGTCTCTCCCACGTACCCACACAACACGCAAACACGCGGACGCTTATCTCCTGGATGCACGTTACAGATCGGTCAGAAGTTTAGCATCTGTAAGGTAATGGACTAAAGCTTGGTTAATTATGGACTCAAATATCTTGGCAAAAAGTGGGTGGAGTCTAATGGGGTGATAATTTACTTGGCCAGTTCTTTCACCAGAATTCTTTAAAACTGGTACCACAGAAGCAGTTTTCCAGTGGGCAGGAAAGCAAGATTCATTAAGGCATTTGTTGTAAAGTCTGGAGAGAACTGGAGCTACTTCAGTGGAGCACTTTTTTAATAGTAGAGCTGGGATGAGATCAGGTCCACATACTTTTGAAGTGTCAAGATTTTTATGATAGCATGCACCTAAGAAGAGGTGATTTTCAGATCATTTAGTGTGGCGTCTGTCCACAAAAGAAAATCAGGGAGGAGGTAATTAGCAGGGTCCAGTATGGAGTTGGAGGCAAACAGACTGGCAAACAGGTTAGCTTTCTTGGTTGCTGAGCAAACAACCTCATGATTGTTGGATAGTGGGGGAATTTTTGATTGCAAATTATTTACTACACTGTTGAAGATGTTCCAGAAGTCACGGGTTCCTAATTTCTGCGTTTCCATGCGTTTTTTGCTGGTTTCATCAACTTCTCTCTTAGCGGTCTCTATTTCTTTCTTACAGTTACTTCTGCCTTCTATATACTTCTTTTATGTCGTCTTCACTTTTCAAAACAAAATTAAAGTTAAAGTCTACTATCACAATATAGTAAGTATGGAATTTCCATTATTGTGAGAAAAAACAAAAACAAATTTTCAACAACAAGAAAAATATTGTAATTTGTTCGTATAATTTGTTTTTGTTTTTTGTACAAGGTGGTCACCACTTATCAAGAAGAAAGAAGCTTTGTTCATGGAATCTATGTTTCGGTTTTGGCACAGATAAAGAGTGGGGAAAATTTTTGACAGTGGTTTCAGCTAGAAGAGTGTTTTTGTGAAAGATCGGCGAGGGGGGACCAGGGATTGGAGCTTAGATGAGTACTTGCCATGGAAGTAATGATAAAACAAAAATAGGCTCACAACGTCTCTCCTGTGGGAGAGAGGTTGCAGGGAAGAGAAAGGGCATTCCCCACTAAGCCACAAAGCCTATTTTGTACTCTGTCAAGGCAGGATATAGTGTTTTTAGCAGCTCCTGCAAAGATGTGGCAACAGTACTCCATCCTTGGATGTACTTGGCTTTTATATAGATAGAGAATTGCATCAGCAGTGAGATATCTTCTGGAGCAGTAGAAGAATCCTACTATTTTTGCAGACACCTTGGCAAAAGACTTGATGTACGTGTTCCATTTCAGGTCAAGAGTAAAGGTCAGGCCGAGAAGCTTATCAAAACATGGAGTCTCCCCTAGTCGAGAGCCATCCATTTCAATTGATGCCAGATGGGGATCAGAGTGTTGATGATGTAAAGATAGGAGCTTGGTTTTAGATGCATTAAAAGTAACCAGCCACCTCTTCCCCCACTGTACCACATGCTCAAGATCAGAGGAGAGAGAGAGTCAGAGAGAATTTTATAATTTACGGCCTTTGATGTGTTGCCATAAATGGTCGTGTCATCAGCATACATATAAACGAATGATTTAAGTGTCTGTTTTGGGAGATCATTGATGTAGATCAGGAAGCCAGGAAGGACCCTTTGCGACTCCAGCATTAATACTGAGGGCCTCTGATTTCTGCCCGTAAACCACTACTCTTATGAGCCTATCAGAGACAAATATTTAATGATTGAGAAACCATTTCCAGTTATACCGTAGCTGAAAATATTGTGAAGTAGGCCTTTATGCCATACCTTATCGAAGGCCTTTGATATGTCAAGAGCAATTGCCCTTTGTTTGGTCTATTGTCCTCATCTTAAGTGTTATTTTTACAATGTTTGTACAATAAATAACACTCAAGATGAGAACAGTAGTCTTAATAATCTAAATAATACTAAGAATTATTCCTCATCTACAAAATCCAGAACCGTAATATTGTAATTTGTGTTTAAGAATCATGATTATGTTTTAATTTAGTCAAACTTATTTGTAAGGTTTACTGTATGTATTTTTGAGAGAACTTAAAAATGCAACACAATAAGTTTCTTTAATTATCAGCATTCTTTAAACAAACGAACAGAAAATTTGGTAACTGCATTTCCAAATAAATTAACAGGAAAACTCTTTGGTATACTTACATGTGTGTACACATCGATCCACCATATTGAAACCACGCAACAAGAATACAAACATTTAATTTTTAAAAATGAGAAAACAACATTGAATGTCATACAATTATATCAAAGAATTACATTAGGCGATATTCGTTTTCAGCATACCCGAAAACCTACAGAAGTCGTCATGTGAAAGGTGATTGTTAAGGTGGAAAATAAGAAACAATTTGCTAAAACAGCTTTCAGGCAGCAAAAAAAAAAAAAAAAATATTATCACCATATAGCCAGAAAATGGGTACTCATTTTACATTAAATTCATATAGAAAAGTGATCACCCACTTTTTGAAAAAGTAATTTCCTCATATGAAAACTAATTCTTTGTGCCACTTTTGAAGTATATCTTCGTTTACAGTAACCTTGAAAACCATAAAACGTCGTCATTTTAAAGATTCTAAACATTAACCACACACAAAAAAAGCAATGGTCAATATTTTAGTCAATGTCTAAAATCTTTACACCGCCCCTCCCCCCCATTTTTTTTTTTAAATAACAACTTCTATTAGTTTTCGGGGAGTGCTGAAAATGAATATATACTTTAAAAGTGGCGCAGAGAAATAGTTTTCATAATTTAAAAAAATTACTTTTTCAAAAAGTGGGGGATCACTTTTCATTATACATTTAATGTAATATGAACACCCACTTTATGGTCACCTAGTAAGGCGAGCTTTTATTCTGATTGAGTTTTGTTTTTGTTGTTTATTTCTGATTTCATGTTTCATTAAAGAACAAAAATCAATAAAAATGTTATCAATTATGACCATTCGATAATAATCCGATGAAAAAAAAAAAAAAAAACAGTGCGCCGCGCCATTGACTGCGCCAATGCGCCAGGTAGTAATGATAAGCGATAAATCAACATTTTCATTAGGATTATTCGTTTAGTAAATGTAGTTATCTCGCTTACATTTTGTAGTGAATAATACATAGCTTACCTGAGTGTAGCTGCCGGAGGTGAGGATGCTTTTCCAACCGTCAAGAAGAACATTAGCCTTTGTGGTTATTTATACCAATAGAGTAAGGTAATTGTTATAAAAACCTTCCTCCTTCGTGAAGAATCACCGCATTCTTTTATTTTATGTTGCTGTGGTTACAAGACCTGAGAAGACCGTCGCGAAGAAGATTGTATTTTTTTTCGCAACCTCTGTTATATGACTTTTTTTTTTCAACAATTTTTAACGTATTTTGCAAATTCGCAAAAATCGATACTAAATTCATGTAGTAATACTTAGTTTTTGTTTTATAATTTGCTTTCGATTAACTTTATCTGCTTTTATAAAAGAAACGATTTTTCAAATGTGATTGACTTTACAAGCTCAACTTAACATTCAAGATGACGAACGGAAGAGCAAGTTCGCAGAAAACAAAATTGAAGAGGAAAAATAAAAAAATGAAATAATTTCGAAATAGAGCCGATCTATTTAGTGAATATCACGGATAAAATTAATATTATTTTATTTAACATTTTAATATTTACATGAGAGAGAACAGATTACAAGCATTTTAATGGCGGAAACTGTTAGTTTTTAAAGCCGCCTTTTCGTATTTTTATTTATTTATTAATTTTAGATTCCTGATTTTTTTTTATTTTGTTCGAAACATTTAAGTCTAAATTTAATCTGATGCTTGTGCAGTTTACCAAACGCATTAAAAATAAAGATATTGGTGAATAATAGTTTATCATTTTTTTTTATAGATTTCCTATTTTTTTTATCGTGTTAATTTTCTAATTCGTTGCACGTGCAATTTAATGGCGGGAACTGATTGGTGAACATAGTTTTGAACGCTTATCATATTTTTAATCGATTTCCGATTAGTTTTTTTTTTTTTATCGTGTTTTAAAGATTAAAGCTTAAAGTTAATCGATAATCTTGACTGGTTACTTACCATGGGTGTAATAGAGCTCAAGGAAATAATTTACCCCGAATTCCAATAAAGACAGTAAAACATCGAACCGGAAATGTAAATATGAATCGAAACGTTTCGTTTTTTTTTTTTCTCCCCTTTTTTTCTCAGTTTTTTATTATCGAAATGAAACGAAACAGCTTTATTTGTTGTTTTTTTTTGTCTCTTTTTTATCGAAATGAAACGAAACAGCTTTATTTGTTTTTTTTTTTGTATCTTTCTTTTTTTATCGAAATAAAATTTGTATTTGTTTTCCTTTCATTTTTTATTTTATTTTTATTAGTTTTTTTTTCTTTTATTTTTATTCTTATTTTATTTTTATTAGGCTTGGGGGGGCGGTCTTCTATTTAAGGAAAGGTTCCACCCTCAAATTTAAAATGACTAATAAGGTTTTTCTGGCCGCTGAAAACGAAAACAACGTTTAAAATTTCAGGAAGCAAATAATTTTTCAGATATGAAAAAATTATCGTGTGAAAATGAGGGAGATCACTTTTATATATTAATTTAACGTAAAATGAACATCCACTTTACGGCCACCTTTGGGGTGGGGGTAATATTTTAAGGGGGTGTTTATTTGGTAATTGTGATCAAGCAACCAGCAAAAATGCGCGCGCTTGCGCTTACAACAATGACCATTAGTTATAACAAAGAATTACATTGTTAAAAAAAAAAAGTATACATGGAAAAAAGTCGTAATGAAAAATGTTTCCTGGCCGGTATCAGAAACTGACAAATTCAAATTTAGAAGTTAAATAAATTCATTGTAAAAAATACCTTGAAAGATAAATCTTAGTTGTCTGGTACTATTTCAAAGATAATTAGTAAAGTAAAGTCTTAAGATATTGATTTAAAAAAAAAAAGACATTGTTTGTACAAAAAAAAAAAAGAAAGCAAAAAGAAGCTTAATTGCTCCTCCTGCCAAGCAGAAGTTTAATAACAGATCTAACTTTGCACAATCAAAACAAAAAATAACGCGTCGCTCATAAGTTCTACAGAAGCCCAAAAATGCCAGAAAGTCCATTTTATTTTATAGCTAGGGATGTGATGAAATAACAGATCTAACTTTGCACTTTGTGACAAGAGAATAGTCTTATCATTGTTTTGACTCTCGAGTATACACTGCTAATCAATCGAGAACCACTAGCAATGTCAGAAACCAACATTACAAATGCGTGAAAAAATTGAATAATTCAACTTCCTATATTTCCAAGCTTATAAGTACTTTAAAAATGTAATTCAAACCCTAATTTTTTTTTCAATTAAAGGAGCAAACACCGAATTTTCCAAAAAATAACTGATTTAATAGCAAATTATGCGATATTTGTATTTTTAAATCGGTTTTCTTTAAAAAATAAAGATTTAAAGAAAATCAACGAATTTAACTTGCTTCGATAAATATATGCATATATAAATTCAAAAAAATCACTTACCTATATAAAATACTAATCAATGGGTACTTCCATTATTCATTGTTAAGAATTTATCCATATTTATATTTTAAATTCCATGTATTTTTTAAATAAAATAATTTTTTAAACAACTATTTGAAAATAGCGCCATTTGCATAAGCATTTTTACGTTTATGTTTATATTGGAAGTAGTGTTTGTTCTTATTTTGAGCTACGAATGGACCAAAGTAACTAAAAACCACACGTTTGCGTTCGCCATCTAGCTTCATGCATGAAGAAATATGGGTCTCCTTAGGTAAAAAAAATATTCACATTTTACTTATAAGTTTTGCCTAAAAAAAGATAACAGTCGAAGAATTTATTTTCTTTTCTTAATGAAACACATGAGTTTTTGATTTAATATATTTTATTACTACTTTATAGAGTGATTTTTTTTAATATCGAAAAAAAAGATGAATGAAATAAAAATAAGTGTCGTAATTAAACTAAACTTTCTGTGCAGTATAAGAACATTATAAGGTTTCACATAAAAAAAATTCAACGCGTTTAAAAAAAAAAGGTTTTAAACTTTGGGCTTTACAGGTAAATTTGCAAATAACTGTATTTTTTGTTAAATTAGCTTATTTTATTTATTGATCTTTTATCTTCAATTTGTGATATAGAAATTTGAGGTGAAAAAATTAATTATTTTAATTTTAATAGATATTTCAAAATGGGGGGGTGAATTTAAAAAAAAAACACCCTTGTCTAGAATATAATATTCAGTTTATTGGAAAGAGCATCAAATTTCACATTGAACCTGAAAATATCGTAAAAATTGAACCAATAGAAAAATTTTTAAAGTGAAAAAAATTGAAAAAAATTTAACTTGTAAAATTTAATTGATTTCATTACGTAAACAAAATGGTTGCATGAAGGCTCACAGGCACTTTGTAAACACTGTTTTTTTTAATAAAAAATATTTATAGTTTTTAAATGACTTTAATAGTATATTTTGGAAGTATATTCCATAAAAAAAATAAATAACCCACTTAAAAAGGAGAAATTCCGAGTTTTTATATTTTATTCGTAGTTTTATGCAAGGGGTGTCAAAAATTTCCCCAAATTCTGACACGCCTAGAAAACCACATCATTCTATCTAAAAACATATAAGATATTAACTGATATATACTTGAGAGTCAAACTAATGACAAGAATATTCTCTTGTCATAGCGCTATTTATAACTAGCAGATGGGAGGCACCCAGCTTTGTCCAGTCGTTAAATACGCTTAAATATGATATTTTAATTTGTCCAGATTTTGTAAAGATTATTATAGAGATAATAAAGTCGTGATTTCAAAAGTAAAAAAACGTATTTGGGTGTCATCAGCTAGAATCGAAACCAAAAGTAAAACTGTAACATTCAAAGCTGGTGACGTTACCACTGTACAAACGTGACACGCATATGAACTGATTAAAAATAAACTAAGATGAATGTACAATATGTACAACAATTTTTTTCAATTTTGATCCCATAGGACTAATTGAACTGGTGCCGATTTGTAGTAAATGACCGTTGTGTTACGTACTTGTAAGGTTGTGACTTCATGTTCACCCATTCATAATTGGGATCTATCAATATTTAAGACCGAAGTTGGAGGCGCAGGAATCTCTTGAAAGTAGTAGAGTATCCACAGGACCGTTAAAAGTAAATTTAACGAGATTACCGATTAATAAAAGCTTTCCACCAAGGCACATCCTCAAATCACAAATGAGGATCTCGTGAGAATAGCATGAAGTTTAAGATTACTGATTTTTATGAACAGAGTGTCACACGTGGCTTGAAATGAATGTGATTATTTCTGAAAACATGTAAGCGACATTTTTTTTTAGAATTATTATCGTTAAACCACATTAATTTTTTTTAAATTATATTATTTTTTGTGAAAATATTGAAATGTGTGTGTTCATCATTATCGGATGACATTTTCTTTAACACCAAAGCAATGAACCTTGAAAAATTCAATCAATAATTTTTTTTTTACATTTTATATTGTTAAGGGGGTCGACATTTTCGAATTTAACTTGCTTCGATAAATATATGCATATAAAAATTAAAAAAATCACTTACCTATAAAAATACTAATTAATGGGTACTTCCATTATTTATTGTTAAGAATTTATCCATATTCATATTTTAAATTCCATGTATTCTTTAAGCATTTTTACGTTTATGTTTATGTTTAATAAAACGTTCTAGTAACTCGATCCCCCATATTGGAACCACTTATTAATCGAACGTTAATGATATTGTCCTAAGTATAGGGTCGAACTATAAAATTGTCACAAAAACATTTTTTTTTAACATTTATTGAAAAAAAATCAATTAATATAACTTGTGTATGTAGTAAAGTTGACTATTCAATGTAGCTGCCTCCAGCCTCAATCACTCGCTCGATACGAATCTGGAACTGGGAGCGTGCCTTTTCCACAAGCGACAGCGGGAGCTCAACAAATATGCAGCAGACGGTGGAAATCAGGCTGGGTTTTGTGTTTTGGAAAGTTGTGGATGTTTCTCGCAAACGACCTCCTGTTTGCTTAGCGTGTAAAATGATAATGTAGAAAATGTCGAAAAGAAGAAAAAACAATTTAAAATAATTTTGTAGGTCGCTGGTTGGTGAACGTATGTCATTAATTTGCATGTGTTCACAATTGGTAACTGGTAAAAGGGCCGAATTCTAAAGCATGGAGGTCGAGTTTTGTAATTTTGTTGGTTAGTTTAGACCGAGAACGAACGGTGGAATATAATATTAAATACATGAGTTGTTGTTGCAAGTTGAGAAAAGAAAGGAAAAAAAAGGGCATCGTGTGTTGGATTAATTCCGCTCATGACTATTGAGCAACCGACTAAACACAAAATTCGACCCGTAATGGATTATCGAGAATTGAATCAGCATGTTGATGCATTTACCGGGAATGCAGATGTGTGCGCTGCTAAACTAGGAGAGTAGCGTCAGAAAGGGAGTAATGTAGCACTGCTGGATTTGAAGAGAGCCTAACAACAGATTCGGGTCCATAAGTCACTGTGGCCATTTGAGACTGATACTCAAGAGAAAACGATACTGTTTGACACGCTTAGGTTTTGGCCTAAACGTAGCACCTTAATAATGACATTAATATCGTTAAAACTGTTTTGATGCAAGATAAGACCACAGTGGAAGCTACTTCAGCTTACATTGATGACATCTACGTTAATGAAGACATACTGTCTGCAGATGCGGTTAAAATGAAACTGGAATCTTTCGGATTAATCAGCAAGGACCCTACGCACTTAAAGCATGGGACATATGACCAAAGGAAGTAGTTCAGCAGCGGGTTCAGCTTGAGGAAGGAGGGGCAATGAGTAAAGGGTACAAAGCCAAGCCTGGATCTTTTGGAATTTCTAAATAGTTTTTTTTTTACAGAATAACTATCAGTTTCACGATATATTTTTTGATTAAATTGAATAGTTACGAAACACCCTCCTCTTCCATTGTTAAGATGGCTTTCAAAATAACGTTATTAACCAATAATATATTGTTTTTATTAAATTGCTAGGTGAGAGCACAGAATAGTTACGAAACACTCTCTTAAGAATAGTTTTAGAAATAATAACGTTATTAGCCAAGCATGGTCCGTAAAAATACAAAAGTACCGGATTTTTTTTCTGAATCAGCACTCCCACAAATTTTAGCCATGATTCACCAGAGTGTTATTCTATATTATTTATTGTAGTTATATAAGTACGGGACAAACATACATGATTTTATTTAAATCAACGGCGAATTTAGACAAATGTAGATTTAATGCATTAACATTTTTTACTTTTAAATGTGGATTTATTTTTCTTTTTACTTTGACTTTTTCATGTTTCACTTTATGTATTCTATATTTTCATAAACTTATTGTGTGATTTTTATCTATTTTTCTTTTGCAGCCAGATTATCGCTCCCCTTTTTGTGAATTCTACTATAAACTGTGCCTAATCTTTCTGCTGTGATATGCATATTAGGAACTCATTATTAAGCGTATTACTGGAGTATATTACTTGTTCTTGTTAGGGAAGCTATCATCAAAAATGTTGCCTCGATCTTACAGAGTGTGGTTGAGTTTATTTATTGCCTTTAACATTAATAGCTATTTGTTTTGAAGAACTACTAAGTGTTCCGACCAGGCTATTTGTGTAATTGGACATATTATTACTTTGAAGATTATCAGATTAGGGTGACGATTTTTATGAAGCTGGATTTGTTTCTAGAAATTGAAGTTGTGTCAAATATTGCTGATGTGGGAAGCATGTAAAACATCGATCTTCATTTTTGTCAACAAAATTGTTTTCTTATTTTATATTTTGCAACCGAGTTATTTCTTTGTTTTACATATTTTCCATGCTTGTGTTTTGAACGTATATAAACATATGGAGGCGTTGTCAAGCGTCTAAACCATTATTTTGTCATCCGAAAACTTTCATTCTTTATCATTTTTGTAGTGGCCGTTATCATCTTGCTTTACATAATGATGTATGGTCTTTACTTCCGGGTATTGCATCTTATTTTGGAGAGTAGACGTCTTTGGGTCTTACCATCTTAGAGGCTATCAGGTTTAAGGGGGTGCCAACAGTACCACCCAGCTTATGACAACGTAATTGCGTGAGATTGGCAATTTTTATATGCATATAAATTGAATACGATTATATAAATAATAATTAGAAAATCGAAACAATTGTATTAAGAGAAGAAACATTTCAAATTAAAAAAAATTAACTAGGATTAAAAATAAACAAATTTATCTGTAGCAGTTATATTTTAATGGAATTTGTCTTTTCATTTCTATTAAATGTCTTTATTGTGTTAGATATCCAGGGACACATGTTTTGTCATCTCTGTCACATGTGTGGCTAAGCGTACATAAATTAAAGGCCAAAACTTAAGTTGTTGGCTCGTAGCGTTCTACCGGTTCTTTTCATTTTTATCCTCTTTCACACGACGGGTTAATGAGACACGCGAGTCAGAAAGAGGGATTTAAAGATTCAGCATCCACATGCAAGAGCACACTATCCTGACTTACATGCCTGGGAAGCCCCGTCCGCATTCCACAGTAGAGGTTTCTCATGCTATAATTATTATAAAGGTGATGGTCAAAGACAAGTATATATTTTGTGTGTAAATCCATTATCCCAGGCATTATTTACTTATTTCGGATCACAAATGTTATATTACTTATTGTGTGAAGTATGGCGATATAACTAAGAAGGCTGTCTGCACATTAATTTGCCCATTTTCAGAGCTTAATTCTGAATATGAATTGACCTGGAAATTGAAGCTAAACTCCGATTATAAAATGAATTTATCACTATGTGAGGCATGTAAACAAATACAGATTTTTGAATAGAATTAAATTGTTGTATGTTGTCTGTGCAGAAAGTTTTAACTATATACTAACTATATACGATGAATAACATTGCATCACAAAATTATTACCAAGGAGTTTCTTAGGGTGATTAAATTTCTTTTTGTGTTTATGCATGAACATGAAATATATGAGTATTGCAAAATAAACAACTTAGAAGAGTACCTACGTATACTTTGTAGTGAGGATTAATTCCTATATTCATTTCCAAAAGCAAGTTAGTTCCTACAAGAACGTGCTAACTCCAAATATTTCTAACCTTAGACAATTAGTCATATGAATTTTTGCAAGGGTTAGAGTATGTTGCAATATGTTTTATTCATAATGGGGTATGGTCCCTCACAGTTGGCAGATTATATTTATAAATGCTGCTGCTAGGAACTGACGTATCAAATTAATCCACGTTCTGCTACCAACCAATCAGAAACTAGAATTGCCCCATAAAAATTAAACCTTAAAGACTCTGATTTATTAAAGTATGATCGGTTATGAAAAGGAAGGGTTGTAAAGAGATTACTTCGAATTTGAGGGTATCAAAACCAAAGCAAAATATGATGAAAGTAAAAATAAAATAGATTAACCACATAATTCATTATACAATACCTGTTCACACTGAAACACTTATCACCATATTCTGTGGATCTATATAAAAGAAAACCTTGTTAAACTATGTGACATATTTCCATTCTATGGAGGTCAGGCGCGAATGAACACCCCATAATTTGATTATACCTTATTTCTTCGAACTGAAACATAATTATCAAAGTATACTTACGCAGATAGATATTAAAATCTTTATTAAAGTTTGTGCATATTTCTATTCTATGGAAACCTGGCGCGAACGAAGACCCAATAATTTTATTATACCATCCCTATTTAAGTTAAAACATATCTCTCAAAGTATATTATGTATATCTATATTAAAAACACTTTAAATGTTTTTTTTTTAATTTTTAAATTTTTTATTTTCATACTTTGTGGATCAGGCGCGAACGCAGACCCCACAATTTTAATGAACCACCGTTCTGCCAGATCAAACTACCCATTCCGTTGTCTCGATAAATATTCTATCATTATATGTAATAAGTTTTTTAAAAAAGTCAACCATATAGGAGCCTGTTCGTAACCAGACACACACATACACACACACACACACACACACACACACACACACACATTCAGCTTTATCTCTATCTTCTCTTCTCTATATAAATAAAATGAACTCATTTTTTCCCGTCTGATTTTGACATTAATAGGATTAAAAATCAAGATATTTCATGCAAATATAATATGCACAAACGGCAAAACAATATCTGAGGTGTGTTATAGGCTTATTATTTCTCAAATTCCTCGATAATCTTAGATTTCTATACTTTTTCTGCTGAGAAGTCACGGCCAAAATCGGTTAAGACAAATGGAAGTGGTAAAATATTTTCTCTCTAATAAATTCCTCCTCCCATTGCCATCACTTAACACCGTTTGGGGATCGTTCACAAGGAACAGTTGAGAAGAGAACACCGGTTTGGCTTCGTATTTCTTTCATGTGAAGTTATTTAAAATCACTAAACTAAGCTGCAGTGCTCTGTGGCGTAGTGGTTAGCGTGCTGGACAATTCACATTATATTTTCACGTTCGCGCCGACCTACCGTAGTCGTTTTTTTTCCTAAACAACTGGAATGGACTTTTCTTGGTGGCCGAACTGTTAACGTTGCAGATGTTTTTTTTTCACACTTTATTTTCATACTTTTACTCATGACTCCGGGATTGATCCTTCCTACTTACCTACCATAACATTTTTTAAAACTCCACCCCCCGTCCCGAAAACAAACACTCGGGCAACGCCGGGTACCCCCGCTAGTATTATATATATATATATATATATATATATATATATATGCGTTTTTGAATGAGACTGCATAATCATACTTAATAAATAGTTTCCTTTTTGAAGGTAAAAATAAAAATCCATTTCTTTTATTTCTCTTCTATACACATAAGTATATTTTTTTGACATTTGAAAAAATTTTAAATGGCTTCTTTTTACATGCTCAAATTTTAATATCCAAATGATTTCTATTTTTATTATGTATAATGAAATATAATATATACGTATTTCTGCACAGAATTATAAATTAAGCAAAAGGACTTCACCATTATATAAAAATACAAGGTGCAATATTTATTTTTTATTTATAATAGGGTATGCTGCCTCACAGTTGGGAGATTCTATTTATAAACGATGCTGCTAGGAACTGACGAATCAAATTAGTTCACATTCTGCTACACACCAATCAGAAACCAGAAATACCCCATGAAAATTAAACCTTTTTTAGAAACTTTGCATATGTTTTTTTTTGTGTCAACACGGGAAAACTCTTTTCTCTTTTGCTACAAAATTATAAAGTACGAAACCTGTACAAAACAACTATCTACTGAGAAGCCGTCATCTCCAGGACTTGTATAGAACAACTAATTATAAGAAATTGTTCTGAAACTAAATCTGGCTTCCAATTCAAGCGATTAGCAGATCTAAGACTACCTTGTCGGCAAACAGAAATGCTACAGGTGGCGTTTTATTGAACGTTTGATTCCCTAGAAAAATGCATGAGAAATGCAAGTGTCACATGATATGACAAAGAAGGAAGTCTTAATTGGGAAGCAGGACAGGCAAGATGTGTATGAAAATGTAAAAAAAAATTAACCTACATGTCTTGTCGTCTACGTCTCTCAATTTCCATAGTTAAGACTAAATTTGAAGAAAAAAACGGAATAAAAAGTAATTAGTTAATTCGATATTAGTTTTTTCTCCCATGAATAATTTCTCTTTAAATAAAATATTTGAAAACCAGATAATCTTCATTGTGTTTTACTACATGTATCTTTTTTGTTCGTTAAGTTTAATCAAAAAGGTCAAAAACGACAAGTCAGGAACAATAATTAAATCGACTATAAAATAAAGAACTTGATCGATTGAAGGCGAAAACACAAGTGAGAAAAAAACCATGCATTTATAAAAAAATATGAACTTTTGTTGAACATTAAAATATTACGTTAAGTCAAATTAAAAAAACCTATATAACATGTGCTTCGAGTGAGAGGATCAGATTTTTTTTATCGTAGTGATTGACCAAGGTTTAATCCGGTGTAATCAGTCTTTTGAAAACGTTTGACTCATAATCTTAGCATATCTAAAAATGCATCCTAGAGCACTTGACACATACATGTCATAATAACGTTGCAAACCAGTTTTCGTTATTTCACCCAAGTTAAGCAACGTTTAGCATGGTCAGTACAAGATTAGTAATTATTTGGGAATACCAGGCGCTATATATAGAAAGACTAGCAAAAAACCAAATGTCGTCATTTTAACATATGGGGAAATACATGCAAATGAAGGATGCTTGTAAATTAATATTACCATGTAACTTGTTTTTTCGGCTGATCCCAGTTAAACCCATTTAGATTGAATACTGCTTCCACACACTATGATACTCGATGCATGTTTGCTTTTGGAAAGTCGTCATTAACCTAGAAACCCATCAGATGATTTTAACAGACTCTGCACTATTCATGAACTTTTCGGCGATTTGGTGGATAGTCAAGCATTGATCTTTTACAAAAACGTCGCCTCATCATGGCTTACAGTTGCCTAATCAATGACAGATGAATAGCAACCAGATGTAGGTGCTGCTGCTACAGACTTCATGGCATATTAGAATTTACAATTATTTCAGAGTTGTAATTTGCCACATGACCCATAGATATGTAAATCATTGCATATGCAACATTTCTACTAGATCAGACAAACACAAGTGAATCAGGGTCATAATTTATTGAACGTCCCTCGTAATTTGAAAAAAATATTGCATAAACATTTTTATGGAAATAAAAATGATAAAATGGTAAAACATGAAGTAGATATTAAGACATGGATACGTGATATAAAATGTTTTACTGAGATGTATTAAATTTTAACAAATAATTAAGACATGGATACGTGATATAAAATGTTTTATTGAGATGTATTAAATTTTTAAAAATTATTAAGACATGGATACGTGATATAAAATGGTTTATTGAGATGTATTAAATTTTTTTAAAATGGACACGTGATATAAAATGTTTTATTGAGACGTATTAAATTAAAAAAATTATAAACACATGACTTTGCCATAAAGGATGTGCGTTCTTTACGGTGGTTTTAAAGATTTACACAATAAAAGTTTGTTTTTAAAAGAAAAATATTTACACAATCAAAGGATCATATACTTTTCTCCAGTTTTTGCGTGAGAGAGTGACAAAAATTTTTAACACAAGAATGCCCACACACGTAACAAGAATATGGTTTTTTACTTTTTGAACATTTTTCAGTTTAGTTTTAAAACAGAAGAGTTACATTACAAAAATGTCTTTTCAGTTTTTATTTTACTTTGTGGAGCAAATCGAAACATACTTGGCTGGTATGTGTGTGTGCTTCAAGGGGTTAATTGATTAACAAAAATGCTAACAAAAACTAGAATGTTTATACTCTGTTGGTTTTATGGGTGTTGGTCATGAGAGCAACACAAAATGTCGCCATTTCTATGCAAATTAGACAGATGAATAAAAAGAGATGTGAAGCAAATAGAGAACATATTAGAAGAAAGCATGCTACAAACGTGTGCAAGTCAACTGAAAAAGTGTCAAGTTTTGGAGCTGGAAGGGTTTTTATTACGAATTCATATCCGTGGACACATTTATGGACAGTTGTTATCTCTGTTATCGCATAATTTATAAGGTTTTGTCTTTAGGAATTTTGTTTAAATATTTATCAGAATTTTTCATAAAGCCAGCTGTATATTTCATCTACTTTCGTCTTTTTGGTTACAATTTTCCTCGGTCAAAGTTCTCAGAAATCAAGGGGCTCCCTATCTGGGGTTCACACTTGAAAACTATATGAGATACATAAATATTTAAATTTAAAGTTCTTTTGTCTTCCGTATGTTTTTGCATATGACACAACAAAATGCCAAGAACAACATACTTCACAGGAATGTAGTTGTCACTTTTTAATTAGTTTTTTTAGGCTGGTGATGGCGCATCCCTCCAGATGTCAGGTATTTACCTTTTTTCTATATGGTAAGACCATGGTATTTCGTTATTTTTTCCTCTGACAGCCTTCCTAATTTGGATGAATAAATCCAGAAAACAAACGCTACACTGTGGTTTGACACATTATTCCAATTTTCTGTAATTCTTGTTCAATGATGATGTTTAGCATTTTGACGAATTCATACTGGAAGGTCATCATACATTATTTCATGTATGTTTAAGCAGATTACGCAAGAAAGTTGACTTCTGTGCAAAAAAACTACATACTTCACAACAATGTGGTTCCTCTCCCGTATGTGTTTTCATATAACTCAACAAATGTGACTTCCATGCAAAAGAAAAACTTCATACTTCACAAAATGTGGCTCGTCTCCCGTATGTGTTTTCATATGACTCAACAAATTTTGCTGCTCTGCAAAAGAACAATGTACTTCCCAACAATGTGGTTCGTCTTCCGTGTGCATTATCAGATGACAACACAAAGTCGAATTTTCATATAACTCAACAAGCCCTTCCTTTGTGTAAAAGAAGAACCACACACTTCACATGAATGTGGTTTGTCTCCCTTATGTGTTTTCATATGAAGCAACGAATTTGGTTTAGCCGCAAAAGAAAACCACATATTCAAAAGAATATGGTTTGTCTCCCGTGTGTGTTGTCATATCCAAAAAGTTGACTTTCAATAAACAAAAGAACCAGTTATTTCACAAGAATGTGGTTACTCTCCCATATGTGTTTTCATATGATGCAACAAATTTGACTTGTATACAAAAGAAGAACAACATAATTCACAAGAATGTAGCTTATATCCCAAATGTGTTTTCATATGCCACAACAAACGTGATTTGTGCAAAAGAACAACAGCATACTTCACAAGAATGTGGTTTCTCTCCCGCATGTGTTGTCATATGATTCAACAAATTTGACTTCTGTGCAAAAGAAGAACCACACACTTCACAAGAATGTGGTTTGTCTCCCGTATGTATATTCATATGCCTCAAAAAACTCGACTTCCGTGCAAAAGAAGAACCACACCCTTCACAAGTATGTATTTTCAAATGTTGCAACAAATGTGATTTCTGTGCAAAAGAAGAACCACATACTTCACAAGAATGTGGTTTCTCTCCCGTATGTGTTGTCATATGATGCAACAAATTTGACTACTGTGCAAAAGAATTATATATTTCAAAAGAATGTGGTTTCTCTCCCGTATGTGTTTTCATATGACCCAACAAAGTTGACTTCCGTGCAAAAGAAGAATCACATACTTCACAAGAATGAGGTTTGGCTCCCGTATATGTTGTCATATGACGCAACAAATCTGACTTGTGTGCAAAAGAAGAACCACATACTTCACAAGAAGTTGGTTTTTCTCCTGTGTGTGTTTTTTATGACTCAACAAATTTGATTTCCGTACAAAAGAAGTACCACATACATCACAAGAATGTGGTTTCTCTCCTGTGTGTGTTTTTATATGATCCAACAAAGTTGACTTCCGTGCAAAAGAAGAACCACATACTTCACAAGAATGAGGTTTGTTTCCCGTATGTGTTGTCATATGATGCAACAAATTTTACTTCTCTACAAAAGAAGAACCACACACTTCACAAGAATGTGGTTTGTCTCCCGTATATATTTTCATATGCCTAAAAAATCTCGACTTCCATGCAAAAGAAGAACCGCATATTTCACAAGAATGTGGTGTCTCTCTCGTATGTATTTTCATATGCCGCAACAAATGTGATTTTTGTGCAAAAGAAGAACAACATACTTCACAAGAATGTGGTTTCTCTCCCGTATGTGTTGTCATATGATGCAACGAATTTGACTTCCGTGCAAAAGAAGAACTATATATTTCACAAGAATGTGGTTTCTCTCCCGTATGTGTTTTCATATGATGCAGCAAAGTGTACTTTCGTGCAAAAAAAGAACATCATACTTCACAAAAATGTGGTTTCTCTCCCGTATGTGTTGTCATATGACGCAACAAATCTGACTTGTGTGCAAAAGAAGAACCACATACTTCACAATAATGTGGTTTTTCTCCTGTGTGTGTTTTTATATGCCTCAACAAAGTTGACTTCCGTGCAAAAGAAGAACCACATACTTCACAAGAATGAGGGGTTTTTCCCGTATGTGTTGTCATATGATGCAACAAATTTGACTTTTCTACAAAAGAAGAACCACATACTTCACAAGAATGTGGTTTGTCTCCCGTATGTATTTTCATATGCCTAAAAAAACACGACTTCCGTGCAAAAGAAGCACCGCATACTTTACAAGAATGTGGTTTCTCTCCCGTATGTATTTTCATATGCCGCAACAAATGTGATTTTTGTGCAAAAGAAGAACAACATACTTCACAAGAATGTGGTTTCTCTCCCGTATGTGTTGTCATATGATGCAACAAATGTGACTTTTGTGCAAAAGAAGTACCACATACTTCACAAGAATATGGTTTCTCTCCTGTATGTGTTTTCATATGATGCAGCAAAGTGTACTTTCGTGCAAAAGAAGAACCACATACTTCACAAGAATGTGGTTTCTCTCCCGTATGTGTTGTCATATGACGCAACAAATCTGACTTGTGTGCAAAAGAAGAACCACATACTTCACAAGAATGTGGTTTTTCTCCTGTGTGTGTTTTTATATGCCTCAACAAATGTGTCTTCTGTGCAAAAGAAGTACCACATACTTCACAAGAATGTGGTTTCTCTCCTGTGTGTGTTTTTATATGATCCAACAAAGTTGACTTCCGTGCAAAAGAAGAACCACATACTTCACAAGAATGAGGTTTGTCACCCATGGTTTCTCGCATCTAATTCCACAGAAATTATATGCAATGGATAGTATGATTAGATACGCTAACAAATTTTGACTTTAGAAACTTTGTATGAAGAAATTTTATTAATATACACTTATTGAAATCATCAATGACGAATGGTCCACCTGATGCATTAATGTATGTCTTTTCCTTGTTGCAAATTCTGAAAATATACAATAAATTTGAAAAATATATATCATTTGTAAAAATTTAATTTATTATGTTGATTTTTATATGTATAAATAGATTATTCATGAAATTCAAAATAAACGCGTATAATTCTAATCAATACTGGTTTGTAAACAAAGTTTATTTATCTCTATTTTCAAATATTTAACTAAAATTTTTACTTTCATTCATTGTAGAGATGAGGATTGATTATTCATATTATTTGAATTCTTCAGAATACTGTTCTCATCTTAGGTGTTAGTTTCACAACGTTTCTATGTTACCTCCGATCTTTTTCAGGTGTATTTCGTCGAACTTGGAATCTTTCTCTTGAACGCACAAATCTATACAAAATTCTGACTTTTTTTGTTTAACCAGCATATCGACCTTCTTTGACTCAATTAATGCTGTATATAAGTTTAAAATATTTTTGATAATTCGGAATCCATTTTCGCTGGGTATATTCGTGTAATTGTTTGGAATAGTTTCTTATTTGATGGCATTTATATTTTATGGTAAAGGTTTGCTGTTTTTAGTAAATTAAGAATTGTTTAAGGCTTTTCTTTTTCAAAGAGTTCTTGTAAGTTTGTAGCCTTGTAGTAGTGTTGATAGATTTGTGTGAGGTCATAGCAGTCAAGTAAAAGGTGTTTCACTTTATAAGGTTTGTAATATGGTATACATTTGGGAGGTTCTTCACTTTTTAGTATGTAGGAGTGAGTTATGTTCGTATGTCCTATCCAGATCCGTGATAAGACTACTTCTTTGCATGATTTTCTGGGATTTAGTCAGTTTTTTAAGTATAGGTATAATTTGAAAGGTTTTATTCAAAAGTCCTACATAATTTGAAATGATTTAAATTCAGACTTTAGTGGTAAATATCTCCTCTCAATAAAGCTATATTCAAATGCCAGTATAATACCTAGTTTTGTTCATGAATTAAAACCCACAGTATGATATCATGCGCCAATTTAAAATAAACTGAAATTTGTGCATCTTAATGTATAATTCATAGTTTATGATAAAATACAAATTATCAAAAAAGAAAAAATCAACTTGTAATGCTAATAGTTTTAATCAAGACTGGTTTTTTAACATAATTAATTTTAAATAGTTCTAGTGTTTCTTTTTCGGAGAGTTCTTATAAGTTTGTGGCCTTGTAGTAGTGTTGACGAATTTGTGTGAAATCATAGCAGTCAAGTAAAAGATGTTTCACTGTGTAAGGTTTGTGACATGGTATACATTTGGGAGGTTCTTTACTTTTTACTATGAACGAATAAGTTTTGTAGGCGTGTCTTATCAGGATACGTGATTAGACTACTTCTTTGCATAATTTTCTGGGATTTAATCATGATTTTTTAATGTCACTGAGGATTGAAACTTCAACGTTTAGGAGTAACTTACAATTGAATTTATTTAGTACATGAGAGTAGCATGCTGTCTGTTGTTAGCGATTGACTGATTAAAAGTTATACCTAATTTTAATTTATATTTTACATCTCACTGAGGATTGAAACTTCAACGTTCAGGAGTATGTATCTTACAACTGAATTTTACTACAATTTATCACTATTTGTTACTCCATATTATATGCACGGGCTGTTTTTTTGACTAATTATTCTAACACAGAAGCCTGGACGATCTGTTCACACTTGATAAAGAAAGGTCATGTTAAGTTGAGGAAAATGAAAAAAAAACAATTAGGAAAGTAAGATTATACTCTTTTTACACTCGTCCGTCTACAGAAACATTATATATATATATATATATATATATATATATATATATATATATATATATATATAGTTTTTTTTTCTTGGGAAAAAGAAATCCAGTAGAGTGCTCAATTAAAAGGAAAATCTGAAAAGGAAAATCTGAAAAATAAGAGCGTATTTATATTTTGTATTTTGTGTACGGAAGTTGTTAAAAGAGACAAGTCATTAGTACCGTCGGTTTCAAGCCCGATAATTAGGATTGCCACTTTTTGGGGTTATGTAGGGATGATAGGGGTTGCCTATCGAGTGGTTGTAATGGACGTACACTAGGCAGGCTTAGCAAAGACCTAGCTGAAATTTTCAAGCAGCTAGGCTTTAAAATAACATAAAAACAAATTTCGATGAAGTAGATTTTTTTAGATGCAACACTAGATCTCGAGAAAAAATACATACACCTTCAACAAACTAAATGAAAAACTCATGTCCATAAATAAGGGTTCATGCCAAAAATATTGGAGGGCAATTGTAAAGCTGAATCCCTTGTTTATGAGGCCACAATAACGGGCCGATCTACAAATATACCGGAAAATATATAGGCATGAGACAAGGCCAATTTAAACAAAGATACTATGCACGCATGAGCTCCTTTAGCGAAAACAAGGATAAATACAGCATTAGCTACCCGGGTGTGGGAGCTTAAAGAAAAAGATACACCTTTTTCAATAAAATGGAGAAAAATAGAGCAAAAAACCAGCATATGCCTTGGAATTAAGTTAATGCCTGCTCTGTAATGCGGAAAAATACCACATTCTTCAGGCTATTTATGACCCAGAAATAAGATGTTTAAATGTGAGGAGTGAATCTTTAAAAAACATTGTATACATAGAAGGAAAGCATTCCTAATAAACTGGGTCAGTGAAAAAGACAAAACTTAGATTCTGATTATATATATATATATATGTAAAAAAAACTTTAGTAAACTTGTAAATGCTAAAATTGTTTTTAGTCGGTAAAATTGGATTTTAATCGTAATTGTATTATAGATTTTAAGTTATTGTATTATATAAATTTTTACAAATCATACTTTATAAATGTAATTTACGATCTGTTTCAATTTTAAAACTATAGGAAAAATATAATAGTATTAATATACTAGGACAACCCCTTAGGCTAGATAAATACTCACTTCCCCAACCCTTGAAAGAGTTGAAATTTTAAGAGAAATGTTTAAACCTATTTTGAAAATTTTAAACGTAATTCGATAGAATTAAATGAAATGTTACCTTTTTAATCGATATTGATATAAACTTTAAGTTTGAATTTTTATATAGAAAAGATAAGATTTTTAAATTAAATTGGTTTAAAATTAAAATCGTTATATATATATATATATATATATATATATAAAACAAATTTTATATATAAAAAATTTCAATCGAAATTAGATTGTAAAATTAAAATAATTCAAATTTTAAAGTTAATAAAATCATCATCATCCGATAAATAAACGGGGGGATATAAAACAAAACGAGAGTTAAACGTGAACTCGTGAGGTATATATATTTTTCACTTCCGGTTATAATATAGATGAGTATTGGCTGAAGAGAGCTTGATATAGATATCTAAAACGGTCCTAATTATACGGGTTTAAACCGACGGTACCGATGACTGGTCTCATCTAACAAGTTTCTGTACACAAAATACAATATATATATATATATATATATATATATATATATATGTGTGTGTGTGTGTGTGTGTGTGTGTGTCATGCATAACATAACAAAAAAACTTATTATTTCTCTGTTTCTTAACAAATATTGATTTTGAGTTGTATTGTTATTTTTTTCTTTCGTCTGTAGCATTTACTATTGTTATAATGAAGCAGCTATTTTTACACTTCCTGCAGAGACTGAATTCAGAATTGAAAAAGGCAGTGGGGTCAGTAATAAGATCGATAACAGGAAAATAGTGTCGTTTGAACGTAGAAGGAAACGTGGTTACAGGAGGTGGGTGGATGATGTAGAACAGTATTTTAGGATGACCATACCAACCGAGAAAGAAAAATATCAGTGATCCTGCCATTAGATAATATATTATTACCTCGAAGAGTATACTATCGCGATCAGCAACACGTGATCACTCTAGAAAAGATGCATCAATCTTTTACTTTTGTAAGGGATAACATTTCGAAAACAAGGAAAAAACTGATAGAGAACTCGGATAAGAAAACAAAGTCTGTAGATTTTAATATTGGAGATCTGGTTGATTATAAGAATCAGCACAGTCGAGGAAAGTTAGATGTATGTTGGAAACCATATTATGTAGTCATAGATAAAACAGGCTCCGTCTCATATAGTATTAACGATCAGTTGACATGTCCATGATAAAGGTGCATGCGGAACATCTGCTGACAACATCGATCAAGGAATGGAACATTCCCAAAACGGAAATACCATTAAGAACGACCACATTGGCTTCTCCAATGGAGTCCACTGAGTCAGATATCAGTTTGTTCCATGTCTGAATTGCTATCACAATATAAGAGTCGAGGTTAACAGGAAAAGCCAGATGAAGAGTCTGACATACTATTGATGAAGATGAGAGTACTAACACGTTGCATGACTTTGAGTCATTCCCTATTTGCATCACTTGGATGTCAAAGATGATAATAGGACCCATTCAAAAAGGTTTAGAGTAGGTTTGGAGTTTGGAAATGGGGAAGAAGGACAAGTGAGAGAGAATTGTTTAGGTTAGGTAAGATCAATATTGTGTTTAAAAAATATTCAGTACTCTTGCATAATTTGATATGGATTTTTGGGAATTCCCGAGAACCATGGATCGGGCAACCAGAAATCATCAGTTTAAGCTTATCATTGTTCAAATGTTGAAACACTAAATCGACTTTTTCATTTGTTTTTATGTAATGTTTTTAGTATTTTTCTGGTGATCTTAAGGGGTCGGTAGTTTTTTCTGATTATCTATTTTTGTAATTCATTGAGTGTGAATTTGTTCATCCAATGAAAAAGCGCTATTAGAATGAAAGGAGGCGACTTTCAAATTGGAAGAAAGTGAATAAACTAAAAAGCTAACAAATTCCGTTTCAAACATCCCAAAAAACCTTACTGAAAAAAGCCTTAAAAACCTCAAAAAACTTATATTAATTTATTTTCATTTCGGACTATTATTCTCATCTTTATTAGTTGTTGTTTTCATCTTTATTGGTTGTTGTTTCTCACAACGTTTCGGACAACTATACCTCTGGCCTTCATCAGGTGGTAACCGCGATGTATAGGACTTCAAATCTTCTAATTGCATTCTCAGCAATCACTGCCATATGTAGTTGTCGTCTCACCTCATTTTGGCCAAGTAAGCCTCTGGGCAGCTTTGGGTAGGATTGAAACTGCTATCTTCAGACAATGCTCATCTGGACCCGTAGAGATTCAACGTCTCTATCAACTGTGCCACGGGCCGCAAAGGGCAATCAAGGTTGGATTCTTTGATCTTATAAATCCACGTTTATTTATTATCTGATCTTCCACAGTCGGGCCCTAGCAAAAATAACCTAATAATGATAAGGTATGGTATAAAGGTTTACTTTACAAAATCTCCAGCTATGGTATAGCTGGAAATGTCTTCTCAATTATTAAATCATTTCTCTCTGATAGGTTCATAAGAGTAGTAATTGATGGGCAGAAATCAGAAGCTCACAGTATTAATACTAGAGTCCTTCAGGGTTCAATCCTGGGTCCAACTCCTTTCTGGATTTATATGAATGATCTTCCAATCACATCCATACATCATTCATAGACATTTATGCTGATAACACTACTATCTATGGTAGCACATCTAAGACCGTAAACGACCAAGTTCTCTCCAATTCTCTGTCCTCTGACCTTGAACACATAGTACAATGGGGAAAAGAGTGGCTGGTCACTTTTAATGCATCTAAAACCAAACTTTTATCTTTACATTATCAGTGTTCTGATCCCCATCTGGCATCAATGGAAATGAATGGAACTCGTCTTGGGGAGGTCTCATGTTTTGATAAGCTTCTGGGCTTGACCTTTACTCCTGATCAGAAATGGAACACGTACATTAAATCTGTAGCCAAGTCTGCTGGAAAAATGGTGGGATCCTTCTATCGATCCAGTAGATATCTCACTGCTGATGCAATTCTCTATCTATATAAGAGCCAGGTGCGTCCAAGGATGGAGTACTGTTTCCACATTATGACAGGAGCTGCTAGTAAGGACGTCCTGCCTTGATAGAGTTCAAAATAGACTTTGTAGCATCATAGGAGATGTCCTTTTCTCTTCTCTGCAAACGCTATCTCACAGAAGAGATGTTGCGAGTTTGTCTCTGCTTTATCGTTATTTTCATGGCAAGTGCTCGACTAAGCTTCAATCTGTAGTCCCCCTCACCAAACTTTCACAAGAAACACTCATCCAGCTGAAAACACTATCAATAATTCCCCCATACTTTATCTCTGCCTAAACCTAAACGTAGATTCCATGAACAAAGCTTCTTTCTTAAAACTGCACGCCTGTGGATCTGTCTTCTGTTCTCCTGCTTTCCAGCTGATAACAATCTGGTTGTCTTCAAGTCCAATGTAAACAAGTTCTTGTTGACCCGTTCCACTTAAGTTAACAAATTTACCTAATTTCTATTACTAACAATTACTATATTGTTCAATTGACTACTGTACTCTCTTAACCCTCATCCTCGAGTGGTCCCTAGGCCTTGATAAGTGGTGATGCCTATGTAAAAAATAAAGATGAGTATATTTGTTGATGATACAATGCTCTATAACATGCATTAAGGAGAACAGATGTACATAAATCTAAGACAATGGCAGAATCATTGAATGGGGACGCAAATGAGTAGTAACATTTAATACTAGTAAAACTAAGCTGCTCTCCTTTAACAATCACAAGACGCCCTACCTGAGAATTCTACCTTTTTGGGACTATTTCACTATATTTTACTTTGTGGGCAATATGAACTGGAAGAAATACATAGAGGATATTGCAAAGACTGCTGCAAAGATGATGGGTTCCCTCTATCGAGCTAAAAGACTACTCACACCTGAGAGTATCCCGTTCCTCTACAAGGCGAACATTCGGTCATGCATGGAGTATTGTTGCCACATCTGGGCTGGTGCACCTACCACTAATCTCATCCTCCTGGATGGGTTTCAAAAGAATTGTCAATCTAATCCCACTTTATCAACTAAGCTTCAGCTCTTTTCCCATCGTCACAATGTTGCATCTCTGTGGAATGTGTTCTGATGAACTCGTTGCACTTGTACCCCATACATATCCCCGACAAACCTGTTTAGCAATAAGATATCACCCCTTCACTGTTGAGGTCCCTAGATGCCAAAAACTTTCTATTCTAATAGTCTCTTCCCTTGAACAGCTAGACTTTGGAATTCTCTTCCTGATACCTGTTTTCCTGGTCGTACTGATATGCAGGAGTTTAAATATAACATAAATCGACATCTTGTTAATCTTTCCTAGACATGGTCCCAAAAAGTAGCCTTTTTTTGTCCAATTGGTGATATGCCTCATTAAGAGTTACCGTGAGTAAAATAAATAAATAAATAAATAAATCTGGTTGAGTTTATATGTGAGTATATTAATCATACAATTGAATGTTAAACATAAAAAATGCATGAAAAGTAATTATAAAATGTTGAATAGGTGTGAGAGGCTGGTATATGGATCTGCAGAATTGATTTCCACATAGGGATCAAGGAGTCGGGTGTCAGAGTCTAAGATATCAAAGGAGTCGGAGTCAGCATTCTAGGAATGCTAGGAGTTGGAGTCAGACTTTCATAATCTGACTCCACAACCCTGATAGCTAAGAATATCAATAGCATATATCATAGAATATTGACCCATTTTAACAGTGATCATACCACTCTGGGACTGACAAGCAATACTTACAATGGATGTCAATTTTAAAGTTTTGAAAAAGTAGTCATGTATTTTAATTAGAACCATCTTAATGTATTGTTTTTAATCACATAATTTTGTTGATGGCTAAGAGAGGTAAAATACGAAAGAATAGAACAAAAATCATGTCTGTTCCTTGTGACAATCACTAGCAGTTTACCTTCTCTGTCCTCAAGATTAGGAAGGGGATTAAAATTTTACTTGCTTACATCCTCCCAGATGATTATCATAGGCAACACTTGAAACGTATCCAAATTTCATAACACATGGCTAGGGATCTAAAAGTTAGATACACAAGTTTTTACTCATAACCGAAAGAAAAATAAAAGTTCATACAAGTAACAAGAGGATGATAACACTTCCTTACTTAATTTCCATGGAAAAAAGGCTACCTTCAATCATAACCAGAAAAAAAATAAAAGTCCATAACAATAGCAAAAGGGGAGTAACAGCAGTAGTAATAAATAACAAGCGACTCTAGAAGTCAAACTGTCGGTTGGTCTGTCGGTAACACTTTTGTTAAGATTGTTTTAGTTAAGATCAAAGGTCTGTTGTTAATAGATGCTATTCTTAGCTTTTTAAGTTTTTTTTTAACTTTTTAGCCAAGATCAAAGTGTAGTATCTGTTTCGGCAGATACTGCAAGCAAAGACCATATGTGGGGGCAATCTCACATATAAGACCTTAGTCAATGTAGGGGCAACCCTTCATACCAATTGTCACTATCCAGCTCCCCTACTCCCCGGAGAGCTGGTCCCCATTTCCCTTCACTCCTCTCATTAAAAATCGGCCTTGTGCTTAATTTGCTCGGTGGGGGAGCAAATAAATACCCTTTTCTTGGCCTTTTGGCCAAGATCAAAGTTTAGTCTCTGTTCTTAGTACATGCTGTACTTATGTTTGTAACTTTTGCCACATAATATAACGCTTCAACTTCCCTAAATCAAATAATTTTGTGATATAAAGTGGGGGATCACTTTTCTATATAATTATTATGTAAAATGATCACCCATTTTACAACCAGTCAATCTCAAACCCATTCAAGTCATTCTCCAGATCATTCAAGTTGTTTTTGAAGGATTCCAGTTATTTTTTAAGCATTCAAGTCATTCAACTCATCCTTAAGTTCATTAAAGTCATTCTAACTCATTTACTTTTTATTTATTTAAGTCATTTCAGCCCATTTTTCGGTCATTTTAGTTTATCTTTAAGAATTTCTTGTCAATCCTATATTCACGCATTCATTCATTACACGAGAGCACGCAACTAATAGCTATCGGCCTTGTTTTGAAAACTTTCAAAATACCTGGACTAAACAACTTTTCAGAAGGGTCTTACCAGCTGAAATAAATTATGAAAGAAATTAGAGTTATAATACTCAAATTTTATTTAAATGCTGCATATATAATTCAGCTATCCAAAAACACATGTTCTTCTAATATAACGTGCATGGTGCTCGTGTGAGAAAATCAGAAGCAGCTGTAGGATAGCTGACTAGTGAAAAAATAAGCAGCCACCATCTTATCACATATGCAAATGAAGCAAGTATACGTATACTGATGTCACAGGAAAGAGAAGAGAAAAAGGCAGAAAAAGGGATAAGATACAATTTAAACGACAGCAATCAGACGTATTTTAACTCATATGCCGTGAGAGGAAAAATGGTCGAAAAAGTGGAAACGCAAATAAAAGGTCATTTCTCAGTCAAACTGTGCACATGACAAATGCAGAATATTCACTTATGAAAACCCATTAATAATAATTCAAATGTTTTCATCTATCACAATTAATGTCTCCCCAAATACAAAATAGTTCAATTTATATCGTCTTCACTTTTTAAAACAGAATTAAAGTTAAAGTGTACTATCACAATCCAGTAAATAAATATTCGACACATGTTATTTTTACAATGTTTGCACAATAAATCGCACTCAAGATGAGAACATTAGTCTTAATAATCTAAATAATACAAAGAATCATTCCTCATCTAAAAATATCAGAATTGTAATATTGTAATTTGTTTAAGAATCATTATTTTTTTTAATTTAGTCAACACTATTTGTAAGGTTTGTTGTTTTGCTTAATGTCTAAAATCTTTCCACCCCTTCCCCAAATCCTTTACAATGACGACTTTTATAAGTTTTCGAGGATGCTGAAAACAAATATATACTTTTAAAATCGGTGCAGAGAAATAGTTTTCATTATATGAAAAATTTACTTTTTCAAAAAGTGAGAGATCATATTCAAATATAAATTAAACATAAAATGATCACCCACTTTATGGCCACCTAGGAAGGGGATAATTTTTTGTTTTTTTTTGAGCGAAAACTATTTTGTTTTTGTTTTTTTTCTGATTTCCTCTTTCCATAAAGAGACGAAGGTATTAAAGAACAAAAATTAAGTATAATCTGTATATAGATATGTGTCATTCCTTATGTTATCAGTGATGACACTTTTTGGTATGTGCAAGTGCGCACATATATTTACCACAAACAAGTAGTTTTCCAAATATTAAGCAACGTAATTCCTTATGTTATCAGTGGTGGGCAATTCTGTATGTGCAAGTGCACACTTAATTGGCCACCACTGATAACAAACAATTACATTTTTTTATATCCAGATACTTACTTGTTTGCAGCAAATTTTAAAGTGATATTCGTTTTCAGCATACCCAAAAACCTATCGAAGTTGTAATGTTAAATATGATTGTTCAGCTGGAAAGTAAATAACAATTTACCAAAACGGCTTTCAGGCAGGCCTATAAAACAGATAAAAAAATTATCACCATGTGGTTAGAAAGTGGGTGCTTATTTTACATTAAATTTATACGGAAAACTGATCCCCACTTTTTGAACAAGTAATTTCCTCATATCATGAAAAATAATTCTCTGTGCGACTTTTGAAGCACGGCCGAAATACTATAAAATAATTTGCTGAAAAAAAAAAATGAAAAAACAAACGACATTTTTTTTTTACTTTAAACTTGTGAAACAGTTCAAAACATTTAAGATCTATAAAATTATTTTTTTATTTTGTAAACGATAAAGAAATTGTTTTTTTATGTTAAAGTCAGTATTGAAAACAAAAACAATTCACAGCGAAAAATTTTCAACAATAATCTCATTTTCATTAGGATTATTCGCTTAGTTACATTTTTAATGTATTCTACAAATGCGCAAAAATCGATACTAAATTCATGTAGTAATTCTTACGTTTTTGTTATATGATCTGCTTTCGATGAACTTTATCTGCTTTTATAAAGGAAACGATTTTTCAAATGTGATTTTACAAGTTCAAGTTAACATGGCGAACAGAAGAGCAAGTTCGTAGAAAACAAAATTGAAGAGGAAAAATAAAAAAATGAAATCATTTCGAAATAGAGCCGATCTATTTGGTGAATATCACGGATAAAATTGGTATTATTTTATTTAACATTTAAATATTTACATGAGAGAACAGATTACAAATTTCATCTTTATTAATTCTCTAATTCTTTGCATGGTATGTGCAATTTAATGGCGTAAACTGATAGGCAAACATAGTTTAGAAAGTCGGTTAAACATGTTTATAGATTTCCGATTATTTCTTGATTGTATTTGAAAGATTAGTCTTAAGTGAATCTCTATATGGCGAAAAATTACACGTGAAAAAAGTTTATAATGAAAAAGTTGTCAAAACACAAATATATAACAAATAAATGTTACCTAAGGCAAGATAAGTTATTTTTCTACCTAACTATATATGTTTTCAGTGTTTTTATTTAATGCAACATGTTTATTCAACTCGAAAAACGTACTGTGTTCACCGATGTATTGGAAAATTAAAAAATGGCGCCCGAATCTCTCTTTAACACGGTAAGTTCGGGAAAAAGGTGGTATAAATATAAAACTGGACAAAATACTGTTAGAAACTCGCTCAATATATATTTCCGTGACATTGGTTTGTTAATAGTATTTTGTCTAGTTTATTATTTATAACATATTTTCCCGAACATACCGTGTTAAAGAGAGAGTCGAGCGCCATTTTAAATTTTCCAATACATCGGTAAACAATGTATGTTTTTCGAGCTGAATAGACATGTTAAATTGAATAAAAACACAAAAAATATATTCAGTTTGGTAGAAAAGTAACTTATCTTGCTTTTGATAACATTTATTTGTTATATATTTGTTTTTGACAACTTTTTCGAATCTATGTGTACAGTAATACAAACCCGAAAAACTTTTTCACGTTAGCTTAAAAAATAATTAGTGAAGTAAAGTCTTGAAAAAAAAAGATAGATACTAACTTCTATGTGTGTGGCTCTGTGTTAACCCATTCATAATTGGGATCAATCAATTTTTAGGAGCGAGATTGCAGGTGCATGAAAAGTAGTAGAGTATCTGCAGGACCGTTAAAAGTACATTTAACGAAATCACCGATTAATAGTAAATAATTAAAGATGAATGTACAAAATGTATAACGATTAATAGAAGGTTTTCACCAAGGCACATCCTCACATGCATAAAATAAAAATATAGAAATAACTCCGGAATATAACGACACTTGACAAAGAACTCAAAATCACTGTATTAAGATGAAATAACATTTATTTACGTGTTAGGAATATTAATTCAAATCGTTCCAACGTAAATGTTTTCTAGTAACGAGTGCTCATTATGAAGGCTTAGGTAAATGAGGATCTCGTGAAGTTTAAGATTACTGATTTTTATGAACAGAGTGTCACACGTGACTTGAAATGAATGTGAATATTTTCTGAATATTTTTTTGATATTAATTTTGTGAAAATATTGAATGAATACTACTAATCGTAATGTTCCTGAAATAGTAAAACTATTTTTTAATTGTTAACATCTACAATGCTTTATTTTTATATAAAAAAGCAAACAGAAATTCATGCAATATTTTTAATTTAAAAAGACAATAATTTGTGATTTTAGTCATCATATCGGTGTCAATGGACACATGTATCCATAAAAATAAAGCTGAGTTTTTAAAGAAAAGGAAATAATAAAATCCATTCAATAATTGATATTTTAAAGTTTATTATCCATTTTCATATTAAGTTAAATGAAATGACTTCCACCAAATAAACCACGATGAAATATTTAGTTTAAAATACAAATAACGATTTACTAAACAACGTTTTATTTACTGGATATTTTTCCAGCATTCACCGGAAGTCATTATATCCTCTAGTAAGTTCGATTTGTTTATGTTTTTCATTCTTTTGGCAAATGTGTAGTTTAGCGGCGTAAATTATTTGACATACAAAAAACTAAATCGAAGCCGCTGTATTGCTTTTAAAATTTAGTCTATCTAATGTTTGACAGATTGGCCTTTTTGAGGCCAAATTTGGTCCTTTTTTCGCTCTTGCGTGGAACCATGGTCTACACAAGAGCGTAAAAGGCCAATGGTTCATGTAAGAGCGTAAAAGACCAATCTGGCAAAGATTATAAAGGCCAATGGTCCATGCAAGAACGTAAAAGACCAATAAAAATAATGGTACTAGTGCACTTATTGATCCGTGCAGAAATAATAACGTTATTATTTAGAAAGCCATTCTTAACATGGGGTGGAGAGGGTGTTTTCTATATAACCTATACTTTAACCTTACAGTTTAAGGTAATCTGGAAGAAAGAGAGAGCCCGTTTCCTCCGTTTAACTTTTAGGTGGCGTTACTGTATGTCCACCCAGTTATGTATGTAATGTATATAATGGCACCCTTGAAATAAAAATAAATGTTTTTGTTATATTTTAATTTTAAACATGTGTTGTTTTTTTTTTGTTCTTTTTCAAACATATATAAGTTGTTTTTTTTCAAACAAAATTAAGAAAAAGGGGGGGGGGCATAAAAATATAACAGAAAAAAAACGTTGATTTTTTATTATAAGAGCGTAAAAAATACTCGCGGGAAAACTGTTTTACCCATAAATATGTTTAAAAGAAAAATATAGCAAAAACATTTAGTTCATGCTTGCAAAAAAAATAAATAAATAAAATAAAGTAAAAACAAAGAAAAAACGCAAAAGTAAAAAAAAATTAAATATTTGAAAATAAACAAGCAACAAAACGTAAATGTTTGGAAAAATAAAACTTAAATATGTTTGAAAAAAAAAAACAAACAAACAAAAAAACAACATGTTTAAAATTAAAATATAACAAAGACATTTATTGTTATTTCAAGGATGCCATTATCTACCCTTTGTGCTTCCCTGCTTCCGTAACTGGGTGGACAGACAGTAACGCCACCTATAGTCAAGCGGAGGAAACCGGCTCTCTCTTTGTTCCAGATTATCCAATTTAATAAATAACAAATATAATAAAACTTTAATTAACCTTGAAAATACTATAAAAAAAAAAAAAATAGTGCGGTTCAATAAGTGCACTAGCGCCTAAAAAATAAATAATTTTTTATAAATTTTGGGTACTCATGCAGAGAGTGATCCGTGCTGAAATAATAATGTTATTATTTAAAAAGCCATTCTTAACATGGGGAGGGTGTTTTGTACCTATTCTGTACTTTAACCTTACAATTGAATAAAAAAAAACATGTCATAAAACTTTAATTAAGCGTGGAAATATGATTTAAACAAATAGCGCGGATCACTCTCTGCATTAGCACCAATTTTTGTCTGTCAAATAATTTACGCCGCTGAAATACACATTTGCCATCCTTTTACACATGTATATTGAGAGTAGATGCGGTGAAACAAAAAAATGAAACAAACAGAATAAACAAAACAAACAAACATTGTTGAGAACACAAAGAGAAAATATAAGAATCGAGAAGTTATAAAAGGCTTTCCCCTTTTCATTTTTCTTCCTTTGAAGATTGTAATGCTGGGTATGGGGCAGCCAAACCAGCTGCCAACATTGCCCCGCTTTTTATTGAAACCAACCGAGAGCTCTTTTTAGTATCCTTCTGTTCCCTTAAGTGCAATTATCTTGATCTCTTTTGCACTTGGTCCACCCACCAGGAATATTAGTAAGGTAGGACTTCAGAAAAGGCTGAATGGGGAGTCGTATGCGTAAGGAAATGAATAACACAGCTAAAAGTAAGGGGGTCGGGCATGTGGGTAAAGAAAAAAAAGTTCGTAGTTAAGATGAAATGATATTAAAAAAAATAACGTAAAAAATATTAAAAAGTGTCTTTAAGAAGGAAATATGTTTCTTACCGGAGATGGCTTAAAACGAAATGTTGGGATAGAAAAGTTGCTGACTACAATTACGTTAAAAAACGACCCTGGTGTCTAACTCTGCCCCGTGAGGAGGCATAGTAAATAGGTACAATTAGGGAATAAAACACCGGTCAACCTGCCGGTGTCGAGTCAGGGACAACTCTATAAGAAAATATGTCTGGCCAAGGGAGATAACTATTGAAGGGACTAAACGGAGAGGCATAATACATGCAAATTCTACAACTATTTAAAAAAAAAAAAAAAACTTCTATAATTATTGTAATTTGTTTATATTAAAAAAGTTTTTTTTTTTAATTGTAGAGACGGTTTAAAAGTTAATCTTGGAACTTAACTCTACTGTTTTGTAAGTGAACTACTTTTTAATTTCATCGATTTCGAACTTTATCGTCACTTTAAAAAATATTTGTGTATTTCTGATTTCATATATATGGTCAATGTCGAGTTTCTTTCCAACTCTTTAAAAAAATTAAAAATGACGACTTTTAAAGGTTTTCAGTGTTGTTAAAAACGAATATCATATTTAAATTTGTGTGCAGATAATTAGTTTTCATGATATGACGAAATTACTTTTTCAAAAAGTGGTGGAGGGTCGGAGCTCTTAGTAAAAAAACAGCGCTCGTTTTCGGGGGTGCTGAAAACGAATATCACAGTTAAATTTGCTTTATGATATGAAGAAATTACTAGGTGACCAGAAAGTGGTGCTGGTGCTCATATTTCGTTAAACAGGGGAGATAACCGTCTCCGATTCTTATGAACTGTGGTGGCCTGTAAGCGACAGAATTAATGTCTCTTTCTATTGCTGACTGTAAACAAAAGTTAGTAAAGATGGGCCACCTTAGGTGAAAAAAAATCCCATTTCACTTATCAGTTTTTGCCGATAAAAAAAAAAACAGTCAACGAATTTTGATTTTTTTTTCTCTTAAAGAAATGTTTTTGATTTAATATATTTTATTTCTTCTTCATGGAGTGAATTTTTTTTAAATATCAAAAAAAAAACGCTGAATGAAATAGAAATAATTGTCGTAATTAAACGAAACTTTTTGTGCAATATAACAAGATTATAAGGTTTCACTTAACAATAATTCCACATGGTTTTAAAAAAGGGTTTAAACGTTGGACGTTATTGGTAAATTTGCAAATAAGTGTTCTTTTTTTGTTTTAAATTAGCTTATTTCATTTATTGGTCTGTTTTCTTCAATTTGTGATATATGAATTTGAGGTGAGAAAATTAATTATTTTAACTTTAATTGACATTTCAAAATGGGGGGGGTGAATTTTAAAAAATATCCTTGTCTAGAAGATTATATTCGGTTTATTGGAAAGAGCATAAAATTTCACATTGAACTTGAAAATGTAAAAATTGAACCAATAGAAAAATTTCGATAGATTTTTAAGTGAAAAAATTGATAAAAAAAAGAATTAACTCGCAAAATTCAATTAATTACATTATGTAAACAAAATGGCTGCATGAACGCGCGAAGGAACTTTGTAAACACTGTTTTTTTTCTTTTTAGATAACAAAATAATATTTCTATTATTTTTTTAAAAAACTTGAATAATTTATTTTGGAAGTATATTCCATAAGGGAAACAAACTTTAAAACGAGAAATTACGAGTTTTTTATATTTCATTCGCAGTTTTCTGTTAGGGATGTCAAAATTCCCAAACATTCTGACACACCTAGCGGTTTACAAAAAGCATACTTTTCTTTTTTGTACTTTTTTCATTATAGAACTTGTGTA
>NC_136527.1:47590443-47595443 GCF_053919585.1 Euprymna scolopes | reverse complement strand
AAAAAAATAACCGGAAATTTATCTTATTTTGCCATATCAGTTTCCGCCATTAAATTGCACATGCATAGAGAATTAATAAAGATGAAACTTGTAATCTGTTCTCTCTCATGTAAATATTAAAATGTTAAATAAAATATTAATTTTATCCGTGATATTCACCAAATTAATCGGCTCTATTTCGAAATGATTATTTTTTCCTCTTCAATTTTGCTTTCTGCGAACTTGCTCTTCCGTTCGTCATCTTGAATGTTAAGTTGAGCTTGTAAAGTCAATCACATTTGAAAAATCGTTTACTTTATAAAAGCAGATAAAGTTAATCGAAAGCAGATTATAAAACAAAAACGTAAGTATTACTACATGAATTTAGTATCGATTTTTGTGCATTTGCAGAATACGTTAAAAATGTAAGGGAGATAACTACATTTATTAAACGAATAATCCTAATGAAAATGTTGATTTATCCATGAACATTTTTTCGCTGTCGATCGTTTTTTTTTCACTACTGACTCTAACATAAAAAAATTCTTGGTCAATTTTTAAAACGTGCCCAGCGTATTATAAATGCCCCAACCTCCCCATGTTTAGAACAACTTTCGGAATAAACACCCCTAACCTCCCCATACTAAAAACGGCTTTCGAGGTTGGGGTTAGGTGTTTATTGCAAAAGCTGTTCTTAACATGGGAAGGTTGGGGTGCTTACGAGACACTGGGGCACGTCGTAAAAATTGACCAACTTCTTTAACACTTACCAAAAAAAAAAAGAAAATTTAAATTTTAAATGTTTTTCAAAAGGGTAAATATTACCTTAAATTTTTTTAGAGGTCGCTGGCAACGAATCTGATAATTAACCCCGATGCAAATTTACCGTTTGCATGGTACGAAATAGTGGTGAGACGATTAATCGTAAGAATCGTATATTTTGAGGGGTATCAGACTCGGAATCGCATCGTTAAAAATACCTTAGATTTATGATTCTTCCATTACGATTCTCTTATATTTTTAAGTTGAACTGTTTGTTTGAAGTGAAATATTTAGATATTTATGATAAAAACGTCATATAACTTTTCATAACATATTTAATTTGATGTACAAGAATTTTATTGACTACTTTAAAGGTAATCTTTATTTATCTTAATGAGTTTCGAAATTTCTTTGATTTTTTTTCTTTCTTTAATTCTTTGAATTAATTCATTTTTTTACTTTTAGCTTAACTTGCTTTTATATTTCACCATTTCGTTTTTTTAGTAATAAATGCTTCTCTACATTAAAACCAACCTTGTGTCTAACGTAAAAGTAAAAAAAAATCTTTTTAATTCTTTGACTTAAATTTTTTTTTTACTTTTAGCTTAACTTGCTTTTATATTTCACCATTTCGTTTTTAGTAATACATGCTTCTCTACATTAAAAACCGACCTTCTACACTTCTAAGTATGAACATTTTATATATATGAATCTCTTCATAACACGAACATAGAACGCACCATCTCTCTTAATAAGACTCTCTAAGACTCACTTATAATAAGACTTACTAACAAACAATAATAACAACAATAACAACGAAATATAACAACAATAATAATAAGAATAATAATAATGAAACTATATAACACGGTTGTCTTATATTTTTAAGTTGAACTGTTTGTCTGAAGTAAGATTAATGCTCACAAAAATTTATGATAAAAACGTCATATAACTTTTCAAAACATATTTAATTTGATGTACAAGAAATTTGATTAACTACTTTAAAGGTAATCTTTATTTATCTTAATGAGGTTCGAAATTTCTTTGATTTTTTTTCTTTCTTTAATTCTTTAAGTTATTTTTTTTTAACTTTTAGCTTAACTTGCTTTTATATTTCACCATTTCGTTTTTTAGTAATAAATGCTTCTAAATGTGTCCGAAATTTCGTGAAAATAGTGAATAATTCCATCCCATCTTTCCAAGCTTATAATTCCTCGGAAAATGTAATTCAAGCCCTAATTTTTTTTTCAATTAAAGGAGCAAGGACCAGGGTTTCATTAAAAAAAAACAAAAAAAAAACAACGTGTTTTTTAAAAAAAAAAGGTTTTAAACTTCGGACTTTACAGGTAAATTTCTAAAAAACAGTTCTTTTTTTTGTTTTAAATTTGAATATATTATTTATTGACCTTTTCTCTTCAATTTGTGATATATAAGACTTTGGTACATAAATTAATTATTTACATTTTAATAGACATTTCAAAATGCGAGGCTTGAATTATTCGACCCCCTGTCTTTCCAAGCTTGTAACTCCTCGAAAAATGTAATTCAAGCCCTAATTTTTTTCAATTAAAGGAGCAAGGATCAAGGTTCCATTAAAAAAGAAAAAAAAACAAATAACGTGGTTTAAAAAAAGGTTTTAAACTTCAAACTTTACAGGTAAAATTCTAAAAAAACACTACTTGTTTTTTGTTTTAAATTTGAATATATTATTTATTGACCTTTTCTCTTCAATTTGTGAGTAAATTAATTATTTACTTTTCGGTGAGTAAATTAATTATTTACTTTTTAATAGAAACTTTAAAATGGGGGAGGCGTGAATTAAAAAAAAACGTTTGTCTAAAATATTATATTGGGTTTATTGGAAAGAGCATAAAATTTTACATTGACCCTGAAAATATCGTAAAAATAGAATCAACAAAAACATTTTGATAGATTTTTAAAGTTAAAAAATTGAAAAATATTGAGTTCGGAAAATTCATTACTGTTTAAAAAAATATTTCTATTACTTTTAAAACAACTTTAATAGTTTATTTTGGAAGTATAATCCATAAAGAAAATAAACAACCCACTTTTAACAGAGAAATTACGAGATTTTTATATTTTATTCGCAGTTTCGTGTTAGGGGTGTCAAAAATTCCTACAGAAATTCTGATACACCTAAGCAATGCTTCTCTACATTAAAACCGGCCTTGTGTTTAACTTTGCCCTGCGTGGGGAGGCAAGTAAATAGGAAGTAATATGGCGACTGAAAAACGTTTTTCGACCACCATAAAAGCATTACAATACATTTAAACCCTGAAGAATTTCCGCCATGCGCACTTGTTGTTCTAAGTTAATTAGCCACTACTTGTGTTTCAAACTTAACAAAAAAAACGTTTTAAAATAGTAAAAATACTAAAGCTTTTTTCGTTTTGGAAGGGAGGTTTTAGGCGCCCCTATTATCCCAAAGAACCAGCTATGTAAACACTTTGCAATATTTTTCAATAATTATTTTAAAAAATTCTTTAAAATCAATTTTAATTTACGATTAAGAAATTATTTCTAAAATATTTTGTTTATATTTGCTTACATTTTGTTTTTCTGTAAAATTAAGAAATTAGTTTTAAAAATATCCATCGTCATTCAAAAGGGTTACTTTTCAGTAGCTTCACGAGTTGTTAACCTAAATTTTCTGAATGTTAGAACGAGGGTCGTCTGCGGGACCTACTTATCTAAGCTTCACTGATTTTTGTTATTATGATTTTATGTTCGTTTTTTTAATTTTTTTTTTTATGGATATTTTTTTTTACCAGAGTTTATGTAATTATTAACAGGAAAATTGGTGAAAACTAAAATGAAATCCGCGCTATTTTTAAATATTATTTTCAAGTTTAATTAAAGTTTTACGATACCCTTTTCTATTAATTAAACCACTGACCTAGGTTCTTTTTTTTTTTTTTGCTTGAATTTTACCATGGATTTTTTGTTATGATTTTATATTTTGTTGTTTTTTTTTGTTTTTTTATGGATATTTTTTTGGGGCGGAGTTTATGTAATTATTAACAGAAAAAATAATGAAAGTCAAAATGAAATCTGCGCTATTTTTTAATATTATTTTCAAGTTTAATTAAAGCTTTACGATACCTGTGTCTAAAATAAAAATTTCTCGTTTGCATTAACTTTACGAACTTTTTTTATTATTGTTTTTGTATTGTTTTGTTATTTTTTTTTTAATTTTTTTTGCCGAATTTAACAAACAAAATGAAAGCAAAACAAAAAAAATGGTGCTTATGCACTTATGTTACCGTTATTTTTTTTTAATGATTTAAGTGTCTTCCCAATGTTTGAAGAGTTTCTAATCGTTATTTAAAGGAAACTTGGTGAAAGTCAAAATTAGCACTTGTGGCGATAAACAAAAATAAAACAAAAAGCTTTAGAATGGAATGTCGTAGATCGAAATAGTGAAATGTTATTTGGTGCTAGTGCACTTACTGATCCGCGCTATTTTTAAATAGTACTTTCAAGTTTAATTAAAGTTTTACGATACCTGTTCTTATTAAATTGTTAGGTGAAAGTTCAAAATAGGTACACACACAACACCCTTCCGTTACCATGTTAAGAATTTAATTCAATATCTTAGGACTTTACTAATTATCTTTGAAATAGACCCAGAAAACTAATATTAATCTTTTAAAAGATTTTTATAATGAATTTATTTAATTTCAAAATTTAGTTGAATTGGTTAACTCGCCGTGAAAACATTTTCATAACTTTTTTCTTCAAGTGTACAAATATTTTTTTCCTTTAGGAATTAACTTTAGTCTCTAATATTTCAAATGCAATCAAAAATTAATCGGAAACCTACAAAAAAATTATGATAAATCGGCTTTCAAAACAAGGTCCCCCTATTTTTGCCCACCCATTTTTACCCGTACTTAGCAATATATATCCGCAAGCCAGCTATCCTGCAGGTGATGTTGATTTTCTCACATGTGCTCTGTTGCACTGCTGCAGAAAAAAATTTATCCATTCTTTCGATATTTTGTTAAATGAAAACAAATATGAAAATATATACGTATGCCTAGATATAAAAAATATATGCATATGCATACATATAAAAATATATACATTCATACATACATATAAAAATATATAATAGAATCTTATATAGAAATAAATATTTTATTTTACTTCATTCTTATTGTTTTAATTTGTAAGAAAAGATCATTTTTAACTTGACTCTTGTGTATTAGTGAAAAATATTTTTTCAATTGAAAGTA
>NC_136527.1:47475443-47580443 GCF_053919585.1 Euprymna scolopes | reverse complement strand
GTCCCAAAATTTGAAAATAGTTGCTGCTTTATTATAAAAATATTATGCTACTGACGAAAGAACAAGATAACAAAACAATTCAAAATCAATTTTTGTTAAGAAACACGAAAGAGATAGAAAAAAATTAAACCCTCTAAAAAATCTTAGTACCTGTTTTCTGACTTGTCTGCTTCTACAGTCTCTGCCACTATAAACGCCTTCTGATAATCTATCTTTTGCATATAGTCCTGTATCCATTTAACCTAATCTACTGCTTTTTTCAATTCTGAAGGCAGTCCCTGCAAAAAATTTGAAGATAGCTTTTGTTTGATTATACCAATAGTAAATGCTACTGACGAAAGAACAAAATAACAAAACAAATCCAAATCAATTTTTGTTAATAAACACGAAAGAGAAAGAGGAAAATAATCTTTAAAATTGTTTAGCATAAATATCTATTTTTCGTCATCGTGTTGTCACACACACACACACGCATATATATAACTACTTAAATTATTCACATAAAATTAATATACGAAAGTATAAATTTATGCATAAGCTTTAAGTATTTACTTCAAAAGTGCTCAATACGTAGGTAGAGCTAGTTAGTAAGTTATAAAATGTATATGGCGATTAAGCTACACTGAATATTATGCGCATAAGCCAGAACAATCCTAAAGTGGATGAAACGCGGAATATTCAGTGTAGCTTAATCGCCATATACATTTTATAACTTACTATATATATATATATATATATATATATATATATATATATATATATATATATATATATATATATGTTTTTCAGAGAAGCACGGGGGTAAAAAATCGAATGACACCTACCTTTATCGTTTTCCATTTTACCCAATTTCACAGGACCGTGTATTATATAAGTTTGAAGCCAAAACAATGCATGTTGTTGTTGTTGTTGGAGCAGATAATCAGTCCGTTTGTTGTTTTTTATGGTAAAATTTTTAATTACGCGGAATTCACGGTAAGATTTTTGTTTGAAATTTATATTGGAATTCATAAATACTAGCGGACCTGTGGAAACTCCACAGCAGCATTTTTTCATGTTTAATATATTGTAGCTGGTCATGCTGTGAGCGTTCTCTTCAGCATTAATGAAGGCACAATCATATTATTCAAGTTTTTTTTTTAAATTAAAACTGTACTGCCCCCTTACTAAAATAATAACTTTGATATGTTTCCTGAGCTGATTATTTCATTACAAACACACCGGCCAATTAACTCACATTTTATCATTTTTCATAATTATTGAATACGTTACTATGTTCGACAATAATTTTTCATAATTTCAACCCACATTATCGCCCCTCCCTTTACTAAAATATTAAATTTGATATATTGTATCGGCTGATTATTTTATAAAAACACAACTATCAATTAACTCGCATTTCGTCATTTTAAATAATTCTTAGATATGGTACTAATTTTGACAATAATTTTTCATCATTTAAACCCACCATATCGGACACATTACTAAAATAATAACTTTGATATATTGTCTAGGCTGATTGTTTCATTACAAAAACACACATCAATCAACTCACATTTCATCATTTTTCGTAATTCTTGGATATGTTACTAATTTCGACAATATTTTTTTCATAATTTAAACCAACGTTGTCGCCCAACCTTACTAAAATAATAACTTTGATACATTACCGCCCTTCATTAATAAAATAATAACTTTGAAATATTGTATGGGCTTATTATTACAAACACACTAATGCATGAAATCACATTTAATCATTTTTCATAATTCTTGGATATGTTACTTATTTCGACAATCATTTGTTCATAATTTTAACCCACATTTTCGCCCTTCCCTCTTTACTAAATAATAGCTTTGATATATTGTCTAGGCTGATTATTTCCTTACAAACACACCTATCAATTAACTAATATTTCATCATTTTCTTCGTAATTCTTGGATATGTTACTAATTTCGACAATATTTTTTTTTATAATTTAAGCTCCCCTTGTCTCCTTCCCCTTTACTTATATAATAACTTTGATATATTGTCTAGGATAATTATTTTATTATAAACACACCAATCAATTAAATCACATTTCGTAATTTTCGTAATTCTTGGATATGTTACTAATTTCGACAATATTTTTTTATAATTTAAACCATCCTCGTCGCCCTCTTACCAAAAATTACTTTGATATATTGTCTGGGCTGATTATTTCATAAAATCACAACTATCAATTAACTCAGACTTCATCATTTTTCTTAATTTTTGGATATGTTACTCATTTCGACAATTATTTTTAATATTTTGAACCCACATTATCAACCCCCCCCACTACTAAAATAATAACTTTGATATATTATCTGGGATGATTATTTCATTCCAAACACACCAATCAATTAACTTACATTTCGTCATTTTTTATAATTCTTGGATATGTTACTAATGTCGAAAATCATTTTTTCATCATTTTAACCCACATCATCGCCCCACTTACTAAAATAATTACTGTGATATATTGTCTGGTTTTATTATTTCATGGTAAACACACTAATGCATTAAATAACATAATTTTTCATAATTCTTGCATATGTTACTAATTTCGACAATTATTTTTCATAATTTAATCCGTCCTTATCGCCCTCTCTTACTAACATAATTACTTTGATATATTTCCTGGGTTGATTATTTTATTATAAACACACACTCGATTAACTCACATTAAATTTTCGTACATAATCCTGGATATGTTACTAATTTCGACAATAATTTTTATAATTAAAAACCCACATTATGCCTCTCCCTCCTACTTATATAATATATTTGATATATTGTCTGGGCTTATTATATTATTACAAACACACCAATCAAGTAACTCACATTTCATCATTTTTCATAATTCTGGGATATGTTACTAATTTCGACAATAATTTTCATAACTTTAACCCACTATTTCGCCCCCCCCTTACTTACATAATAACTTTGATATATTGCCTTGGCTGATTATTTCATTACAAACAAATCAATCAATTCTGGGTATTCTCATAGTATATATGTTTCACCTATCTTATCCAATCCCGGATGACGCCGCATATTCTGCTAATATATAGCATTCACCTATCTCATTCGATCCCGGGCGACGCTGGTATTTTGCTACTATATGTTTTCCACCTATGTCATTCAGTACTGGGCGACGCTTTCTGATAGTATATATTTGCACATCTCATTCAATCCCGGGACTTACTTCATGTCCGCCACCCCACTGTTGAGAATGTACATTAAATAATGTAATATTTTAATCGTAAACTGTTTCAGTCATTTCCGGGACTGACTTTATATCCCCAACCCACTTCTAAAAATATACATGAAATAATCTAATGTCTAAATAGCATTTCAGCAGCTTTTTTGAAAGTAATACATAAAAATATTAACACGGTTAGGGATTAGGAAACCATTGCTTTAACACGAATTTCTGAGTGTAGTATGAGTTTCAGCATTCCAGTGATTTAAATCTCCCTTTTTTGGGTCTTTGTTAATGGAGGATAAATCCTTCATTACTGATACAATTTTTGTTATTGACCAGAGTGCCCCTTTTGGGGAGCTGGCTTCCCCCTAAATTTTTAACCGACCTCATGTCCAATTCCGCCCTTGTAGGGATGCAAGTAAACAAACAAAAATAATCAGAACGGACATTTTCCAGGGCATTTTATAATTAATCAGAAGTGATATTTCAAGGGCATTTTGTAATTAAATCAGAAATAACTTTTTCCAGTTATTTTTTTTAATATTAAAATCTTTGTAAAATTAAACATAGTACCTATTCACGATGCCTCCCCACGGGGCAGATTTTGACACCAGGGTCGTTTTTTACTGTGGAGAAAAAATTGTCTTAAAAATTGTCTTAGTTGTAAAAGATTTCTCTTCCACTGAGAGAGAAGAAATTTAAATGTAGCACCCGAAGAACAGGTACTACATTTTGATCTTAGCCAAGAAAAACAAATCATTTTCATTAGCTTTGCCTCAACAGCGACACCAATTTTTTTTCCAGGGTGACACAAGGTTTATTTGGAATATTCTACTTTCCTTTTTTAGGGATGCACAGCATGATAATGGATAGAGCCATAAGCGTACTGATATAATCATATTTCGAAGGAATCCGTATTTTATTTATTAAAACTCAACCAGCGCTTCTAAGGAACAAAAATCTTAATGTGAATTCTGCGTGACTAAACGCACCATTCCGAGATTTAAAAAAAACTACCGTAAAAACAACAAATGGAATTATACTTGTTGATTCTATTTTCCAACAACAACATGGCAAAAAAAAAAAGAAAGACATGAAGGTTTCGAAACCTATTTATGAATTACAGGGTCTATATTTCGTGTGCAATTACAGTAATATATTTGAGAATTTTTAAAGTTACTTTGGCCGGAATTTGGATAAAAATCCCATTCATTTTCATGCCTGATAATGCTTCCATTCACACAGCTGGCAATGTCAAGAGATTCCTTGATGAGAACATGATATGCCGTGTCTGGTTTTGTCTGCACAATCTCAAACGTCCCTCTTATCAAAAACGTATGGCATTACATTAAGCAACAGTTTTGCAATGATAAAATCACAAATCTGAAAGAACGTTAGACAAAAATTAAAGTGTTAAGAAAAAATAAGTGAGGTGCCCTTTCAATGGAGTATTGCTGTAGACTAATTCAAAGAATGCCCAAATGATTTTAGGCTGTCAAATTGCAGACGTATTATGCGACTAAATATTAACAAATTCATTGTGGTCTTGTTGTATTTTTGTTGAAATACTTGTCCAATCGTCAGTTTATTTTTGCCTTCTCGATTTGGATTTAATTTTTTAAATTGATGTAAACACTAGAATATGCCAAATAAAAGTAAAAATAAAACGTAAATTTCTAGACGAATAAAAGTTGCATCAAATTATGTATAAATTTTTATATTCAATTTAGCTTAAATTTGCGGCTTTTTGAAAAAATGTCAAGTGCAGACTTTCTTTTGGATGCTAACATATATATATATATATATATATATATATATATATATATATATATATATATATATATGGTTTTAAATAAAATACTAGGCGGAAGTTTCTCGAGAGCTCTTTCGGCTATCATCTCTTCAGGAGTAAATCGATAGCAATCTAAATAATATTGTAACGAAAATTAAGAGTTCTATTGGGGAACTTATTTAATGTGCCAACGTACGGGGAAATTAATTAAATTTATTTACGTTTAAAAACGATTAAAAATGTTGGCACAACGAGGGAGAAAAAAAAGCGGGAGAAAAAATTCAAAGTTCCCCAAAGAGAAACAATGCGTTTGATGTTTCTTTTTGCCGGCACAAAGAAGGTTGATAAGATAAGTTCCCCAATAGATCTCTTTATTTTCGTTACAATATTATTTAGATTGCTATCGATTTACTCCTGAAGAGATGATAGCCGAAAGAGCTCTCGAGAAACTTCCGCCAAGTATTTTATATAAAACCGTATACAAATTCTGTACCTCTAAACATTTATATATATATATATATATATATATATATATATATATATATATATATATGTGTGTGTAGTAATAGTGATACCATGTAGAAACGAAAAATTTCTTAAAATTCGTACTAGGATTGTCAGCTAGAATAAAACTTGGTAAAATCTCAAATTAGAATAGAATTTTGAATTACGTAGAATGTTTTTGCTAACCGTATGTACTAAATTTTGTACGTAACATTTTTAATTGAATATTTGAAAATAGAAATACATTAATTTTGTTAACTAACCTTAATCGCATATATATATATATATATATATATATATATATATATGTATATATATATATATATATTGTTTATTTGTTAACAAATATTATTAACTCATTTTCTTTGGAATTTTATTAATAAAGTTTTTAAATAAAAATCAACATAAGAAATTTAATTTTAACAGACGATATTCTAAATTTATTTTATATTTTCAGAATTTTCTATAGGGAAAAACATTCCATTAATGGATAAGCAGAACCTTTCGTCAGTGATGAGTTACAAAGTTTTAAAATAATTAAAATTTTCTTCATATAAATTTTCTAAAGTTTAAATTCATGAGCGTGCCTGTCATCATACACTCCATTTCATATAATTTTTGTGGGATCATTGGAAAGCAAACATGACAGACAAACAATATTAAGTCAAATTTGTTGTGTAATATTACGATACATACAGAAGACAAACCATATTATTGTGAAGTATGTGGTTCGTCTTTTACACAGAAGTCACACTGTCGAGTCATATGAAAACACATACAGGAGACAAACCACATTCTTGTGAAATATGTACTTATTCTTTTGCACGGAAGTCAAATTTGTTGCATCATATAAAACCTATTTAGGAGACAAACCACATTCTTGTGAAGTGTGTTGTTCTTCTTTTGCACGGAAGTCAAATTTGTTGCGTCATATGAAACACACATTCTGGAGACAAACCATATTCTTGTGCAGTATGTGGCTTTTCTTTTATAGAGAAGTCAATTGTGGTGAATCATATGAAAACACATACTGGGGAGAAACCACATTCTTGTGACGTTTGTGATTCTTCTTTTGCATGAAAGTTAATTTTGTTGAATCATATGAACAGACATATAGGAAAGAAACCACATTGTTGTGAAGTATGTGGTTCTTCTTTTACACCGAAGTCTGTTGAGCCATATGAAAAAACATATTGGAGACAAACCGCATTCACGTGAAGTATGTGGTTCTGCTTTTCAGGGTTGTGGAGTGGGATGGTTAAAGTCCGACTCCGACTCCAATTCCGACTCCTAGAATGCCAACTCCGACTCTGACTCCTTTGATATCTTTGACTCCGACTCAAACTCCTGACTTCAACTCCTGACTCTGACTCCAACTCCAACTTCCGACTCCTTGACCTCTATATGAAAATCCATTCTGCAAATCATATACCAACCTCCCACACCTATTCATAGCATGCATTTTATAAATACTTTTCATGTATATTATGTTTTACCTTTAACATTCAATTGTATGATAAATATACTCACATATACACTCAACCATCTTTATTTATAGTAATCACGATAACCCCTAACAAGGCATATCACCATTTGAACGTAAAAGGCTAATATTTGGGACCAGGTCTAGGAAAGATTAACAAGATGTTGGTTCATAATGCATTTAAAATTGAATATCGGGAATATTGACACTCCAAGGATCGACTCCTGAGGCAATTCTATGTTATACTGCTTGGATGTATGTCTGTCAATGATAACCTGTATCCTTCTATTGTCTTAGATGCATCTAAGTATATTTAGTTTACGTCCAGTTTTAAAATATGATTTAATTTTCATTAGCAGTCCTTGTGGATGTATCAAAGTATACAGCTGTGGCTTCGTCCACTTTATCCAGTACATGGTAAATGCATTCACAGATAAATGTTAAAATATATGCAATAGAACGACAGTGTATAAATCCATACTGTTTGTCAGAGAGATTTGCTTTTGTGAGGTGATGAACTAGTGCTCGATTAATTAAGGTCTCAAAGATTTTAGTGAAGAGGGGGAAGATATCTGAACTCTAGTCTCTGAACGTATATAGCGTTCACTGAAAAAACAGAGGAGGGTAGAGCGGTAGCTCTTGATATGTCTAAGGCTTTTGACAGGGTATGGCACGATGGTCTTCTAAGGAAAATTAGATCATATGTTATCACTGGAAAATTACATAATGTAATTAAATCCTTCAAAAGTAAGAGAAAAATCCAAGTTGTCCATGACGGCCGTACATCCAAATAATATGATATAAATGCGAGAGTATCCCCAGGGGTCTATACTTGGACCTTTATTGTTCCTGATATTCATAAATCACCTCCCTGATAAAATTGTTTCGGAGATGGGTATATTTGCCGATGACACCACCCTCTATAACAGACATGAGGGGAAAACAAATGAACACATTTAAGGAAATGGCAGAAACACTAGAAGATGACCTCCAATCTGTAGTGGAATGGGGACAAAAATGGATGGTCACATTCGATGCTGCCAAGATTAAGCTTGTTTCCTTCAAGGAACCTTTTCTATTACCAATAGCAATGGCTAAGAACACACTGCCTGAAAGTACTTCCTTTAAACTCCTCGGCCTAACGTTTACAGGGAACATGAACTGGAATATATACATTGAGAGCATTGCCAAGGCTGCTGCAAAGAAGGTAGGCTCTCTCTACCGTGCTAGAAAATTACTTACGCCGGAAAGTATCCTGTACCTCTATAAGTGTCCGAATATTATACAACTGATGACAGAGCAGCCGGTCTATGCGTTACCAAAGATTTAGGGCTCCTGTACTGTCAGTCGAAAACAGCAGCAAGACAAACTGTCAATCAGTTACCCTCAACCTCTCAGAAAATACTGGCCCAAACAAGTCTAGCGAGCACAAGTGGCATGCAGCAAACCCAATTTTTTCAGTTTCTGAGAGAAACAGAGGAATTTAAAATGGGAAATAAGAGAACAGCGTTCAATGTCCTAGTAAGGATACAAGGCCAAGCACAGGGTTGCTCTGTGGTGTACCTGGTATTGTACCTTGAGGAAGTGTAAAAACCGGCGATAGGAAGAGCCTACCTACTCCTTAAGCTAGTTAGGTTTGTATACCGAGAATTTGTTTGAGTCACCTGCTCCAGAAGGGATATCAACCATGACTGAGGAGGCCTCCCACTTCCAGTTTTATTACCAGTTTTCTTTCTCTTGGATGATCTGACAAGATCTACAAATCCATCCCACCAAGAGGTGTGACCAGGCGCCTGGTTTCTACACCAGGTATTTCTGCACCCCCGCATGGATTAAGACTATCTTACTTTAAAGGTTTTCTGTATTTTACATAAATAAGCGCTGGATTGGAGATAGATTCCCCTCTAACACTTACAAGAAATTGTATCTTTCAAGTAATGTAAGAGAACCAATCTGCTCTAGCAACTAATTTGTTTTAAAATAAACGAATGAGAAATTACTTGAATATGTAAGAGATTCTAAAGCAAAGAAAACAAAAGAAATGGTGAAACTAGATCTATATAAAGAGGTTACACACAACATGGATGAATAAACGAATGGGAAATTACTTGAATATATAAGAGATTCTAAAGCAAAGAAAACAAAAGAAATGGTGAAACTAGATCTATATAAAGAGGTTACACACAACATGGATAAATAGATGCACTTGGTGTTCTTCGAGCGGCCCATGGGTGTCTAGCTAAAAGACAATTATCTCCACATGGAATGAGTTGGGGTGCAAAGATTAGCGTTTATTTGAGAGCAGTAAGAGGAAGGGAGGGAGGATCTGCCTTAAGAGCCAAATGTGATTATAATATTTCTATTCTTTTATTCAATTGAAACGGTATAATTTTCGATTTCTGTATTTAAACATACAAACTCATTTTCCAAAGGTAATGAATGCTAAAAAAGATATGCATTTCCATTTTTCCTATTGTGTCTCTACATATATTGCAAGCTGTTACTAATATATTACAAACAAGGTGACATGCAAGAGAAATCTGGGAAAATAGATTTTCAAGTAGGTAGATAGCTCGGAATATTGAAATGGAATAAAATAATAAAATAAATTCAGTTTTAGGAGTATCCATCTTATAGGCAAATTAGGGGATGGTTAAAATTTTAAAAAGATTTAAAACTTTTTTATGCAAGCTCCACTTACAAAATGTTATTATCGTATTTTATTGTATAAGATGGGGAGTAGACTCGCCAGTTAAAATCAAATCAGATAAGAATGAAAGCTTGGAAATGTGGTTAAAAATACATTTAAAAATACGAACTAAGAATAAAAACTAGAACAAATTAAGATAACAAAGGGGAAAAAAACTTACAATTAAATTTTATGATGCTATCAGTTCAAAATGATCATAACTCATAGGATTAGTCAATCTTTCAATGGAAGCTTATTTTCTAGGGCAATTACTCTTGACATATCAAAGACCTTTGATAGGATATGACATAAAGGTCTACTTCATCTCCCGCGACAGTATAGCGGGAAATGTTTTCTCAATTATTAAATCATTTCTCTCTGATGGGTAAATAAGTGTAGTGGTTCATGGGCAGAAATCAGAATCGCACAGTATTTATGCTGGAGTCCCTCGGGATTCATAGTCGGCCCAACTCTCTGTCTGATCTACATTAGTGATCTTCAAAATCACATGTTAAGATTATTCGATGACATGTTGATGACACTACCATCTATGGCCGAAACATCAAAGACCGAAAATGACCAAGTTCTCTCTCATTCTCTCGACTATGATCATGGATACGTGGTGCAATAGGAAAAGATGTTAATTTTAATGCATCTTAAAACCGAGCTTCTATCTTTATATTATCAACGCTCTGATCCCCATATCTGGCATCAATTGAAATAAATGGCTCTCGTTTTGAGGAGGCTACATGTTTTGACAAGCTCCTGGGCTTCACCTTTACTCCTGATTTGAGATGGAACACGCAAGAGTTATGTTCAATAAGTAATAAGAAAATGTCAGGAGGGATAACATTTATTTTCATAAGCTTACAAAACTTTGTCCCCTTAGAAATAATGGTCTCCCACATCTACACATTTCTTGATGCGTCTCTTTCAATCCTGGAAAACCTCCTCAAAAGTCTTCTTTAGTACTTTTAGCTTCAGGAAATTTCCGATGCCTCTTTCAGCTCCTCTGTTGACTGAAATCTGATTTCCGTAAGGCTGTCTTTCATTGCGAGGGAACGGGAAGAAGTCACATGGGGCTAGGTCAGGGCTGTACAGTTGGTGTTGTACCACTTTTATTCACCTGTCGGTCACCCAGGTTGTCACCAGCATTGATGTGGCATAGGGAATTGTCCTCCACTGCTGTTGCCTCTTCTTCCTCATTTTCTCTCCGAACATTTTCAGAACAGTAAGTAATATTCCTTCTTGACAATTTGACCCTGAGGAACACATTCAACATGAATGGGGCCCTGGGAGTCAAAGAAAGGAATGACCATTGCTTTCTCTTGTGACCTGCTCATCTTTGCCTTCTTGGGCCTGGAGGAGGATGGGTGCTTCCACTGGGCACTCTGACGTTTGCTCTCAGGGTCGTAGGTGGAAATCCATCTATCGTCGAAAGTTAACACCTTCTTCGAGAAACCTGAACCAGCCCCGATCATTTCAAGAATGTCAGTGCAACGTTCCACATGAAACTGCTTCTGGTTTCGGAGAGGATTTTTGGCATGAACAGCACAGACTTTGTGGAGATCCAAATCTTCCAGCAATATAAACTTGATTCATCTGTTCATCCTCATAGGCATCATTTAACATTCAATTGTTTCGTTTTAAGTTTAACACAAAATTTGCTGGCATAACGTTATTTCTTATTTTCTTGCATCTTGTCAAGAGTTCACAGATTTTTGTAGACTATATTATAACCAATTATAAGAGAAAGTTGTCAGTAAATCATTTTGTAGACTATATTATAACATATTATAAGAGGAAGTTGTCAGTAAATCATTTTGTAGACTATATTATAACCTATTATAAGAGAAAGTTGTCAGTAAATCATTTTGTAGACTATATTATAACATATTATAAGAGGAAGTTGTCAGTAAATCATTTTGTAGACTATATTATAACCAATTATAAGAGAAAGTTGTCAGTAAATCATTTTGTAGACTATATTATAACCAATTATAAGAGAAAGTTGTCAGTAAATCATTTTGTAGACTATATTATAACATATTATAAGAGGAAGTTGTCAGTAAATCATTTTGTAGACTATATTATAACCAATTATAAGAGAAAGTTGTCAGTAAATCATTTTGTAGACTATATTATAACCAATTATAAGAGAAAGTTGTCAGTAAATCATTTTGTAGACTATATTATAACATATTATAAGAGAAAGTTGTCAGTAAATCATTTTGTAGACTATATGTATATGTACTTCACCATCAAGTAACACTTTGATCAAATCATGCTTAATGTTTCTCCTCATATTTTCTTTGATCAAATCATGCTTAATGTTTCTCCTCATATTTTCTCATTACTTATTGAACATACCTCGTAACTAAAATGGAGAACTGTTGCAACATCTAGGGAGGATCTGCTAGAAAGACCTTATCTTGCCTCGACAAAGTTCAAAATATATTTCCTAGCCTAGTGGGGCTTACTCTTTTCTCTTCCCTGCAACCTCTTTCCAACAGAAGAGACTTTGCGAATCTATCTCTGCTTTATCGCTATTTTCATGGCAAGTTCTCGTCTGAGCTCCAATCTATGGTCCCTTCTTGCCAAACTTTCACGAAAAACACTTGTTTATATGAAACTACTATCAATAATTTCCCTCAACCTTTTCTTTGTGCCTAAACCTAAATACAAATTTTTAGAACTGTATGCTTGGGGAACTCCCTTTCATTTGTCTGCTTTCCAGCTGACTACAATTTGGTCATCTTCAAGTCCAACGTAAACAAATTATTGATGAGCCATCCCCTTAAATAGTCCAGTTTACCAAATTTATACTACTAACGATTACTAAGATATTGTTACATTGATTTCTGTATCCTCATTAATCCTTATCCTCGAGTGGCTTCCAGACTTGATAAGTGGTGACTCCTATGTATAAAAAAGGAAAAAGCTATAAAGGGATATATTACCATTGGTTGCTTCTTATTGATTTATGCCCGTTTTTTATAAGATTGTAATTCCAGATCGATCCTGGACTAATCCAATTGTCAGATTCCATTTGATTCAGGAACTGGATAACTTTCAGATAACAATCCGATTGTTATCCGAGGAAGCCCACAGTGATCCCACTCAAAGACAAAATTTTCATTGATTCGGTGTGAAGTTACAACCAAAACGAAAACAGCTGTCCAGACAGGATTTGCAGTGATCCAATAGACCAAAATATCGTTATGAAGTAGAAGCATTACAGTACAAAATATAATATCTCCAAACATAAAAGCAAAACGATAGAAAAACTCATGGCTGCTCAATAAACCTATGATTGCACTTAGTTTTGTGTCGTCTTCATTCTGATACTAACCCATAAACATAACCTACGATGACATTTAGTTTTCTGTCGTCTTCATTCTGATACTAACCCATAAACATAGGCACCGTCAAAACTGGGGGACAGGTAAGTACTTTTTGACGGACCGTCTTTTTAAAAATCTACCAAAAATCAGGTAGTTATCTGATCAATACGAAATTTTCAGCGATTATTAAGAGAAGAATGAACTTTATAACAATGTACTAATTTTTCATAAACGATATATATATATATATATATATATATATATTTGCTTACAAAACCCCCTTGTTTTGAGGAGGTACAAATATGCCTAAAATAATCATCTGAAACTGAACACAACATATTGTGTTGTTGTAAGGGACAGAATTATAGATTTAAAAATATTGTTGGCATACCTTATTTTGACGTCTGAATATCAGAATTCGATTGTGTTTAATTTGAGTTTTGAAGTCTGAAATTCGGTGAATATGTTAAGTAAAATAATTAATTTAAGTTAAGCAAAACAACAAAAAAATTTTTTTTAATATTTATACGAAAAAAGCAATTTTAAAATCTTTGATAAATAAGGTAACAATTCTTTTTAGCGAGCAAAATAATGCAGAGCATGCTTTGAAGAATCGATACAAAAAAAATTCGATAAATATTGTGCCCTTTTTGTTAAAAATAGCATCATTTTTTTGATCCCGTTTGAAAACGTTTGCCGCCTTTCTACTACGGTGGACCAAACGCGCTGAAATAATTTGTTTTTATTCTGATTTAAATTGCCTCCCTATTTTGGGGAGCTTGGCCCCCACACGCATACACATTAAAAACCAAACTCATACAAATGGTCACCCATCTGGTACTGGCCAGCCTCGGCGTTAATAATACATTGAAATTTTCGTCACTGAAAAATAAGATTTTTTTGGCCTGTTTGGTCTTCCATAGTTGGCTTTTTATTAAACACAAACGTAAACATTGTCGATCTAGACTCCAGATCGACGCGAAGTAACTGGTTGCCTATATGAATAAGTGGAATTATTTGAAATCCAGGTACTTATAATATTTTTGCATATTCTAATAGAAAATCATCCTAAATCTTCGTTAGACAACAAGTAAATAAATTAATTAGTTCAAAAACCTTTTTTTTTAATATTTATGTACGTTTTTTGTGCACGACAAAAAATGTCAATTGTTAACTTTTTGGAAAAAATTAACATTTAAAATTTAATTAAAAATAGTAGAAAAAGTTTTACATTCTGTTTTCTATATGATAAAATTCAGGGTTTAATCTTTCTGGAAAAAAAAGTTACTTAGAAATAATGGATTTTAATAAATGTAATTTCGCTTTAAAAAACAACAATAACTTGATTTTTCGGCCATTTTTGGCGGTGCCTATAAACATAACCAACGATTACATTTAGTTTTCTGCCGTCTTCATTCTGATACTAACCCATAAACTAATCCATGAACATAACATGTGCATCTGTTGTTCATTATTTTATTAAATTACATTTTTATTTACAAAACACCTGCTAAATTGCGCAAGCAGCAAAACCATGAAAAAAATTAACTCCGAACTTCGCAACCCAGGTTTCATTAATAATCAATGTTTTGGATATTTTTTTCTAAAAAAATCAACATAATTCAATTTTACCACATGTAATGTATTTTTTCAATTTTTTTATTTCCAGAATTTGAACAATAAAAAAATACATTAAAGGATAAGAAGGACCTTTCTTCATCGATGATTTAAAAACGTTTAAAATAATTATCAATTCATTTATATAAATTTTCCAAAGTTGAAACTTATCAGTGTATCTATCATCAGACACTTCATTGCATATACTTTTTGTGGACTCAGATTCACGCAACCATGGGAGACAAACAACATTCTTGTGAAGTGTGTGGCTCCTCTTTTGCATGGAAGTCAAATTTGTTGCGTCATAGGAAAACACATACAGGAGAGAAACCACATTCTTGCGAAGTATGTGGTGCTTCTTTTGCACAGAAGTGCAATTTGTTGAGTCATATGAACACACATACGGGAGAGAAACCACATTCATGTGAAGTATGTGGTTCTTCTTTTGCACAGAAGTCAACTTTGTTGGATCATATGAAAACACATACGGGAGAGAAACCACATTCATGTGAAGTATGTGGTTCTTCTTTTGCCCAGAAGTCAACTTTGTCGGATCATATGAAAACACATACGGGAGAGAAACCACATTCATGTGAAGTATGTGGTTCTTCTTTTGCACAGAATTCAACTTTGTTGGATCATATGAAAACACATACGGGAGTGAAACAACATTTTTGTGATGTATGTGGTTCTTCTTTTGCATGGAAGTCCAATTTGTTTCGTCATATGAACACACATACGGGAGAGAAACCACATTCATGTGAAGTATGTGGTTCTTCTTTTGCACAGAAGTCAACTTTGTTGGATCATATGAAAACACATACGGGAGAGAAACCACATTCTTGTGAAATATGTGGTTCTTCTTTTGCACAGAAGTCAACTTTGTTGGGTCATATGAAAACACATACAGGAGAGAAACCACATTCTTGTGAAGTATGTGGTTCTTCTTTTAAACAGAAGTCAACTTTGTTGGGTCATATGAAAACACATACGGGAGAGAAACCACATTCTTGTGAAGTATGTGGTTCTTCATTTGCACATAAGTCAAATTTGTTGGATCATATGAAAACACATACGGGAGTGAAACAACATTTTTGTGATGTATGTGGTTCTTCATTTGCATGGAAGTCCAATTTGTTGCGTCATATGAACACACATACGGGAGAGAAACCACATTCATGTGAAGTATGTGGTTCTTCTTTTGCACAGAAGTCAACTTTGTTGGATCATATGAAAACACATACGGGAGAGAAACCACATTCTTGTGAAATATGTGGTTCTTCTTTTGCACAGAGGTCAACTTTTTTGGGTCATATGAAAACACATACGGGAGAGAAACCACATTCTTGTGAAGTATGTGGTTCTTCTTTTGCACAGAAGTCAACTTTGTTGGGTCATATGACAACACATACTCGAGAGAAACCACATTCTTGTGAAGTATGTGGTTCTTCATTTGCGCGGAAATCAACTTTTTTGGATCATATGAAAATACATACGGGAGAAAAACCACATTCATGTTAAGTATGTGTTTTTGCACAAAAGTCAACTTTGTTGAGTTATATGAAAACACGCATAGGGAAAACATCAAACCACATTTTTGTGAAGTCCTTATTATGGCATGGAAGTGAATTTTGCGTTATATTAAACGCATATGAAAGATAAACTACGTTCTTATTAAGTTCTTTTTTGCAACCTTTATCACAAAACCTATTCACCTTTTACAAGACTATCTTACCGATATGATAGAATTAGAAAAAAAAGTCTGAAACAGAAATCACCATGTTGTTAAAAATACTCCAGTCATCACACAAACAGAGCACTATCGTTTCCATGGATACGCCTCTTGCAGAACTCTGTATGTAATGCAGCACTACCACAAGAGTAACACATAATTTAACTCTGTATGTAATGCACCCTACCACAAGAGTAACACATAATTTAAATACTGGTCTCTTATTCTTTACTTGTTTTCCTCTTGTGCCTCTGTCTCCATATCTTCAAGGACTGGCTGGATCCACAGCTTCAGCTAGAATCAACAGTCTCTTGTAACAAGCACCCATGGGCTTGTCTTCATACTCCTTTCTTGAGTTTAGTCAGATCTTCAATTTTACTTGAAGATCCCGTGGCTCGTGCTTAATGATAACTATCTTTGCTTCCCTATAAAGAATTCCAGTACCTGTTTTCCGCCTAGTCTGCTTCCCTGGTCTCTCACATTATAAGCGCCTTCTGCTAACTATACTTTGCATGTAATCCTGTATCTCTTTTAACCTTACCTTTTTCACTAATTCGATCATATGTTTGTTAGGGTTTGTGACAATATCATAGTATTCCTCTAGGGAATTGTCTTCAATTCTGCCCATTTTTAACTTTCATTGTTAAACATGAGTTGTTTTATTAATTGTCTGACTGGGTCCCTTGAAGTTAGAAAAGCTATGTGACATTTGTCATCATTCACTGCTCTGGTCACCCTGAGATACCGCTCTTAATCATTAACCAACTTCTTGTAGCCACCGTCCTCGCTATTTTCCAAGGACACTATTTTTCTTTTATTGATCTAAGACTTTAAAGACTTGCTTAAAAGAGGATTGTTTCACTCTTATCACAACAAACCTCCCCTATTCACCAATTTTGAAACAAACTTTGATGTGTCTATGTTACTTACGATGTGCATTGGTATGCCCTTGTCCTATTTGTCAGTCAGAGCACCATCGTTTCTTGCAGAATCTCTGTATGCAATCCACCCCCACCAAAATAGTAACACGTAATTATTCTCTAATTGGTTTCCTCTTTTGGTTGGATCCACAGCCTCAGCTAGAGTCAACAGTCTCTTGTAACAAACTCGCATGGGTTTGTCTTCATACTCCTTTCTTGAGTTTAGTCAGATCTTCAATTTTACTTCTGTAAGGACTTTCTCATAAGCCGCTTGGAGATCCTGTAGATCGTGTCTTATGATAAGTATCTTCGCTTCCCTATAACGAATCCCAGCTCCTATGTCTGACTAGCCTGCTTCTCTGGGCTATCACAATATAAGTGCCTGCTTCAAATCTAGATATCCTTTGCATATAGTCCTGTATTCCTTCTAACCTTACCTTTTTCACTAATTCGACTGTATGTTTGTTAGGGTTTGTGACAGTATCATAGTAGTCCTCTAGAGAATTGTCTTCAACTATACCCATTTTAAACTTTCATTGTTAAACATGAGTCTTTTTATGAATTGTCTGACTGGGTCCCTTGAAGTTACAAGAGCTATTTGACATTTTTTTCTCATTCACTGCTCCGCTCACCCTAAGATACCGCTCAATATCATTCACCGACTTCTTGTAACCACTGTAGCTACTGCTATTTTCCAAGGGAGCTATTTTCCTTTTATTGGTCTTGTTACTGATCCAACTGCCTATTTCAATTCTGAAGTCAGTCCCTTCACAAAAGTGAAAATATAATAATAGTGGAAAATAGCTACAGCACAATTATAATAATAGCAAAAAAAATTATAATAATAGCAAAAAAAATTATAATAATAGCAAAAAAAAATTATAATAATAGCAAAAAAAATTATAATAATAGCATGCTATTGAGAAAAGAACAATACGACAATACAACTCAAAATCAATATTTGTTAAGAAATACGAAAGAGAAAAAAGCTTAAACAATTAGGAGACCATATATCTGTTGTTGTTCTTGTTTATCTACTTTAAAATCTTTTTTGTTTTTCTATTTTAAAAATATCTCTGTATCGTTTTTGTTTGTTTACAAAATATATGTTTATTTTTCTACTCTCATGTACAAAATAAAGTGTTCGAATCAGAATTCTGTATAGATTTCTGATTTCACGAGCAAGGTTCCTAATTTTGAGAAAACACTTGAATAAAACTCAAGAGTAAAACAGTATTCTTAAGAATCCAAATACGATGAATAATCAATTCTCATTTCGATTTTGTAAAGGTTTTTAGTTAAATATTTGAAAATAAAGAATTGTAAAAGTTTTTAGTTAAATATTTGAAAATAAAAACAAATTAATTTTTTAACTAATCATTATTTCAAAAACTGTATTCGTTTTATTTTTAATTTTATTAATGTTTGGTTATCTTTAACAAAAATCAAGATAATTCAATTTTACCACATGTAATGTATTTTTTCAAATTTATTTTATTTCCAGAATTTGCCACAAAGTTTGTAAAAGTTATCTGATGGATTCCTAGACTGAAAACAAAAAAGTCATGATTAGTGCAGATTAGTTTGTGAAAGTTATCTGATGGATTCCTAGACTGAAAACAAAAAAGTCATGATTAGTGCAGATTAGTTTGTGAAAGTTATCTGATGGATTCCTAGACTGAAAACAAAAAAGTCATGATTATGCAGATTAGTTTGTGAAAGTTATCTGATGGATTCCTAGACTGAAAACAAAAAACGTCATGATTATGCAGATTAGTTTGTGAAAGTTATCTGATGGATTCCTAGACTGAAAACAAAAAAGTAATTATTATGCAGATTAGTTTGTGAAAGTTATCTGATGGATTCCTAGACTGAAAACAAAAAAGTAATTATTATGCAGATTAGTTTGTGAAAGTTATCTGATGGATTCCTAGACTGAAAACAAAAAAGTAATTATTATGCAGATTAGTTTGTGAAAGTTATCTGATGGATTCCTAGACTGAAAACAAAAAAGTAATTATTATGCAGATTAGTTTGTGAAAGTTATCTGATGGATTCCTAGACTGAAAACAAAAAAGTCATGATTATGCAGATTAGTTTGTGAAAGTTATCTGATGGATTCCTAGACTGAAAACAAAAAAGTCATGATTATGCAGATTAGTTTGTGAAAGTTATCTGATGGATTCCTAGACTGAAAACAAAAAAGTCATGATTATGCAGATTAGTTTGTGAAAGTTATCTGATGGATTCCTAGACTGAAAACAAAAAAGTCATGATTAGTGCAGATTAGTTTGTGAAAGTTATCTGATGGATTCCTAGACTGAAAACAAAAAAGTCATGATTATGCAGATTAGTTTGTGAAAGTTATCTGATGGATTCCTAGACTGAAAACAAAAAACGTCATGATTATGCAGATTAGTTTGTGAAAGTTATCTGATGGATTCCTAGACTGAAAACAAAAAACGTCATGATTATGCAGATTAGTTTGTGAAAGTTATCTGATGGATTCCTAGACTGAAAACAAAAAAGTCATGATTAGTGCAGATTAGTTTGTGAAAGTTATCTGATGGATTCCTAGACTGAAAACAAAAAAGTCATGATTATGCAGATTAGTTTGTGAAAGTTATCTGATGGATTCTTAGACTGAAAACAAAAAACGTCATGATTATGCAGATTAGTTTGTGAAAGTTATCTGATGGATTCCTAGACTGAAAACAAAAAACGTCATGATTATGCAGATTAGTTTGTGAAAGTTATCTGATGGATTCCTAGACTAAAAACAAAAAAGTCATTATTATGCAGATTAGTTTGTGAAAGTTATCTGATGGATTCCTAGACTGAAAACAAAAAAGTCATGATTATGCAGATTAGTTTGTGAAAGTTATCTGATGGATTCCTAGACTGAAAACAAAAAACGTCATGATTATGCAGATTAGTTTGTGAAAGTTATCTGATGGATTCCTAGACTGAAAACAAAAAAGTAATTATTATGCAGATTAGTTTGTGAAAGTTATCTGATGGATTCCTAGACTGAAAACAAAAAAGTAATTATTATGCAGATTAGTTTGTGAAAGTTATCTGATGGATTCCTAGACTGAAAACAAAAAAGTCATGATTATGCAGATTAGTTTGTGAAAGTTATCTGATGGATTCCTAGACTGAAAACAAAAAAGTCATGATTATGCAGATTAGTTTGTGAAAGTTATCTGATGGATTCCTAGACTGAAAACAAAAAAGTCATGATTAGTGCAGATTAGTTTGTGAAAGTTATCTGATGGATTCCTAGACTGAAAACAAAAAACGTCATGATTATGCAGATTAGTTTGTGAAAGTTATCTGATGGATTCCTAGACTGAAAACAAAAAAGTCATTATTATGCAGATTAGTTTGTGAAAGTTATCTGATGGATTCCTAGACTGAAAACAAAAACGGCATGATTATGCAGATTAGTTTGTGAAAGTTATCTGATGGATTCCTAGACTGAAAACAAAAAACGTCATGATTATGCAGATTAGTTTGTGAAAGTTATCTGATGGATTCCTAGACTGAAAACAAAAAAGTCATGATTAGTGCAGATTAGTTTGTGAAAGTTATCTGATGGATTCCTAGACTGAAAACAAAAAACGTCATGATTATGCAGATTAGTTTGTGAAAGTTATCTGATGGATTCCTAGACTGAAAACAAAAAAGTCATTATTATGCAGATTAGTTTGTGAAAGTTATCTGATGGATTCCTAGACTGAAAACAAAAACGGCATGATTATGCAGATTAGTTTGTGAAAGTTATCTGATGGATTCCTAGACTGAAAACAAAAAACGTCATGATTATGCAGATTAGTTTGTGAAAGTTATCTGATGGATTCCTAGACTGAAAACAAAAAAGTCATGATTAGTGCAGATTAGTTTGTGAAAGTTATCTGATGGATTCCTAGACTGAAAACAAAAAACGTCATGATTATGCAGATTAGTTTGTGAAAGTTATCTGATGGATTCCTAGACTGAAAACAAAAAACGTCATGATTATGCAGATTAGTTTGTGAAAGTTATCTGATGGATTCCTAGACTGAAAACAAAAAAGTCATGATTAGTGCAGATTAGTTTGTGAAAGTTATCTGATGGATTCCTAGACTGAAAACAAAAAAAGTCATGATTAGTGCAGATTAGTTTGTGAAAGTTATCTGATGGATTCCTAGACTGAAAACAAAAAACGTCATGATTATGCAGATTAGGTTGTGAAAGTTATCTGATGGATTCCTAGACTGAAAACAAAAAACGTCATGATTATGCAGATTAGTTTGTGAAAGTTATCTGATGGATTCCTAGACTGAAAACAAAAAAGTCATGATTAGTGCAGATTAGTTTGTGAAAGTTATCTGATGGATTCCTAGACTGAAAACAAAAAACGTCATGATTATGCAGATTAGTTTGTGAAAGTTATCTGATGGATTCCTAGACTGAAAACAAAAAACGTCATGATTATGCAGATTAGTTTGTGAAAGTTATCTGATGGATTCCTAGACTGAAAACAAAAAAGTCATGATTAGTGCAGATTAGTTTGTGAAAGTTATCTGATGGATTCCTAGACTGAAAACAAAAAAAGTCATGATTAGTGCAGATTAGTTTGTGAAAGTTATCTGATGGATTCCTAGACTGAAAACAAAAAAGTCATGATTATGCAGATTAGTTTGTGAAAGTTATCTGATGGATTCCTAGACTGAAAACAAAAAACGTCATGATTATGCAGATTAGGTTGTGAAAGTTATCTGATGGATTCCTAGACTGAAAACAAAAAACGTCATGATTATGCAGATTAGTTTGTGAAAGTTATCTGATGGATTCCTAGACTGAAAACAAAAAACGTCATGATTATGCAGATTAGTTTGTGAAAGTTATCTGATGGATTCCTAGACTGAAAACAAAAAAAGTCATTATTATGCCGATTAGTTTGTGAAAGTTATCTGATGGATTCCTAGACTGAAAACAAAAAAGTCATGATTAGTGCAGATTAGTTTGTGAAAGTTATCTGATGGATTCCTAGACTGAAAACAAAAAAGTCATGATTAGTGCAGATTAGTTTGTGAAAGTTATCTGATGGATTCCTAGACTAGAAAAAAATGTCAAGAAAGGTGTCACATCATATTATTCTTGTAAAAATTGGCATTGTGAATTCCAATATTTCATTAAATCTGTAGCAGTAGCACCTGAATTTGGTGTCTTTTCAATCTGTCATTTCTTAAGTACCACAATTTGCAGTTCCTGTTGGCCACGTGATGCTCGCATTGTTCTATAACTAAAATGGAGATAAGAGATTTCCGGGCAAATTTTACCACAATTGGAGGAGCGTACACCATTCTATTTTAATATCTTGAAGCCAGAAAGTTGTTTTCCAGGTGATGAAGCTTGATTTCTGAATTTTCGCATCTTCAACAAAAAATGTCCCAAGATATGCGTAAAACGATGCAATCAATTTGTAACTCTTTGATGTTCTTATCTAGAAAAAAACTAATAACTGTGTCATTGTTCGTTGTTATACTTATATGTGAAATTAGACCAGAGCATTACGTATCATTTTCTGTTGCAGCATGAACATATCCATAAAAATTCAATTATAAACTGATTAGCAATATACAATCTCCGTGTAGATAGTAAGTTATATAGCAGTTATAGTTTGTGAAGTTGTTTTTATATTTATTTATGCGAACGAATATTTCTACTGACATAACATTTGGTGTTAAATCATTTCTTAACCTCTTCCTAAATAAATTTAACAAAATGTTAGAAAAGACATTTTCAATAACTTTGGATTAAATAGATTTATTCTGCATATGCATGAGATAGAGGCATGTATGTGAGCTATATAAGATTCCTTTTTGACTCTTAGCTTCATCCGGCCAAAGACAGAGAGTTGTTGTTTAGCAGGCGTTCTTGAGCATTTTGGCCTAAGAAGCTTGAGAAATTTGAAGAAATTTTATTTTGTCACCCAAAGCACATGTTATACAGCTTTATTAATTTAACTTAATGTAACATTTTAATGTTCAACAAAATTTCATACACGGTTTTTCATAAATGCATAATTTTTTTTTCACTTGTGGTTTTGACTTCAAGCGATCAAGATTTTTGTTTTATAGTCGATTTAATTATTGTTCCTGACTTACTGTGATCGCCTTGTGGTTGTTGACTTCTGGCCATCACTTTAACTAAACAAACAAAAACTACACATGTAGTAAAACATAATTAAGATCTGCTGGTTTTCAAATTTTTTATTTAAAGAAAATTGTTGCTGGGAGGAAAGACCAACATCTAATTAACTAATTACTTCTTAATAAATTTGTACTACGTTAGCCTTAACGATGGGAATTGAGAGACGCAGATGGACAGACATCGAGATTACAATGACATAGATTCTCTTTATATTTTCAGACGCATCTTGCCTATCATGCTTCCCAATTCAAACTTCCTTCTTTACCATATATGACACTTGCGCCACCTCTATATTTCTGTTTGCTGACAAGTAATCCTTAGATGTACCCTCACCAAAATTCATACGAATTACCAAAATTGTCATAAGCGTACGATCCCCATAATCTAAACTTCTATAGATATATAAATCGAGTTTTAGTAGCTTTATTAACAGGAATTAATGGCGTCACCCCATGTATTATTTATTTCATCGCATGTCATGTGAAGTGTCATTTTTCTTCTGTTCACCTGTTATTTTGAGTTGTAGTTTTATTGTATCGTTCATATATTTTTATGACTTATTTAATCCCATTGTTGCCACTATGCTGTGGTACGTGTTAAGAGTATTATTTTTCCAGTTTAAAACAATTGTCGAAGGATCGAAATATTTTGAGTTAATACATTCTTGTGAAACCTAGCTTGTTTTTGGAAATGGCAATAGGAATTAATCACCGCTACAAAGTATAGCTAAGTTTATTCATCAATCCTCAAATATAGTACGCCCATCCATAAACACAAAAAGAAATGTCATCAGCCTAAGAAAATCATTGGTAATAATTTATTGGTGGAATGTGATTCATTGTATATAGCTAATACATAATTAAAACCTTTTGCACAAACAACATACAACAATTTAAATATATGCCAAAATCTACACAGTGGCAAAGTCATTTCATAATCGGAATCTAGTTTTCCAAAAATTGAACAAATACTGTGATGGAAAAGAAACATTCAGCCTCTTACAGAAATGTTTACCTGCGAGCAGATCGTTCTGGGAGAGAACAGACACTGAAATAATATCACGAAAGTCTGATTTGTTTATATTTTATAGTATGAGTTAGACACAAGGTCAATTCATATTCAGAATTAAGATCTCAAAAATGTCAATTTAATCTAGCTGCAAACATCCTTCTTAGTTCTATCGCCATCCTTCACGCAATAATAATTTAATATTTGGTATTCAAAATAAGTTGATAATGCCTGGGATAATGGATTCATTAAATAAAACATATGCTTCACTTTGGCCTTCACCGATTGCTTATTATAATCATTGCTAATATCCTGAGAATGTGGACGGGCTTTCCAGGCATGTATCAGGCTAGTGTACTCTTACATTTGGGCGCTGACTCTTCAAATCCCTCTTTCCGACTCTTGTGTCACATTAACCCGCCATGTGAAAGAGGATAAGATGAAGAGCTCCATTCCAGTTTCTCTCACTGTCACAAGCATTTTCATTGAACCGGTAGAGTGCTGTGTGCCAATAATTGAAGTTTTACCATTTCATCTATGTACGTAAAGCCACACGTGAGACTCAGATATGACGAAACATGTGCCTATGGATATCCAACAGAATAAAGACATCTTCTATATATATATATAAAACGCAAAACGGCCGCGCGCGTTTTTGTATGCCCAGCAAAGGATTTTTTCGCCGGGGTTCTCGGGGAGGGGATGTTAGGGTTACTATATTTTAGAATTTTTTATATACTCCCTAGATTGTAATATCTATAATCGTCGTCTCTTCATTTATTTTGAGAAACTTTTTAAAAAACCCTGATTTCCTGTGTTTATCTTTTTCGTATAAATAAAGCGAAACTGAATTGAATCAAATCAGCTCACTGGCCCTCGTACCCGGCACGTTTTAAAGGCATCATATCAAAAGATTGCTGTTCACTTTCTTTTCCGCCTTTGCATCACCGCATCACGTGTTTGAGCCTGCCTGACTACTGACACTTTGTTTTTCTTTTACACCTCCAAACAGCCGAGCGGCGCCAGGTACCCCCGCTAGTTTAATTGAAATTATCATTGTCATAGCCTGGGTGGCATTGCCGACTACCCCTTGAATCTGATAGCAACTAAGAAGATAAGACACAAAGACATCCATTCTCTGATGTGATACTTGTTAATTGTTGGTATGAAGAATAGAGCCAAAGCGTGGAGAGAGTTTTAGTAGCTTTATTAAGAATGAAAGCTAGGCCGGTAATGTTTACATCCGGGCCTAAGTGAGAAGAGGTGAATATTTTGTGCAATAAGTTAACATTAGTTCTGTGTGTGTTTTTTTGTTTGTGTGTTTTTTGTTTGTTGTTGTTTTTTTTTTGTATGGTATGTTATGCCCTTGCTTCAAAGTGTGGGATCAGTTCTTGTACCACGAAGATATTTTTATAGTTCAGATTTAGTTGGGAGTAGTACATGTTTTTGTCTAGTAGAGATGTGTTTATGTTGGATTTCTGGATTTCGTCCCCGACCTTCTGGTTTGGTTGTGTAAAATGGCGTCACCCCATGTATTATTTATTTCATCGCATGTCATGTGAAGTGTCATTTTTCTTCTGTTCACCTGTTATTTTGAGTTGTAGTTTTATTGTATCGTTCATATATTTTTATGACTTATTTAATCCCATTGTTGCCACTATGCTGTGGTACGTGTTACTTGTTAGTATGAAGAATAGGGCTGAACTGCGAATCGAGTTTTAGTAGCTTTATTAACAGGAAAGCTAGGCTGGTAATGTTTTCATCCGGATTTGAGCAAGAAGAGGTCAATATGTTGTTCGGTACTAAAACATCCTCTAAAATAAGGATGCACTACCCGGAAGTAAAGACCATACAACGTTATTTAGAGCAAGATGACAACGGGAACGGCTATTTCACAAAATTAATTAATTCTATTTCAAGCGTATTCTTTACTAGGCGAATTATCGTAATAAAATTTTTCGCTGTTGATTAATTTTTTTTTTGTTTTCAATACTGACTCACCCCCCCAAAAAAACAACCCTTTTATCGTTTACCAAAGAAAAAAATATTATTTTCTAAATTTAAAATGCTTTTCACTATTCCAAAAGTTTAAAGTTAACATTTCTTTTTAAATTGCTCGGCGCACGTATAAAAGTCAGCCCTCCAGGAAGACACTAAAATATGAAGAAGAAAATGGGCCATAAGCTGTGTTACATCGGTAGTAAGAATTCCATTTGATTGGATAGGGAAATTGACGTCATTTTATAAATAAAATAAAATATTGAAATTGACAATATTAGAAAACAGATTTTTTTATTAAATAATTTTTATTAAATAGAGGAAATTTTCAAAAAAATATTTTTATCAGCTAAGATGTTTTTTATTGAATCTATAGACGTTTAGATGTTTTTTTATTGAATCTATAGAAGTTTAGATGTTTTTTATTGAATCTATAGAAGTTTAGATGTTTTTTATTGAATCTATAGAAGTTTAGATGTTGTTTAATGAATCTATAGAAGTTTAGATGTTTATTATTGAATCTATAGAAGTTTAGATGTTGTTTATTGAATCTATAGAAGTTTAGATGGTTTTTATTGAATCTATAGAAGTTTAGATGTTTTTATTGAATCTATAGAAGTTTAGATGTTGTTTATTGAATCTATAGAAGTTTAGATGTTGTTTATTGAATCTATAGAAGTTTAGATGATTTTATTGAATCTATAGAAGTTTAGATGGTTTTTATTGAATCTATAGAAGTTTAGATGTTTTTTATTGAATCTATAGAAGTTTAGATGTTTTTTATTGAATCTATAGAAGTTTAGATGTTTTTTATTGAATCTATAGAAGTTTAGATGTTGTTTATTGAATCTATAGAAGTTTAGATGTTGTTTATTGAATCTATAGAAGTTTAGATGTTTTTTATTGAATCTATAGAAGTTTAGATGTTTTTTATTGAATCTATAGAAGTTTAGATGTTTTTTATTGAATCTATAGAAGTTTAGATGTTGTTTATTGAATCTATAGAAGTTTAGATGTTGTTTATTGAATCTATAGAAGTTTAGATGTTTTTTATTGAATCTATAGAAGTTTAGATGTTGTTTATTGAATCTATAGAAGTTTAGATGTTGTTTATTGAATCTATAGAAGTTTAGATGTTGTTTATTGAATCTATAGAAGTTTAGATGTTGTTTATTGAATCTATAGAAGTTTAGATGTTTTTTATTGAATCTATAGAAGTTTAGATGTTGTTTATTGAATCTATAGAAGTTTAGATGTTGTTTATTGAATCTATAGAAGTTTAGATGTTTTTTATTGAATCTATAGAAGTTTAGATGTTTTTTATTGAAACTATAGAAGTTTAGATGTTTTTTATTGAAACTATAAAAGTTTAGATGTTGTTTATTGAAACTATAGAAGTTTAGATGTTTTTTATTGAAACTATAGAAGTTTAGATGTTTTTATTGAATCTATAGAAGTTTAGATGTTTTTTATTGAATCTATAGAAGTTTAGATGTTGTTTATTGAATCTATAGAAGTTTAGATGTTGTTTATTGAATCTATAGAAGTTTAGATGTTGTTTATTGAATCTATAGAAGTTTAGATGTTTTTTATTGAATCTATAGAAGTTTAGATGGTTTTTATTGAATCTATAGAAGTTTAGATGTTTTTTATTGAATCTATAGAAGTTTAGATGTTTTTTATTGAATCTATAGAAGTTTAGATGTTTTTTATTGAATCTATAGAAGTTTAGATGTTTTTTATTGAATCTATAGAAGTTTAGATGTTTTTATTGAATCTATAGAAGTTTAGATGTTTTTTTATTGAAACTATAGAAGTTTAGATGTTTTTTATTGAAACTATAGAAATTTAGATGTTTTTTATTGAATCTATAGAAGTTTAGATATTGTTTATTGAATCTATAGAAGTTTAGATGTTGTTTATTGAATCTATAGAAGTTTAGATGTTGTTTTTTTAAATCTAAAGACGTTTAGATGTTGTTTATTGAATCTATAGAAGTTTAGATGTTGTTTATTGAATCTATAGAAGTTTAGATGTTGTTTATTGAATCTATAGAAGTTTATATGTTGTTTATTGAATCTATAGAAGTTTAGATGTTGTTTATTGAATCTAAAGAAGTTTAGATGTTGTTTATTGAATCTATAGAAGTTTAGATGTTGTTTATTGAATCTATAGAAGTTTAGATGTTTTTTTATTGAATCTATAGAAGTTTAGATGTTGTTTATTGAATCTATAGAAGTTTAGATGTTGTTTATTGAATTTATAGAAGTTTATATGTTGTTTATTGAATCTATAGAATTTAGATGTTTTTATTGAATCTATAGAAGTTTAGATGTTGTTTATTGAATCTATAGAAGTTTAGATGTTTTTTATTGAATCTATAGAAGTTTATATGTTGTTTTTTGAATCTATAGAAGTTTAGATGTTGTTTTTTTTATCTAAAGACGTTTAGATGTTGTTTATTGAATCTATAGAAGTTTAGATGTTGTTTATTGAATCTAAAGAAGTTTAGATGTTTTTTATTGAATCTATAGAAGTTTAGATGTTGTTTATTGAATCTATAGAAGTTTAGATGTTGTTTATTGAATCTATAGAAGTTTATATGTTGTTTATTGAATCTATAGAAGTTTAAATGTTTTTATTTAATTGTTGAAATTTTAAATAGAGAAATAATTTATATTTATTTTTTTATTCAGACCCATTCAACATCTCCGCATTTGGGTCAAGGAACGCATTCCTTGACCGGCAGGTCACTTCTATTATCATCATCAGCAGCAGCTTAGGTATAGTCCCCTTTCTAGCAGCCGGTCCCACTCCTACCCTCTGGAGGGGAGGAGGAGGAAAGGCTTTTTGCCCGTTTTCGTCAGTTTGAATCTAGCCGGCCATGAAGAAGGACGCTATTCGGCTCCGTCAGATCAGAAAGGATTCTTGACGTTAAATTCCACGGGTTATTCTCTCCTCCTTTGGAGAAAGACATTTGTTTAGAACTAAACTATTAACTTTATTTTATTCTCAGTCATTATAAGACAACAAGGTCTTACGACTGGAAGATTAATACTGGTTATTAAATTATTATTCTCAAAGGACTAACGAAGGAAACTACTGTGTGTTGAGGAGTTCTTTTCTAAGAAGAACAAAATTTAATTTCGCCGACGAGACGAGCAGAATATCGGCCCTAGAAAGAAAATCCCCTCTTTGAAAGATTTTTCAACCGAAGTTTCCTTTGGAAGGAAATCTTCCATAATTCAGGAATTTACCCCGTATTTGTACACATTAAGCCTATCAAAGCGGCTTTATGGTCTTATCTCCCCTTTGAATTAAAAGGCACATGAGCCTTCACAAAGGAAATTACTCTTTCTCCCATTTTAGGTCAAAGAAACTTTTGTTTGTCCTTTCGGAAAAGAAAAAAAAGAACATTTTGTCAAAGAAGGACTGAACATTTTGTTAAAAGGACTGAATTTTCCGTTTTTTAAATGGTTTTTTCTTTCAGCCTTTCTTGCAAGTACGGATTGACGTCTTTTTTTGTATTTTTTGTATGTATTTTTAAATGTTTCCTTAAGGGTTTTTCCTCTTTTTTTTTCTTTTGGATACCATGAAAAACGGATTTTGGTGACGCACTAGGTGTATTAGAATTTTTGGGGAATTTTTGACACCCCTAACAGAAAACTGCGAATAAAATATAGAAAACTCGTAATTTCTCTTTCTAAAGTGGGTTATTTATTTTCTTTATAGAATATACTTCCAAAATAAACTATTTTAGTTGTTTAAAAATAATAGAAATATTATTTTTCATTTTTTCAAAAACAGTGTTTACAAAGTGCGTGCGTGCGTGCGCTCAGACAGCCATTTTTTGACGTAATGAAATCAATTGATTTTTACGAGATGAATATTTTTCAATTTTTAAACTTTAAAAATCTATCAAAATTTTCCTATTGGTTCAATTTTTACGTTTTTTCAGGGTGAATGTAAAATTTTATGCTCTTTCCAATAAACTGAATATAATATTTTAGACAAACGTTGTTTTATAAATTCACCTCCCCCCCATTTGGAAATGTCTATGAGAATTTTAATAATTCATTTTTGTGCACACGTTTTATATATCACAAAATGAAGATAAAACATCAATAAATAAAATACTCAAATTTAAAACAAAAAAAAACACTTATCTGTAAATTTACCTGTAAAGTCCAAAATGTAAATCCTTCTTTTTTCGATAACCACGTGTTTTTTTTTGTTTTTTTTAAGTGGAAGCTTATTTTTGTTTAGAATTTTCCAGTCAATATTTTTCGGTCAGTGTATATTTTTATATTTAATTCCTGGTTTCCTTTTTTTCGATATAAAAAAAAGACGATACCGTATAATGCAGATTTATAGTATAATAAATTAAAAAATTCAGGTATTTCTTTGAGATATTAAAAAAAATTACATTTGATATGCTCGTTAATCTGTAATCCGTGTAAATCCAAAAATAAAAGATCCCAGTTTTCACGTATGATAGCATAAAAACGCCAACAGTAAAAAAAAAGGACGATAAGTTATCTCCCTTTGGTATTTATAAGTCGGACAGAAAAATCATGAGCATTCTTTTAAACTGGTCGACACTGTCGCTAACCCACGTTTACGTTCTGTGTTAAGAATTTCAGTCTCTGCTTTCTTTTTGCAATTATTACAAATTTTATATATATCGGTATTTTCATTTATTATATATTGACTCCTGTCACGACTATGCAACTGTTTAGTGTTTCGTTTTTATTTATATAGTTTTTGCAGACTTATTTACTTGTCTTTAAAGAATTTTATTGGAATAATGGTGAGTTTATTTTTTTATTACACGTATCTTTTTACTTTCTGTAACTGATGAGAAAGTTGTATTTAAATTTTATTTTGACTTTTTAAACTTTATTTGAGTAAAAAACATTAATTTTTCAGGTAATTTCTACACTTTATCGCCGAAAATGTTTCGGCGATAAAGTAAAAGTTACTACGTTTGTATTATTACTGTCTGTCTGTACACAAAGATTAAAAAGAAAGTGGTCTAAAAACAAAAATATAGCAAATAAATGTTATTAAAGGCAAGATAAGTTACTTTTCTACCTAAGTGGATAATATTTTAGTGTCTTTATTTAATGCACCAATGTTGCAAAACAAACCCACATGTTGCAATTGTTGCATTGCAACATGTGGGTTTGTTTTGCACGCATAAGCAGTATCAGAATTTTTGTAGGAATATTTGACACCCTTAACACGAAACTGCAAATAAAATATAAAAACCTCGTAATTTCTCTTTTAAAAGTGGGTTGTTTATTTTCTTTATGGATGATACTTCCAAAATAACCTATTAAAGTAGTATAAAAAGTAATAGAAATATTATTTTTTTTATTTTTAAAAAAACAGTAATGAAATTAATTGAATATTACAAGTTCAGTATTTTTAAATTTTTAAACTTTAAAAACCTATCCAAAGTTTCTATTGATTCTATTTTTACGATATTTTCAGGGTCAATGTGAAATTTTATGCTCTTTCCAATAAGCCGAACATTTGAGACAAACGTTCTTTTTTTTAAAAAACGCCCCCCTATTTTGAAATATCTATTAAACGCCCCCTATTTTGAAATGTCTATTAAGTAAATAATTAATTTTTGTACCAAAGTTTTATATATCACAAATTGAAAATAAAAGATCAATAAATAATATATTCTAATTTAAAACCCAAAAAAAATACATTTTTTTTTAGAAATTTACCTGTAAAGTCCGAAGTTTAAACCCCTTTTTTTAACCACGTTGTTTGTATTTATATTTTTTTTAATGAAACTTTGGTCTTCGCTCCTTTAACTGAAAAAAACAATTAGGGTTTGAATTACATTTTTCGAGTAGTTATAAGCTTGGAAAGACAAGGGGTCGAATTTTTTCCTGCCCTTCATTTTGAAATATCTATTAAAAAGTAAATAATTAATTTTTGTACCAAAGTCTTAACTATGACAAATTGAAGATAAAAGATCAATAAATAATATATTCAAATTTAAAACAAAAAAGTAGTTTTTTTAGAAATTTACCTGTAAAGTCCGAAGTTTAAAACCTTTTTAAAAAAAAAATCACGTTTTTTTTTGTTTTTTTTTTATAAATAAAACCTTGCTTCTTGCTCTTTAATTGAAAGAAAAATTGGGTTTGAATTACATTTTTCGAGTAGTTATAAGCTTGGAAAGATGGGGTCAAATTATTCAATATTTTTCACGAAATTTCTGACACACCTTGGAATAATAGTGAGTTTATTTTTTACCACACATATTTTTTTTTTTTACTTTCTGTGACTGATGTATGTATTAAAATTTTATTTTGACTTTTTAAACTTTATTTGAGTAAAAAAAAAATTAATTTTTAAGGTAATTTCTACACTTTATTGCAGACAGTTTCGGCAATAAAGTAAAACTTATTACGTTTGTATTAAAAAGTGGTCTAAAACAAATATATAACAAATAAATGTTATCAAAGGACAGATAATTTACTTTTCTACCAAACTGGATATATTTGTTTGTGTTTTTATTGAATATAACGTTTATTCTGCTCGAAAAACAGTGTTTTGGAAAATTTAAAATGGCGACCGACTCTATCTTTAACACGGTATGTTTGAAAAAAGGTGTTATAAATAAAAACTAGACAAAATACTGTTAGGAAATCGCTTATTATATGTTACAGGTGACATAGGCTGACATATTTTCTGTGGGTTTTAAATAGTATTCTGTCTAGTTTTTTTTTATAACACCTTTTCCCTAAACTAATCATGTTAAAGAGAGAGTCGACCGACCGCCATTTTAATTTTTTAAATCGGTTTCGAGCTGAATAAACATACAAAAAATATATCCAGTTTGGTAGAAAAATAACTTATCTTGCCTTTGATAACATTTGTTATACATTTGTTTTTTGACAACTTCTGTGCACAGAAACCCAAAATGTAATGATTCTAATAACTATTTGTTTGTAGCATTTGCTTTTTGGGATTATTGAAATTGTTTCGATTTTCATAAATTTTATATAATCTGAAAAATTAAGTTCCAAGTTTGATAAGAATTCTTTTTTCTATTATTTTCAGTCTAAAAAACCTACATTAATGACCTCCATTTAAAAGAATTTTGAAAATTTTTAAGGAAATGAGCCAGTTTTGAATGGCCACGTATTTTATAGGGTAGCAATTCAACATCTTCTACTGAGGGAGATATCAGAGTGGGCAACTAGCATAAATGTAGAAAATGGTTTTCCTGTAATTACATTTAATGATGTTGCCAATGTTTGCAAAAAAAAATGAACAAATACAAGAGATTTTTCTTCTCGTCAAAGTCTGCAGAGTTCATTAGTTTATGCAAAAAAACTGTGCATACTCTGTTCTACCCAGAGTTCTCTACCACCACTACCACCTCCAGTAGTCCCTCTACCACCACCACCACCACCACCACCACCAGTAGTACCTCTACCACCACCACCAGTAGTCCCTCTACCACAACCACCACCAGTACTTCTACCACCACCACCAGCAGCAGTCGTCCCAGTACCACCACCAGTAGTACCAGCACCACGAGAACCTTTAAAAGTACTTAAACACAGATAGATTTTTTAAAAAAAGCTACAAAAAACAAAACTAAGTATTTTTCCAGAATTTTATTTTACATATGTAAAATGCATAATGTGGCAACAAAGAATTTGCCACATTTGGTAAATTCTCTATGTAAATTTTTAAATGAAAAATGTAAACTTTTTTCAGCAGCTACAGTATTTAAGATGCCAGCAGAGTTAAGTTTTATTGCAGACTATATGACTGTGGATAAAATCCTTAACTCTGATGCGTGTACTTTGATTTTTGACGCCACCACGAAGGATGGCGAACATATTAATAATGTCATGTTGACAATGCTTGAGTCAACCCATGTCATAGCCGTCCAGAGTGTACCTGGTGGTTATGCAAAGGACTATGCAAATCACATCAATGACTGCATTAGTAAATTGGCTCAGGTACACTCTAAAAATTTTGGTGAACCAGCAATTAGCATAAAAAAATAAAATAATTGAAAAAATTGGCTCGTGTTTGACGGTCAGAGCAGCTGTCAATCACCGTACTGTAGAAATATTAGAATTGCAATGGGAAAAGCAATTAATAGAGCTCAATTGCAACATACATCCTTTGGAAGCAATTACAAAGGATAAATGTCTGCAATCGAAGCATTTTGAGGATGCTAGTGTTAGTGAGTTAGTCCTTAGTGGCAAGGATTGTATAGGGCATCAGATAATTATGAAAATGTCTTCTCTTAGATATAATAATTCTTTAGGTTTAATTAGAGAGTTTAAGGATTTCTTAGGAGATAAATTTTCAACTAAGGTAGCTCCTAGATATAGAGGTCATAGAAATAATAGAATTTTTCATTTAGCTTTGGTTTACTTTACACATAGAGAAGAATTTTTAGCATTTTTAAGGTGTTTTCGGAATACTAAATCTTTGTGCAAAGATTTAGAAGCTGCCTTTGGGAATGAAGTAGCATATTTGAGTTACAGGTTTTAGGTGTTATAGGTAAGCTTCTTTCAAGTCCTTGGATGAAAACTTTTTACACATCCTTGAAAGATCAGTATACAATCACAGATGGGATCCAGATAGTGGAAGGTGTAGTTGATCAGTTAAAGATTTTAGTTCAAGATCCCATAAAAGTGTTAGAAAGAACTTTTGATTTTGGGGGGAATCCAATTGACTTGGATGAGGATTTAGGTAAATTGATGAGGCGTCCTCCTTCCCAATACTGTGACTTGTTTACGTTGATGATGTAAAAGTCTTTAGAAGCTATCATCGGTGTCATCCAAAGGCAGTATACAGTTAATTTTGCTAGGGTAGATAAATTAAGAACGGATGCTCTGACCTCAGCTAGGTTACACACTATGGAAGCAGAAAGTGTCTTTGGTGAGTATAGTGGTAGGAAACAGTCCTCATCAACTTTAGATACTTTTACAATAAGCAATCTCATCAAAGCAAATAGAAATAAGGTTTTAGATGTCCTCCATGGCGAAAAAATAGATGTAGAATTTCAGGATAAATTAATAAGTTTAGCAATTAAAAAGAGCACAGAAGACCATAAAGTAAATACACAATATAAAAAAATTTTAAATAAAACTGTTAAGAAAAGAATTTCAGATAAACATAGAAAACAATTAGAATTAGAATTTGAAAAACTAGAAAGAAATCATCCATCTCTTCCAAATAACCTATTGATAGAGAAGTTCCCAGATCATGTAGAAATTAGGGATATTTTGTTAGGCAGTATCATAGGTAGGAGTATTTTACATATCTGGGAATATAATAATGTAGATAAACAATTCAACGGTCTAGTAATTAGTTTTGAAAATAACAAGTATACTGTAGAATATGATAAAGAAGATGAAGTAATTGAAGAGGTGGTATTAACTAAATACGAATTTGCCGCAGACTATGCAAATAATGAATTAATCTTTATCTAATTTTTTCTACATCCTTGCCATTTTTTGTTACAAAATAAATTTAGTTTTTGTTGTAAGAAAAATCTTAGTCTTAGTAAAATTTAAATGAATTGTTTTTCCATTGGTTAATTCTAATATATAACTGTTAATGTTAATTGTACTTATTTTCTTGTTTTAAAATTTTTATACTTTCATCCCGAATGTAAAATTAGTACATGGAATTTTAAATTATTGTTTTGTAAAAACAAAAATAATACTGTAAACATTTTTTCCTGGATTTTAAATCTATCCAAGAAAATAAAGATTTTCTTCTTTTGTTGGTTCACAAAAAAATATTTAAAACCTTTTATTCCAAATTCAACATGTCTGCTGGAAAAATGTATTTGTTTTTCTTGTTCAAAAAAATTATTGAAAACTTTCTATCATGTTTTATAAATCTGTCCAAGGAAATTTAGATTTTCTTATTTTATTGTTTAAAAAAATTGAATCCAAACCTTTTATTCTGAATTCAAAATGTTTGCTGGAAAAATTTATTTTCTTGTAAAAAAAAAAATTATTGCAAACTTTCTATCATGTTTTATAAATCTGTCCAAGGAAATTTAGATTTTCTTATTTTATTGTTTAAAAAAAATGAATCCAAATCTTTTATTCTGAATTCAAAATGTCTGCTGGAAAAATTTATTTTCTTGTAAAAAAAAAAAAAATATTGAAAAACTTTTTATTATGGAATTTAAATCTGTCTAAAGAGAATTTATATTTTCTTATTTTGTTTTAAATAAAATTATTTAAACTTTTATTCTGATTTCAAAATGTACGCTGGAAAATTTTATTTATTTTCTTGTTTTAAAGACATTTGCAAACTTATCTTAATTTTTTCCCCTGAAATTAAAATAAACTCAATTTCTTTTTTATTTCAATCAATTCAAATGAAATTTCTTTGTATTTCTGCTTAATTTCTCACATCTTTGAAGAATTTATAAGAAATAATTTGATTAAAATCTTAGTTACATTGGAAAATAGGAAATGTCAATCCTAAAGTGTTCTGTTTATATTTTTTATATATACATAAACCTTCGTTTATTTTATACAAAACGGAATAAAAAACTTATATTATAAAGAAGACGTCTTTTGGTTTGTTATTATTACATTAAATGTTTGTTTCATCATATAGGGTAAATATGAAGAATCCCACCCTTTATTCATATAGGGTCAATATGAATAATCACGCCACCCTCGAAAATTCCTTTAAAATTACGGCCAAATTCTGTTCATTGCCCACCCGCAATGTGGCCATAAAGTGGGTGCCCATTTGACGTCACATTATTATAGAAAAGTGACCCCCACTTTGTGACCATTTGTAAAATTTCTTATCTTGGAAAGTACTAGTTTCGTTTGCCGTATATATAAATGGTTATTTCCGTTTTCAGCGCCCCCGAAAACCTTTAAAAGTGGAAAATTTGGAGGAATATAATCCCATATCGAGATTACTAACGTTCCTGAATTAGTGTTTTTTTACACTTATAGGCTTCCGTAGATAACAAAGTGAGAATCTTAACATCCGGTTTCTTTAAACTTTCTTTAAAGACACGATTTATCGTGACATGTGGTGGAAAAATCCTTCCATTTAAAAAATACATGGATTATAATACATAAATATGAATAAATTCTCATACAGGAAGATTAAAAAAAAGCATATCATAGTCATGTGGAACAGGTAAGTGATGTTTTGCCAGTTAAATGAATATCGTAAGATTCAACTAGTATTATTTGTTCGACATTCCGTGAAATGTTAAGTGAAGAAATCCAAGGAAAAATAAATAAAATTGTTTATTTCTCTATTAAAGCTTTTATGATATCAAAATTTGGTCTTTGCTCGTTTTATTGAAATAAGATTTACGGGTTTAAATTACGTTTTCATATTGTTATAATCTGATAGACGGATAGGTGTCTATTCAAACAAATGTTTATGGCGACTTGGCCAAAAATTCTGATACACCTATCGCTACACTGTGGTTTGCCACATTTTTCCAATTTTCTGTAATTCTTGTTCCATGATGCTGCATAGTATCTTGACGTATTGATACTGGAAGATCATCATACGTTGTTTAATGCATGTGTAAGCAGATTACATAACAAAGTTGACTTCTGTGCAAAAGAACCACATACTTCACAACAATGTGGTTTCTTTCTTTTTTTCATTTTTCTTAACTTTTTCTTCTAGGGGTGGGACATCCAACCAGATATATGACATTTACCCCTATTTTAGCGAGTCCAACCAAGAGATCTTTTCAGGATTCTAGCCGTCCCTTTCAGTGCAATCGTTTGTAAAGGACGGCTAGAATCATGAAAAAGATCTCTGGGTTGGACTCCCGAAAATAGGGGTAAATTTCAGACATCTGGTTGGATGTTTCTCTCCAGTATGTGTTTTCATATGACTCAACAAATGTGACTTCCATGCAAAAGAAGAACAACATACTTAAAAAAATGTGGCTCGTCTCCCTTATGTTTTCATATGACTCAACAAATTTGACTTCTCTGCAAAAGAACATACTTCCCAACAATGTGGTTTGTCTCACGTGTCAATTATCGGATGATAACACAAAGTCGAATGTTCATATGACTCAACATATATGATTTACATGCAAAAGCAGAACAATATATTTCACAAGAATGTGGTGTGTCTTTCGTATGTGTTTTCATATAATTCAACAAATTTGACTCGTATGCAAAAGAAGAACCACATACTCCACAAGAATGAGGTTTCTCTCCCGTATGTGTTGTCATGTGATAAAACAAATTTGACTTCTGTGCAAAAGTACCACATTTTCAAAACAATGTGGTTTGTCTATCATATGTGTGTTCCTATAACTCAATAAAGTTGACTTCAGTGCAAAAGAACCACACACTTCACAAGAATATGGTTTGTCTACCGCATGTATTTTTATATGATGCAACAAAGTTGACTTCTACGCAAAAGAGGAACAACATACTTAACAAGAATGTTTCTCTCCCGTATGTGTGTTCATATGACTCAACAAATGTGACTTTCGTGCGAAAGAAAAACCACATATTTCGCAAAAATGTGGTTTCTCTCCTGTATGTATTGTCATATGACGCAACAAAGTTGACTTCTGTGCAAAAGAAGAACCATATACTTCACAAGAATGTGGTTTCTCTCCCGTATGTGTTTTCATATGATGAAACAAACTTGACTTCCTTGCAAAAGAAGAACCACATACTTCACAAGAATGTGGTTTCTCTCCCGTATGTGTTTTCATGTGATACAACAAATTTGACTTCTGTGCAAAAGAAGAACCACATAATTCACAGGAATGTGGTTTGTCTCCCGTATGTGTGTTCATATGACTCAATAAATTTGACCTCAATGCAAAAGAAGAACCACACACTTCACAAGAATGTGGTTTCTCTCCTGTGTGTGTTTTCATATGATGCAACAAATGTGACTTTCGTGTAAAAGAAGAACCACATACTTCACAAGAATGTTGTTTGTCTCCCGTATGTGTTTTTATATGACTCAACAAATGTGACTTTCGTGCAAAAGAAGAACCACATATTTCACAAGAATGTGGTTTCTCTCCCGTATGTGTTGTCATGTGATTAAACAAAGTTGAATTCCGTGCGAAAGAAGAACCACATGCTTCACAGGAATGTGGTTTGTCTCCTGTATGTGTGTTCATGTGACTCAATAAAGTTGACTTCTGTGCAAAAGAAGAACCACACACTTCACAAGAATGTGGTTTCTCTCCTGTGTGTGTTTTCATATGTCTTAACAAATGTGACTTTCGTGCAAAAGAAGAACCACATATTTTACAAAAATGTTGTTTCTCTCCTGTATGTATTGTCATATGACGCAACAAAGTTGACTTTTGTGCAAAAGAAGAACCACATACTTCACAAGAATGTGGTTTCTCTCCCGTATGTGTTGTCATATGACGCAACAAACTTGACTTCCATTCAAAAGAAGAACCACATACTTCACAAGAATGTGGTTTATCTCCTCTGTGTGTTTTTATATGACTCAACAAATGTGACTTTCGTGCAAAAGAAATACCACATACTTCACAGGAATGGGGTTTGTCTTCCATGTTTTTTCGCATCTAATTCCACAATAAGTATATGCAATGGATAGTATGATAAGATGCGCTAATAAATTTTGACTTTAGAAAATTTACATGAAGAAATTATATTGAAATCATCAATGACGAATGGTCCACCTGATGCATTAATGGATGTCATTTCATTGTTGCAAATTCTGAAAAATACAATAAATTTGAAAAAATATATTTCATTTGGTAAAATTGAATTTATTATGTTGATTTTTATAAATATAAATTAATTATTCATAAAATCCAAAATAAATGCGTATAATTTTAATCACTACTGGTTTGTAAACAAAGTTTATTAGTTTCTATTTTCAAATATTAAACTAAAATATTTTACTTTTCTTCCTTGTAGAGATGAGGATTGATTATTCATATTATTTGGATTCTTCAGAATACTGTTCTCATCTTGGGTATTATTTTTACAACGTTTCTATGTTACCTCCGATCTTATTTCGTCAAACTTGGAATCTTTCTCTTGAATGCACAAATCTATACAAAATTCTGACGTTTTTTGTTTAACCAGCATGTCGACCGTCTTTGGCTCAATTAAGGCTTATATAAGTTTAAACAATTTTTTAAATAATTTCGGAGTCCATTTTCGCTGGGTATATTCGGGTAATTTTTTGGAAGAGTTTCTTATTTGATGGCGTTTATATTTTAAGGTAAAGGTTTGCTCGTTTTAGTAAATTTAGAATCGTTTAAGGCTTTTCTTTTTCAAAGAGTTCTTGTAAGTTTGTGGCCTTGTAGTAGTGTTGTTAGATTCGTGTGAGGTCATAGCAGTCAAGTAAAAGGTGTTGCACTGTATAAGGTTTGTAATATGGTATACATTTGGGACGTTCTTCACTTTTTAGAATCTAGGAGTGAGTTATGTACGTATGTCCTATCCAGATCCATGATAAGACTACTTCTTTGCATGACTTTATGGGATTTGGTCAGTTTTTTTAAGTATAGGTATAATTTGGAAGGGTTTTATTCAAAAGGCATACATAATTTTAAATGATTTAGATTCAGACTTTAGTGGTATCTACTCTCAATAAAGCTATATTTCAATACCTAGTTTTGTTCATGAATGGAAACCCACTGTATGATATCATTGTTGACTTGTAGTAGTGTTTTTAGGCGTGTCCTATCAGGATACGTGATTAGACTACTTCTTTGCATAGTTTTCTGTGATTTAATCAGGGTGTTTTAAGTATAAGTATAATTTGAAAGAGTTTGTGTTTTGGCAATTGTTCCAGTCATCACAAGAACACAACAGCATGCGTTCCATTCAAAAATCCTACATAATTTGAAATTCTATTTTCAATCTCACAAAGGATTGAAACTTCAACGTTCAGGAGTAAATTACAACTGAATTTATGTAGTACATGAGAGTAGCATGCTGTGTGTTGTTAGCGATTGTTCTACATAATCTGATTCTTCTTTATCACTATTTATTACTCCATATGCACGTGATGTTTTTTCTAAAGTCAGCTTGGTCTTCACTGTTCTTCATCTATAATTTTTACTTTATCCCATAAAGGTAGATGGTTTCAATTTTCCATCCATATATATTCTCCCATAACTGATTTTTAAATCTTTCCACATAACAGCTTTTCATTGTTTTTCTAATGTTACTGTTATTGAAAGACATGGCTTACATTTGTATAATTTTCCACATTTACATGGAATCTCTTAGTCATGATTTTTTTCATAAGCAGCTTTACATGCACAACATGTTCTGGAGAGCTGAACCACTCTTGATTACTATCCTGACGTTTTATAGATTACAGATACTTTCAATTTTTTCCTTCATGTATGATGCACAAACTGTTATCCACATGACATTACAGCAGTATTCAGGAGCGATTTTGTATATGTATTGTTATTAGTACATATTGCTTTTGTTCAATGTGGTATGAAACGGATTGTTACTTTCTTTACATAATATACATTGTGAGAATTAAAGTTTGGATACTGACTACATATTTAAAGATATTATATGTTATTATTGTTGTATTATGAGAATCTGTAATTGATGTTAACCCTATGTGTCCTCACATGACTTGGAAAGTAAAAGCGACAAGAGTTTAATTCCTTTGTGTCACATGTTGAAGGTGCACAACTGCATGACAGCTGGTAGCAAATGCACTGAACGATGGGGTCAGGTTGTCAGAATTTGTATTGTCAGTGGTGAAAGGTCAACTTTGTGGCATGCGTAGCTGTCAAGGTAAGCGAACTTGCAAAATGCAGGTCACATATATAACCCAGAGAAAAAGGCAAAAGATAAGAGAGGTCTACAATCAGCCATCAATTAAAATATAACAAGCGTGGCTTCATCTACCAACCTTCTGGTCCACACTCTTTATCTTTAGAAATAAAGAAACAGAAAATAAAAGATGTGATATTTTTATATAAAATGAAGTGTACAATTTTTTTCTGACTGACGAAAAATCCACTGCACAGTAGCTTCATTTGGGACCGTTTTTTACTAGTTTTTCTAACAAAGAATAAAGAAGCGTAGACGATCTGTGCACACTTGATAAAAAAAGGTCATGTTAACTTGAGGAAAACGAAATAAAAACAATAACGGAAGTAAGATTCGACTCTTTTTACCATTGTATTTCTGATAAAAACATATATATATATATATGATTAGTTTTTCTTTTGAAAAAGTAATCCAGCAGAGTGCTCCATTCAAAGGAAAACCCGAAAACGAAAACCTGAAAAATAAGAGCGTATTTATATTTTGTATTTTGTGTACAGATAGTTGTTAGAAAAGACAAGTCATTGGTACCATCGGTTTCAAGCCCGATAATTAGGACCGCCACTTTTTGGGTTATATAGGGATGACAGACTTTGCCTATCACGTGACTGTAATGGACGTACACTAGACTTGATTATTTGTATTTGTATTTTTTCTCGTTTGTTCATTTTGAAATTAGTCTGTGTCTATTACATCACTCGGCTTAAACCAATGATTCCCAGTCTTGCCTGAACAATGCTTGACAGGAATTCCCGATAATCTGCTTCAAATTCTAAATGAGTACCAAATATTCCTTTCTCGGTGTCCGTTTCATGCATGAGACTTTGGAAGATGATTATAGTTAACCGTTTTGACATTTGCGTGAAGCGTTAAGATTGAGTTGTGAAAAAGAGATATGAAAAAGACAAAAGAAATTATTTTTTTTATTAACTCGAGCAGTAAGCACGCATGGGAGTAATCGAGTGTCATCTAACGATGTTAAGACCTAGCTGAATTTTTCAATGAGTTATGCTTTAAAAATGCATAGACAAATTTCGATGAAGTAGATTTTTAGATGCAACACTAGATCTCGAGAAAAATTACATAAACCTTCCACAAACTAAATGAAAAACTAATGTACATAAATAAGGGTCCATGCCACCTACTCACAGTGTATAAAAATATGGTAGCAAATATTAGCAAAAGAATATCACGACTTTATTCGAATGCTGAAGTGTTCGAACTAGCAGCCCCATATTATAATGAAGCACTATATAAAAGTGGGTTCAGGGAAAACATAAAATTTCAACTCAGCATAAAAAAGAAAATAAAAAACGAAATAGGAGATGGAAGATAATTTGCTTCTTACCCCCGTTCTCATTGAATACAAAAACTAGAGTAGCAGATTTTTTTCTTAGACTTCTAGATAAACATAATCCAGAAAAAGACAAACTGCATAAAATTTTTAATAGAAATACTGTACAAGTTAGTTATTCAACGGCTCTATCTATCAAGTCAATTATATCTAAGGAACCAAGAAAGATAACACAGGCTGCACTTGCAGGACCAAAAATAGTTGCTCATTGGAGGGCAATTGTAAAGCTGAATACCTTGTTTATGAGGCCACATTAACGGACCGATCTACAAATATACGGGAAAAATATATAGGTATGACACAAGGCCAATTTAAACAAAGATACTATGCACACATGAGCTCGTTTAGAGCTAACACAAGGATAAATACAGCATTAGCTACCCGGGTGTGGGAGCTTAAAGAAAAAAGATACACCTTTTTCCGTGTTTCTTAACAAATATTGATTTTGAGTTGTATTGTTATTTTGTTCTTTCGTCAGTAGCATTTACTATTGTTATAATTAAGCAGCTATTTTTACATTTTCTGCAGAGACTGAATTCAGAATTGAAAAAGGCAGTGGAGTCAGTAATAAGATCGATAACAGGAAAATAGTGTCGTTGCAATGTAGAAGGAAACGTGGTTACAGGAGGTGGGTGGATGATGTAGAGCAGTATTTTAGGATGACCATACCAACCGCGGAAGAAAAATATCAGTGATCCTGCCATTAGATAATATATTATTATTTCACAGAGTATACTATCGCGATCAGCAACACGAGATCACTCTACAAAAGATGCATCAATCTTTTACTTTTGTAAGGGTTAACATTTCGAAAGCAAGGAAAAAACTGATAGAGAACTCGGATAAGAAAACAAAGTCTGTAGATTTTAAGATTGGAGATCTGTTTTTTTATAAGAACCACCACAGTTGTGACGTAATCCCCCAATTGAGGAGCTTTGGAATCCCCAGCGGGCACAGGATGGGTCGAATAACTACGCTGAGATAACTAATCATTCCCGGGTAGCGCCAGATAACCCGAGGAGCTAAAATGGAGACTATAAATATATATATATATTATTTCATGTGAACATAGATATTGTTTGAAACCAGAGAAATATATTTTAAGTTGATGACAGGAAACTCGAAACATAACACTGCAAGTCGTGAGAATTAGTAATTCAAATCCCAGGTTTGGAAATTGTACCCACATAAAACCTGGGGCTTTTCGATTGCGTGGCAAGATCTTATTGGCTGGGAGAGCTTCTACCCCATCCACATATCTTACTATATATACGACTGTCACGCGAAAATTAGTCAAAGAAGAGATTGCTTGTTGATTTCGAGAAGAACAAACCGCATAGAGATGTGACCCTCTACCTACTCATCCACCCGTCTGTCGCTGTCTGTGAAGAGATTTGAGACTCTGAAAAACTTACTAAGAACTGAATGATATTTGTAAAAACATTTGTACATAACTTTGCGAAGTAAGCTTCAGTAGAATAGTCTACAAGTGTTTGTTGTCTTTCTTCCTGCGTGAGTTTGTTATTCGGTTTCAGCATACCAGATTTCATGTAACATCCACAGATAAGACTAGACGACACGAGCCGAGAAATCAAGATAAATAGGGGTCTGAAACAAGTTTCTTCACGAGGAGGGGTTACACAGTCGAGGAAAGTTAGATGTATGTTGGAAACCAAATTATGTAGGCATAGATAAAATAGGATAAGGATCAGTTGACAAATGATAAAGGTGCATGCGGAACATCTGCTTACAACCTTGATCTGACAACATCGATCCAGGAACGAAAATACCATTAAGAAAGACCACATTGGGTTCGCCGAGGGAGTCCACTGAGTAAGATAGCAATTCAGCCATGGAACAAACTGATATCACAATAGGAAAGAGTCGATATCAACAGGAAAAGTCGGATGAAGAATATGACATATTATTGATGGAGATGAGAGTACTAACACGTTGCATGACTTTGATTTATCCCTTTTCTGCATCACTTGGATATCAAAGATGATAATAAGATCTATTTGAAAAGGCTTAGAGTAGGTTTGGAGTTTAGAAGTGGGGAAGATGAACAAGAGAGAGGGAATTGTTTAGGTTGGGTAAGGTCTATATTCTTTGTTTAAAAAATATTCGGTACTCTTGCATAATTTGACACAGATTCTTGGGAATCTTAAGTCCAGTGAAGTTATTTTTTACATGGTTTTCCTGTTTGGTTCTACCAGTCTTTTTAATTGTATTTTCACATCAAAGAAGCCACATTGCCACTTTGATGTAGGTGGCTACTATCAGGGACATAAGTTTAAGAGGTACTTTTAGGGAGTTTAGCAGCAAGATGTATGTTTACATTTGAACGTCTGCATGTCACTACAGTTGGGGAAGCAGGAACCTGGAAGAGAATTCCAAAGTCTAGCAGTTCTGGGGAAAAAGCTATTAGAGTATAAGGCTTTCTTACATCTGTTGATCTTTACTGTGTAGGGTTGGCACTTCGCTGCTTGTTGGGTTTATCTGGAGTATTTTCATCGAGTGGGTACAAGTGCTTGTAGTTCGTCAGAGATTCGATCATTAAAATACTTGAAATACGGCTAAAGCTTAGATGACAGTTCAGAACCTATCAGGTTGGCGACTTTCTTTTGAACCCTGTCCAGGAGCGAGAGACTAGTAGCAGATGCACCAGCTCAAATATGAGAGCAGTATTGTATACATGGGCGAATGGTGGCTTTGTAGAGGCACAGGATACTTTCAGGCGGAAGTAACTTTCTAGCACAGTAAAGAGAGCCGCCTTCATTGCAACAGCCTTAGCAATAATCTCCCGCGTTTATATCATATTCTTTAGACATACGTCCATCGAGGACAACCTGGATTCTCCTCACATTTAAGAAGGATTTAATTATGCTAAGCATTAATCCAATAAAACCATAGATTTTCTTTTCATGAGAAAACCATCGTGCCATACCCTTCAAAAGCTTTAGATATAGGGCTATTGGCCTCCCCTCCACTGCCTTACCCAGTGCTTGGTATATACGTTCAGAGATTACAGTGAGAATATCTACAGGAGAACAGGCTTGCCTACATCCATATTGATGGTCAAACAGAAGTTTTGTAGCTCTAAGGTGGTGGACTAGACCTGGATTAATTAAAGATTCAAATATTTTGGTGAAAAGCGGGAGAGGAGTAATTGAGCAATAATTTAATTGGTCAGTTCATTCTCCAGAAATTTTGTAAACTGGTACCACAGAAACAGTATTCCAGCTGTCAGAAAAGCAAGATTCGTAAAGACATTAGTTAAGTGGAGCAGTTTCTTAATAGCACAGCGGAGATGAGATCAGGTCCACCTGCTTTTGAGGTTCTAGGATTTTTATGATTTTCTGTGCTTGAGAAGGGGTGATTTTCAGATCATCTAGTGTGGTTTCTGTTCACAGGGGAAAATTAGGGAGAGAACGGTTTGCTGGGTCCAAGGAAGAGTTTGAGGGAAAATAATGGGCAAACATGTTAGCTTTCTCAGTTGCTGTGCAAACAACCTTATGATTGTTGGATAGTGGGGAAATTATTGATTGTCCATTATTTACTACACTATTGTAGATTTTCCAGAAATCATGAGTTCCTAATTTCTGCGCTTCAATGGTGGTTTCAGTATATTCACTCTTAGTTGTCACTGCTTCTTTCTTACAATTACTTCTAGCTTCTATATACTTTGTCTGTTTGTATAGGACTTATGCTGGATAAATATGTATGCCTGTTGCCTCTGAGCAATGGCAGCTGCGCAAGTAGGAGTAAACCATTGGGGAGAGTGGCGTTTGCTATGGAACTTCTGTCTAGGAACATCTGCTTCAATTGCTGCTTTGAACCATGCTGTATTCCTATTTGTGCACTGTTCTGTAGGAAGACAAAAGATATTTCCCCTTATGGCGTCTCTGGTGTGATCTGTAATGGCATCCCAGTCAGCCTTATTTTAGTATGTTGTCGTTTTGAGTAATGGCTCTTCAACTTGGGGTCGAGAGTTTAGAGTGATTCTATTATTATCACAGCATGATCAGCATTCCTAAGTAGGCAATCAGCATTTGTTACACAATCCTCAGGATATCTTGTCAGAAATAGATCCAGAAGTGATGTTTGCTGGTCCTGGCGATCTGGGAGACGGGCCGGAAATGTTACTGTATGTGTCAAGGAATGGGATATAGCAAAGTTATGGATGATGCTACTAGCTGTGTTAGTGTAGTTAGAGAAGTCAAGCAAGTTTATAGTACACTCCTGGATTGATGGAGACCAATAAAAAAAATACAGCTAGCTAACGCTATGTTGTAAAATTAGTTTAAAGCCTGGTCACCTGATTCTAGTTTAGATCCCCTAGACATGGGAAGGGCGTTACAAATATAGACTCGTCCATTCCTGTTAAAGTCCTTCCGACAAAGTGGAAGATAACCAGATATGTTAAAGATGTTGGAGGGAATGGAGGAGTGCAAGTTAGTTTCACTTAGTGCTAAGATATCCAAGGAGTTTGCTAGGAGAAATGATTCTACATCATCTGAGTTAGTTCTAAGTCCTTGAATATGTGTAAATACAAGCCTACAGGAAAGAAGCGTGAGTGTGTGTCTGGTTTGAACATGTTTTTGGGATTGAGCTGTCATTTATTCTATTTCGTAGTTTCAGATCTAGATTAAGGTGCTAGGCAAAACGGATCTGCATAGCCACAATCATGCAACAGGAGTAGACCATCGGCCGACTCCTCATCCACATGAATGTGGCCTCAGTAATGCCCACCAGAGATGAGTGCAGCATGCCTTTACATGTGCGATCATGCACTACAAATATCCCGATATTACACAACTGATGGCAGAACAGACACTCCAAGCACTACCAAAGAGTTAGGGGACCTGTACTGTCAGTTGGAAATAGCAACCAGCAACTGTCAAACCGGTACCCTCAAACCTCATAATTTATCATTCTGTAACATGCATCAGTAACAATATACATGTGGCCAGTATAGGCCTTATATTTAAACATTACACTTAGTCACAGAATGATAAATTATGATTTCTAAAAAGAGGGAAGCAGTATAAGTAAATAAGAGCAAGAAAACAGGTTTGGTGAATAAGCAATAAATTAATTGCTTCCTAAGCAATGGTTTGCACAATTTAGCAGTTTTTGTATGGTTTTGCTTTTATTTTTGGAAATATGTCATATTTTGTACTGTACTGTAATGCTTACACTTCAAGATATTTCGGTCTGTTGAATCATGGCAAATCCTGTCTTGACAGCCGTTTTCGTTTTGGTTATGACGTCACACAAGACAGTTCTGTCTTTGAGTGGGATAACTGTGGATAACGTTGGATCACAATCGGATTGGAATTTAAATTTTAATTGGATTAGTCTTTTTGCTTTCTTTACATAGGAGTCACCACTTATCAAGGCCCAAAGGTCACTTGAGGATAATGGTTAATGAGTGTACAGAAGTCAATGGGACAATATCCTAGTAATCGTTAGTAATGGAAATTTGGTAAATTGGATTACTTAAGGGGATGGCTCATCAGGAATTTGTTTATGTTGGACTTGAATATGAACACATTGTAGTCAGCTGGAAAGCGGGCAAATGCAAGAGAGTTCCACAGGCGTGCAGTTCTAAGAAAGAAGCTTTGTTCATGGAATTTATATTTCGGTTTAGGCTCATGATAAATAGTATGAGAAATTATTAATAGTGATTTCAGCTCGACAGGTGTTTTTCATGAAAGTTTGGTGAGGGGACCATAGATTGGAGCTCAGACAAACACCTGCCATGAAAATAATGATAAAGTAGAGACAGGCTTTTAACGTCTCTTCTGTGGGAAAGAGGTTGCAAGGAGGATAAAAGGTCATCCCCACCAGGTTACGAAGCTTTGTTGAAGCATGATAAAATGTTTTCCAACAGCTCCACTTACCCCCCCCCCCATAATTCACTACAGATTGTACAGCTGCTATGGCACAAAGACAGTATGCATTCTGACAATTTGTACGTCATAATTCTAAAACAAATAAGCAAAAATTTGTAGATCCTATAAATCATTGTAAGAGAGAAATAGTGACAGCCAAAAGAAAGCAGGCTGAAATAACCAGGGAACGCATATAATCACCAATGATAGGAACTCTTGATTTCTGAAAAATCTATAATAGTGTTTGGCACAAAGGGCTACTAATGAAAATTAAATTGTACGTTATAACTGGGCGTATGCTAAATATATTTAGATCCATCTTAGACAATAGAAGGAGGAAGGTTGCCATTGATGGACATAAATCCAAGCAGCATAGCATTAATGCGGGAGTGTCTCATGGGTTGATCTTTGGACTATTATTATTCCTCATATTAAAAAACAACCTCCCTGATGATATTGTGTCTGAGATGGGTATATTTACTGATGATCCAATGCTCTATAACATGCATTATGGAGAACAGATGTGTATAAATCTAAGACAACGGTAGAATCATAAGAAAATGACCTCCAGTCCATAGTTGAATGGGGACGCAAATGAGTAGTAACATGTAATGCTAGTAAAACTAAGCTGCTCTCCTTTACCAATTACAAGACGCCTCTTGAACCGCCTATATCAATGAAAAATAACACCCTACCTGAGAATTCTACCTTCAACCTCCTTTTTTGGGACGATTTTACTATAGTTTACTTTGTGGGCAATATGAACTGGAAGAGATACGTAGAGGACATTGCAACGACTGCTGCAAAGATGATGGGTTCCCTCTATCGAGCTAAAAGACTACTCACACCTGAGAATATCCCGTACCTCTACAAGGCCAACATTCGGTCATGCATGGAGTATTGTTGCCACATCTGGGATGCTGCACCTACCCCTAATCTCATCCTCCTGGATAGGTTTTAAAAGAATTGTCAATCTAATCCCACTTTATCAACTAAGCTTCAGCTCTTTTCCCATCATCACAATGTTGCATCTCTGTGGAATGTGTTCCGATGAACTCGTTGCACTTGTACCCCATACATATCCCCGACAAATCCGTTTAGCAATAAGATCTCACCCCTTCACTGTTGAGGCCCCTAGATGCCAAAAAGCTTTCTATTCTAATAGTATCTTCCCTTGAACAGCTAGACTTCTGAATTCCCTTCCTGCTCCCTGTTTTCCTGATCGTACTGATATGCAGAAGTTTAAATGTAACATAAATCGACATCTTGCTAATCTTTCCTAGACATGGTCCCAAAAAGTAGCCTTTTTTGTCCAATTGGTGATATGCCTCATTAAGAGTTACCGTGAGTAAAATAAGTAAATAAATAAATCTGGTTGAGTGTATATGTGAGTATATTAATCATACAAGTGAATGTTAAACGTAAAAAAATGCATGAAAAATCATTATAAAATGCTGAATAGGTGTGGGAGGCTGGTATATGGATCTGCAGAATTGATTTCCACATAGGGATCAAGGAGTCGGGAGTCGGAGTCTAAGATATAAAAGGATTCGGAGTCAGCATTCTAGGAATTATAGGAGTTGGAGTCGGAATTTCACCATCTGACTCCACAACCCTGATAGCTAAGAATATCAATAGCATATCTCATAGAATATTGACCCATTTTAACAGTGATCATACCACTCTGGGACTGACAAGCAATACTCACAATGGATGTCAATTTTAAAGTTTTGAAAAAGTAGTCATGTATTTTAATTAGAACCATCTTAATGTATTGTTTTTATTCACATAATTTTGTTGATGGCTAAGAGAGGTAAAATACGAAAGAAATCAACATTTTCCGCCTGTAGCTCGTTTTATATACACAAACTCCAACCTTAACCTCGTCCCTATGACCAATCATGCAGCTTCCAGGAAGTTAAGTAAGTAACTCGATTGCGAGAGATGGACCTACCGCAGGTCAGGAGAATTGTTCAATTTGGATTTTTGATTGCATATCTTAATTGTCTTTTCTTTCTCTTGTTTTTCCTATATGGACAGAGGAGAGTTTTAGTTATGCAGGTAGAGAAGAGAAGAAATTTTTGGTGGTTTCATATGATTGTAGGGAATTTTGCAGTTGAAATCTTTTATATATGTCAGGAAATGATTTCCTTTTAGCGACCAATGAAAAATACGGTGCTCTATATCAAAATAGAACTAACAAGCATATCTCCTCCTTGTGACAATCACTAGTTTATCCTCTTTGACCTCAAGATTAGGAAGGGGATTAAAAGTTTACTTGCTTACATCCTCCCAGATGATTATCATAGGTAACATTTGAAACGTACCCAAAGTTCATAACAAACACATGGCTAGGTTTCCTTACTTTATTTCCATGGACAAAAGGTTACCTTCAGTCATAACCAGAAGAAAAATAAAAGTCTATAATAATAACAAAGGGGGAGTAACAGCAGTAGTAATAAATAACAGGAATAATTAACAATAAAACATACAATCCAACACTAATGAATCAAACTTATTGAAAAACTAAAATAATATCAGTTTTTTTTTAAACTTTCAAAATACCTGGATTAAACAACTTTCCAGAAGGGTCTTACCAGCTGAAATAAATTATGAAAGAAATTAGATATAATACTCAGATTTTATTTAAATGCTGCATACATAATTCTGATATCCAAAAACACATGTTCTTGTAATATAACGTGCATGGTTCTCATGTGAGAAAATCAGAAGCAGCTGTAGGATAGCTGACTAGTGAAAATATAAGCAGCCATCGTCTTAGCACATATGCAAATGAAGCAAGTGTACGTATACAGATGTCACGGGAAAGAGAAGAGAAAAAGGCAGAAAAAAGGATAAGACACAATACAAACGACAGTAATCAGATGTCGTGAGAGAAAAAATGATCGAAAAAGGTTGAAAACATTAAAACGCAAATAAAAGGTCATTTCTCAGTCAAGCTGTACACATGACATATGCAGAATATTCACTTATGAAAACCCATTAATAATAATTCAAATGTTTTCATCAATCATAATTAATGTCTCCCAAAATATGAAATAGTTAAATTTTATATCGTCTTCACTTTCTAAAACTGAATTACAGTTAAAGTTTACTATCACACTTGGCTGGTTCTTGAGCTTCAGGTTGGGATCAAAGTGTAGTATCTGTTCCGGCAGATACTGCAAGCTATGACTAGCTATGACTAGCAAAGACCAGATGTGGGGGCAACCCCACATGCCTGACCTTTAACCAGCTCCCATTTCCCACCTCTCGGGAGCTGGTCCCCTTTTCCCCTTCCCCCTCCCTTCACTCCTCACATTAAAAATCGGCCTTGTGCCTAATTTGCTCGGTGGGGGAGCAAATAAATACCATCTGTTCCGGCAGATACTGCAAGCAAAGACCATATGTGGGGGCAACCCCACATATAAGACCTTGGTCAATGTAGGGGCAACCCTTCATACCAATTGCCACTATCCAGCTCCCCTATTCCCGAGGAGCTGGTCTCCAGTTCCCCTTCACTCCTCATATTAAAACTCGGCCTTGTGCCTAGTTTGCTCAGTGGGGGCGCTAATAAATACCCAGTAAGTGTTATTTTTACAATATTTGCATGATAAATAACACTCAAGATGAGAACAGTAGTCTTAATAATCTAAATAATACAAAGAATCATTCCTCATCTAAAAAATTCAGAACTTTAATATTGTAATTTGTTTAAAAATCATTGTAATTTATTTTTTTATTTAGTCAATATTTGTAAGGTTTATTGTTTTGGTTAATGTCTAAAATCTTTCCAAACGCCTCAAATTCCTTTACATTGACGACTTTTAGAAGTTTTCTTTTCGAGGATGCTGAAAACAAATATATACTTAAAAAATCGGCGCAGAGAAATAGTTTTCATATGAAAAAATTACTTTTCAAAAAGTGAGGGATAACATTTAAATATAAATTAAACGTAAATTGAGCACCCACTTTACGGCAACTTGGCGAGGGGGTAATTTTTTGCATTTGTTTTTTGGGCGAAAAGTATTTCTGTTTTTGTTTTCTTTTCTGATTTCTTCTTTCAATAAAGACACGAAGGTATTTAAGACAAAAAATAAAGTATAATCTGTATACAGATACGTGTCATTCCTCATGTTATCAATGATGACCATTTTTGTATATGCAAGTGTGCACATATATTTACCACAAACAAGTAGTTTTCCAAATATTAAGCAATGTAATTCCTTATGTTATCGGTGGTGGGCAATTCTGTATGTGCAAGTGCATACTTAATTTGCCACCACTGACATTACATTTTTAATATCCAGATACTTAATTGTTTGTAGCAAATTTTAATGTGATATCCGTTTTCAGCATACCCAGAAACCTATCGAAGTTGTAAGGGTAAAGATGATTGTTCAGCTGGAAAGTAAATAACAATTTATCAAAACGGCTTTCAGGCAGGCCTACAAAATAAACAAAAAATTATCACCATGTGGCCAGAAAGTGGGTGATTATTTTACATTAAATTTATATGGAAAATTGATCCCCACTTTTCGAAAAAGTCATTTCCTCATATCATGGAAAATAATTCTCTGTGCGACTTTTGAAGTACATATTCGTTTTTAGCACACCGGAAACACTAGGTGTATCAGAATTTTGGGGGAATTTTTGACACCCCTAACACGAAACTGAATAAAATATAAAAAAAACTCGTAATTTCTCTTTTAAAAGTGAGTTATTTATTTTCTTTATGGATTATACTTCCAAAATAAACTATTATAATTGTATAAAAAGTAACAGAAATAATATTTTTTATTGAAACAAAAACATTAATTGAATTTTACGAGTTCAGTATTTTTAAAATTTTAAACTTTTAAAATCTATCAAAATTTTTCTATTGATTCTATTTTTACGATATTTTCAGGGTCAATGTGAAATTTTATGCTCTTTTCAATGAACAGAATATAATATTTTAGACAAACGTTTTTTTTTTAATTCACGCCACCCTATTTTGAAATGTCTATTAAAAAGTAAATAATTAATTTACTCAAAGTTTTATACATTACAATTTGAAGATAAAAGATCAATAAATAATATATTATAATTTAAAACAAAAAAGAAGTGTTTTTTTTAAATTTACCTACAAAGTCCGAAGTTTAAAACTTTTTTTAAAATCACGTTTTTTTTTTTTTTTTAAATAAAACCTTGGTCCTTGCTCCTTTAATTGAAAATAAAATTAGGGTTCTTGTATAGTTTTCCATTGAAAAAATATATTGTACGGACTCGTCATGGGATAAAGTTTTCCTACAGAAAAAAAATCACGTAATTTCATCAAGTAGTTATTTTTTTATAGCGAAAAAGAAAAATCAACGCTACAAGCGAGTAATTATTAATTCAGCCATCTTGATTCTTAACCAAACAGAAAGTTCAAGTAGGGGGATCTCCCTTTTTTTTTGATAGCGAGGCAAATTTTTTTCGAATTTGGCCCTTTTTAAAGCAATTTGGCCTTAAAAATTTCTGTTTGGCATTTTTTTCTTCACCGATGAAATAAAAAAGCAAATAAAAACAGATTTTATTTGAGGGCAGAAATTTCTGTGCCCCCCTCCATGAAAGACTTTGTTCAAATCTCTATTTTTCTAAAATATTTTTTAAAAAAATATTCAGATTTTATTAGAGGGCAGAACATTTGTGCTCCCCCGAAAGACTTTTCAAAATTATTTTTATAAAAAATTAAAAAAAAAAATATTCAGATTTTATTTGAGGGCAGAAAATTTCTGTGCCCCCATGAAAGACTTTGTTCAAATCTCTATTTTTCTAAAATATTTAATAAAAGATTGTTTTTTTGGCTTTATATCGTATGCTTATGTTATCTTTCAAACATTTTAATATAAATAATATTTAAGGACAATTTTCAGCAAAGAAAACCAAACGAAAAAGGAATTATAAAAGGTACAGTTAACAAACTAAAATATTTACCTAGGTAGAAGAGTAAATATGTTCAGGGTTGCCAGGCTATAATAAATGTTTATTGCTTGCAACGTCTCTTCTGTGGGAAAGAGGTTGCAGGGAAGAGAAAAGGGCATCACCCACTAGGTTACGAAGTCTATTTTGAACTTTGTTGAGGCAGGATAAACTCTTTCTAGCAGCTCCTGCCCAGATGTGACAACAGTACTCCATGCATGAACGTACCTGGCTCTTATACAGGTAGAGAATTGCATCAGCAGTGAGATATCTACAGGAGCGGTAGAAGGATCCAACCATTTTTCCAGCGACCTTGGCAACAGATTTTATGTACTTGTTCCATTTCAGATCAGGAGTAAAAGTCAAACCCAGAAGCTTGTCAAAACATGAAGCCTCCACGAGACGTAACCCATTCATTTCAATTGATGCCAGATGGGTATCAGTGCGTTTCACTCCTGCTATTTCTTTCATATTTAACCGATTTTACCATTTTTATTAGTGCCAATTTTTCTATGACATTTTTATTGGTACAATTTGTACATAAGTTCCTATTTGTCAATCATATTCTTAGAGAAAAATTATTTCAGTCATCACAATACTAAATTTATTCAGGAGGTGAGGGATATCAACTTAAAATATTGATAAATTTAATTTTAGTCATAACTCTAAAATTAGACTTTTTTTTTAATAATGACAAATATGGCTATGAATCCCAAATAGTAAGAAAATCTATAATTATTGATTTTTAATAACACTTTTGAGACTTACTCAGGAAAAAGTATATGATTATTTTTAAACATTTCTTTTTAAATACAACTTTAAATAGATATTTAAGAGATAGTTTAACAGTTAAGTTTTCAAATTTCCATAAATTGAAAATAAATTGATTCAATTAATTTCAAAGCGCTAGGTTTAAAGAATTCCAAACAAAAAAATACAAACATTAATTATTTCAGAGGAGATATACTCAGTGATCAAGTGACCTAACTGGACAGGGCCAAGGGGCAGCACTAAAATAATGTCCCCAGAAGGGTTTCATACTCAACTTTGAACTCTCTGAGAGGTTCCATATAAACGTTTAATAAGTGTGGAAACAAATGTAAACATTTAGGTGTGAGTTTACCTCAGTCTTTAGAAAAAGATTTTTTCCTGATATGAAAAATGTTAGCAGATGTTGATTCCGGGGCTGTTTTTCTCATGTAAATCAAGAAAAAAAAGCCAAAATTAAAAAAATCTACAAGTTTTGACATCCAAACTTCTATTTAAATTAGTTAATTATGACTTTTTCTTCAATAATTACTATTAAAACAAGCGCGCCTGCGTGGTCCCCCTCTGTATGAGAACCACTATATAACGTGCATATCAAGTTTTTGAGAAATATGAAAAAAGATTTAAACGTTTTGTGCAGGATCAGATTTCATCAGTTTTTACCCCTTTTGGGTCCTTAGGAACGGCGAATCGCAGTGGAAATGGACAAATGGTGCAGTTTTAGGCCTGCACATGTACAGGTGCTGGTCATTGAATTAGAATATTTTATAAAAATTTAACACATCAAAATTCAAACTCCTCACTACTGCACAAATATTATTGAAATTTATTTATTTTACTTCGATAACTTAGTTTATGGTCAAATTACAACAGACTAACACAATTTCAGCGCACTGATGACTCATGTAGTGTGTCAACTCCCGTTCAGTAAACAGTAGTCATTTCATTGAATTAGAATATTTTGAGAGGCATTTCATTGAATTAGAATAAAGTTAAGTGTTACCAATTTTAAAGTATAAAAGTGAGTCACGGACTATTGTAGACATTCACATATAATTCCTCAACCATTTATCAAAAAATTCCACCAACAAATCTCAACAATGGGCCGAACTGTGGACATTTCTAAAGAGAAGAAGATCTTCGAGCTTCGACAGGATGGACAGAATCAGAGAGAAATTGCTGAAAAATTAGGCTGCTCGCAATCTACTGTGTCCAAGGTTCTCAAGAATCCTCAAAGCAATCGTGGAAACTGCAGAGGTAACAAAAAGATGTCCAAAAGAATGGATAGGAAGCTGAACGATATTGCAAAAAATAATAGATTTAAATCTACCGCACAGCTGCAACACCTCTGGCATGGATGTTTCCAGGAGTACCACTTACCGTCGTCTTCGCACACTGGAGTACAAGAATCGGATTCCAGTTGTGGAGCCTCTTCTTAAGCAAAAGGTTAAAAGGTTGCTGTGGGCAAAGAACCACGAAAATTGGACATCAGAAGAAGACTGGTCAAATGTGGTCTTTACTGACGAATCTAGATTCTGCATTTCTTTTGGGGATCAAGGGGCTTGAGTTTGGCGGAAATCTAGCGAGCAGTATCATCCAAGCTGCTTAAAAAGAAGTGTCAAGTTCCCCCAGAGCCAAATGGTATGGGGAAGTATGAGTTCCAGAGGTGTTGGTCAACTTTGTTTTTTGAAAAAACGGCCAATGCTGCTGTATACCAAGACGTGCTTGAGAACTTCCTCATACCAGTCATTGAAGAGCAGTTTGGGGATGAAGAATTCGTCTTTCAACAAGATCTGGCACCAGCTCATTCTGCCAAGTCTACTGCCAAGTGGTTTGAAGAGAGAAACATTCAAGTATTATCATGGCCAACTAATTCCCCAGACTTGAATGTTATAGAGAACCTCTGGGATATCGTGAAAAGGCGAGTTAGGGAGTACAAGTCCACAACCACGAAGCAGCTGAATGATGCTATTCAAGAATCTTGGGGTGCCATTTCTCCATCTGTGTGCTACCGACTGGTAGAGTCTATGCCGCGTAGGATTTGGGCTGTGATAGCAGTAAAAGGTGCACCAAGAAAATATTATTTTTTGTATTTTTGTAAATGATTAAATAATAAAAAAAATTATTATTCTAATTCAATGGAACGCTGTTTTTGAATATTTTCGAATTTTTATAAATTGAATGATAATTGTTATCAGAATTTTGATGGAAATTCGATGCTCTGATAGAAGATTGCGTTTGTTCAGAATTACAGTAAAGGATTTTTTTACATTTTGAATTTGAAAGGATTTTAAAAATAATTTGTAAATATTCTAATTCAATGACCAGCACCTGTATATCTGAATTCAGCCCCATGAAAAACCACTATATAGAAGTACATATTGAGTTTTTGATGAGAAATATGAAAAAATAGTTACAGAAAGGGGTGTTTTTAGCACTAAAAGTACCCGGGGGACACAAACCAGAATTTTGCTAGGGTCAACCGTTCTGAATTTATATTAAAAACAATGGACACCACATTTTGGCCAAGTTTCAGAAAAATCTAATGGATGGATCAAATACTATGGGGCAAACAGTCTCATTTTTGGCCATTTGGGGCCTTTTTGATCTGTTTTGAGCCCCTGGGGACGCAACGGGAATTTTCGGCAAAAAAATGTTGTTACTATGCACATCTATGTATTGAAATACAATTTGTGGCAAAATTTCAGGAAAAAACTAATGGATGGTTCTCTCGCAATAGTCCGGACAATTCGCTAAATTATCTCGTCAAAACCTTAAATCTCGAATTTTTGTGCATTTTTTGGGGGGGAGGGGCGAATTTGGCACAATAGTGTCCATTTAATAGTATTATCTTGAAAAAAAAAAAAATAAGGAAAATTACCAAAAAACAAAAACAAACAAGAACAAAAAAGTGTGCCGTATTTTAAAAAGTTTTATTGCGTTGTTTTTATTTGCTTTTTTTATTTCATCGGTGAAAAAAAAGGTCAAACAGAAATTTTGAAGGCCAAACTGCTTTAAAAAAAAAGGCCAAAATCGCGAAATTTGGCCTCGCTATCAAAAAAAAAAAAAAAGGGAAATTCCCCTACTTGAACTTTCTGTTTGGTTAAGAATCAAGATGGCTGAATTAATAATTACTCGCTTGTAGCGTTGATTTTTTTTCTTTTTTCGCTATAAAATAACTACTTGATGAAATTACGTGATTTTTTTCTGTAGGAAAACTTTATCCCATGACGAGTACGTACAATATATTTTTTTAAAAATATTTCCATTTTTTAATGTCAATGGAAAACTGCACAAGTACCAAAATTAGGGTTTGAATTACATTTTTCGAGTAGTTATGAGCTTGGAAAGACACGGGGTCGAATTATTCAATATTTTTCACGCAGTTTCTGACACACCTACCGAAACACTATAAAATAATTTGCTGAAACAAAATGAAAAAAACAAACGACATTTTTTTTAACTTGTGAAACAGTTAAAAACATTTCAAATGTATAAAATTATTTTTTCTTTTGTAAACGATAAAGAAATTGTTTTTTTATGTTAAAGTCAGTGTTGAAAAAAAAAATTCACAGTGAAAAATTTTCAACAATAAATCAACATTTTCATTAGTTATCTCCCTTACATTTTAACGTATTCTGCAAATGTGCAAAGATCGATACTAATTTCATGTAGTAATACTTACGTTTTTGTTTTATAATCTGCTTTTGATTAACTTTATCTGCTTTTATAAAGGAAATTATTTTTCAAATGTGATTGACTTTACAAACTCAAGTTAACATTCAAGATGACGAACGGAAGAGTGAGTTATGTGCGTATGTCCTATCCAGATCCATGATAAGACTACTTCTTTGCATGACTTTATGGGATTTGGTCAGTTTTTTTAAGTATAGGTATAATTTGGAAGGGTTTTATTCAAAAGGCATACATAATTTTAAATGATTTAGATTCAGACTTTAGTGGTATCTACTCTCAATAAAGCTATATTTCAATACCTAGTTTTGTTCATGAATGGAAATCCACTGTATGATATCATTGTTGACTTGTAGTAGTGTTTTTAGGCGTGTCCTATCAGGATACGTGATTAGACTACTTCTTTGCATAGTTTTCTGTGATTTAATCAGGGTGTTTTAAGTATAAGTATAATTTGAAAGAGTTTGTGTTTTGGCAATTGTTCCAGTCATCACAACAACACAAGAGCATGCTACTCTCATGCACAAAACAATGCGTTCCATTCAAAACTCCTACATAATTTGAAATTCTATTTTCAATCTCACAAAGGATTGAAACTTCAACGTTCAGGAGTAAATTACAACTGAATTTATGTAGTACATGAGAGTAGCATGCTGGGTGTTGTTAGCGATTGTTCTACATAATCTGATTCTTCTTTATCACTATTTATTACTCCATATGCACGTGATGTTTTTTCTAAAGTCAGCTTGGTCTTCACTGTTCTTCATCTATAATTTTTACTTTATCCCATAAAGGTAGATGGTTTCAATTTTCCATCCATATATATTCTCCCATAACTGATTTTTAAATCTTTCCACATAACAGCTTTTCATTGTTTTTCTAATGTTACTGTTATTGAAAGACATGGCTTACATTTGTATAATTTTCCACATTTACATGGAATCTCTTAGTCATGATTTTTTCATAAGCAGCTTTACATGCACAACATGTTCTGGAGAGCTGAACCACTCTTGATTACTATCCTGACGTTTTATAGATTACAGATACTTTCAATTTTTTCCTTCATGTATGATGCACAAACTGTTATCCACATGACATTACAGCAGTATTCAGGAGCGATTTTGTATATGTATTGTTATTAGTACATATTGCTTTTGTTCAATGTGGTATGAAACGGATTGTTACTTTCTTTACATAATATACATTGTGAGAATTAAAGTTTGGATACTGACTACATATTTAAAGATATTATATGTTATTATTGTTGTATTATGAGAATCTGTAATTGATGTTAACCCTATGTGTCCTCACATGACTTGGAAAGTAAAAGCGACAAGAGTTTAATTCCTTTGTGTCACATGTTGAAGGTGCACAACTGCATGACAGCTGGTAGCAAATGCACTGAACGATGGGGTCAGGTTGTCAGAATTTGTATTGTCAGTGGTGAAAGGTCAACTTTGTGGCATGCGTAGCTGTCAAAGGTAAGCGAACTTGCAAAATGCAGGTCACATATATAACCCAGAGAAAAAGGCAAAAGATAAGAGAGGTCTACAATCAGCCATCAATTAAAATATAACAAGCGTGGCTTCATCTACCAACCTTCTGGTCCACACTCTTTATCTTTAGAAATAAAGAAACAGAAAATAAAAGATGTGATATTTTTATATAAAATGAAGTGTACAATTTTTTTCTGACTGACGAAAAATCCACTGCACAGTAGCTTCATTTGGGACCGTTTTTTACTAGTTTTTCTAACAAAGAATAAAGAAGCGTAGACGATCTGTGCACACTTGATAAAAAAAGGTCATGTTAACTTGAGGAAAACGAAATAAAAACAATAACGGAAGTAAGATTCGACTCTTTTTACCATTGTATTTCTGATAAAAACATATATATATATATATGATTAGTTTTTCTTTTGAAAAAGTAATCCAGCAGAGTGCTCCATTCAAAGGAAAACCCGAAAACGAAAACCTGAAAAATAAGAGCGTATTTATATTTTGTATTTTGTGTACAGATAGTTGTTAGAAAAGACAAGTCATTGGTACCATCGGTTTCAAGCCCGATAATTAGGACCGCCACTTTTTGGGTTATATAGGGATGACAGACTTTGCCTATCACGTGACTGTAATGGACGTACACTAGACTTGATTATTTGTATTTGTATTTTTTCTCGTTTGTTCATTTTGAAATTAGTCTGTGTCTATTACATCACTCGGCTTAAACCAATGATTCCCAGTCTTGCCTGAACAATGCTTGACAGGAATTCCCGATAATCTGCCTCAAATTCTAAATGAGTACCAAATATTCCTTTCTCGGTGTCCGTTTCATGCATGAGACTTTGGAAGATGATTATAGTTAACCGTTTTGACATTTGCGTGAAGCGTTAAGATTGAGTTATGAAAAAGAGATATGAAAAAGACAAAAGAAATTATTTTTTTTATTAACTCGAGCAGTAAGCACGCATGGGAGTAATCGAGTGTCATCTAACGATGTTAAGACCTAGCTGAATTTTTCAATGAGTTATGCTTTAAAAATGCATAGACAAATGTCGATGAAGTAGATTTTTAGATGCAACACTAGATCTCGAGAAAAATTACATAAACCTGCCACAAACTAAATGAAAAACTAATGTACATAAATAAGGGTCCATGCCACCTACTCACAGTGTATAAAAATATGGTAGCAAATATTAGCAAAAGAATAACACGACTTTATTCGAATGCTGAAGTGTTCGAACTAGCAGCCCCATATTATAATGAAGCACTATATAAAAGTGGGTTCAGGGAAAACATAAAATTTCAACTCAGCATAAAAAGAAAATAAAAAACGAAATAGGAGATGGAAGATAATTTGCTTCTTACCCCCGTTCTCATTGAATACAAAAACTAGAGTAGCAGATTTTTTCTTAGACTTCTAGATAAACATAATCCAGAAAAAGACAAACTGCATAAAATTTTTAATAGAAATACTGTACAAGTTAGTTATTCAACGGCTCTATCTATCAAGTCAATTATATCTAAGGAACCAAGAAAGATAACACAGGCTGCTCTTGCAGGACCAAAAATAGTTGCTCATTGGAGGGCAATTGTAAAGCTGAATACCTTGTTTATGAGGCCACATTAACGGACCGATCTACAAATATACGGGAAAAATATATAGGTATTACACAAGGCCAATTTAAACAAAGATACTATGCACACATGAGCTCGTTTAGAGCTAACACAAGGATAAATACAGCATTAGCTACCCGGGTGTGGGAGCTTAAAGAAAAAAGATACACCTTTTTCCGTGTTTCTTAACAAATATTGATTTTGAGTTGTATTGGTATTTTGTTCTTTCGTCAGTAGCATTTACTATTGTTATAATTAAGCAGCTATTTTTACATTTTCTGCAGAGACTGAATTCAGAATTGAAAAAGGCAGTGGAGTCAGTAATAAGATCGATAACAGGAAAATAGTGTCGTTGCAATGTAGAAGGAAACGTGGTTACAGGAGGTGGGTGGATGATGTAGAGCAGTATTTTAGGATGACCATACCAACCGAGGAAGAAAAATATCAGTGATCCTGCCATTAGATAATATATTATTATTTCACAGAGTATACTATCGCGATCAGCAACACGAGATCACTCTACAAAAGATGCATCAATCTTTTACTTTTGTAAGGGTTAACATTTCGAAAGCAAGGAAAAAACTGATAGAGAACTCGGATAAGAAAACAAAGTCTGTAGATTTTAAGATTGGAGATCTGTTTTTTTATAAGAATCACCACAGTTGTGACGTAATCCCCCAATTGAGGAGCTTTGGAATCCCCAGCGGGCACAGGATGGGTCGAATAACTACGCTGAGATAACTAATCATTCCCGGGTAGCGCCAGATAACCCGAGGAGCTAAAATGGAGACTATAAATATATATATATATATTATTTCATGTGAACATAGATATTGTTTGACACCAGAGAAATATATTTTAAGTTGATGACAGGAAACTCGAAACATAACACTGCAAGTCGTGAGAATTAGTAATTCAAATCCCAGGTTTGGAAATTGTACCCACATAAAACCTGGGGCTTTTCGATTGCGTGGCAAGATCTTATTGGCTGGGAGAGCTTCTACCCCATCCACATATCTTACTATATATACGACTGTCACGCGAAAATTAGTCAAAGAAGAGATTGCTTGTTGATTTCGAGAAGAACAAACCGCATAGAGATGTGACCCTCTACCTACTCATCCACCCGTCTGTCGCTGTCTGTGAAGAGATTTGAGACTCTGAAAAACTTACTAAGAACTGAATGATATTTGTAAAAACATTTGTACATAACTTTGCGAAGTAAGCTTCAGTAGAATAGTCTACAAGTGTTTGTTGTCTTTCTTCCTGCGTGAGTTTGTTATTCGGTTTCAGCATACCAGATTTCATGTAACAGCCACAGATAAGACTAGACGACACGAGCCGAGAAATCAAGATAAATAGGGGTCTGAAACAAGTTTCTTCACGAGGAGGGGTTACGCAGTCGAGGAAAGTTAGATGTATGCTGGAAACCAAATTATGTAGGCATAGATAAAATAGGATAAGGATCAGTTGACATGCTCATGATAAAGGTGCATGCGGAACATCTGCTTACAACCTTGATCTGACAACATCGATCCAGGAACGAAAATACCATTAAGAAAGACCACATTGGGTTCGCCGAGGGAGTCCACTGAGTAAGATAGCAATTCAGCCATGGAACAAACTGATATCACAATAGGAAAGAGTCGATATCAACAGGAAAAGTCGGATGAAGAGTATGACATATTATTGATGGAGATGAGAGTACTAACACGTTGCATGACTTTGATTTATCCCTTTTCTGCATCACTTGGATATCAAAGATGATAATAAGATCTATTTGAAAAGGCTTAGAGTAGGTTTGGAGTTTAGAAGTGGAGAAGATGAACAAGAGAGAGGGAATTGTTTAGGTTGGGTAAGGTCTATATTCTTTGTTTAAAAAATATTCGGTACTCTTGCATAATTTGACACAGATTCTTGGGAATCTTAAGTCCAGTGAAGTTATTTTTTACATGGTTTTCCTGTTTGGTTCTACCAGTCTTTTTAATTGTATTTTCACATCAAAGAAGCCACATTGCCACTTTGATGTAGGTGGCTACTATCAGGGACATAAGTTTAAGAGGTACTTTTAGGGAGTTTAGCAGCAAGATGTATGTTTACATTTGAACGTCTGCATGTCACTACAGTTGGGGAAGCAGGAACCTGGAAGAGAATTCCAAAGTCTAGCAGTTCTGGGGAAAAAGCTATTAGAGTAGAAGGCTTTCTTACATCTGTTGATCTTTACTGTGTAGGGTTGGCACTTCGCTGCTTGTTGGGTTTATCTGGAGTATTTTCATCGAGTGGGTACAAGTGCTTGTAGTTCGTCAGAGATTCGATCATTAAAATACTTGAAATACGGCTGAAGCTTAGATGACAGTTCAGAACCTATCAGGTTGGCGACTTTCTTTTGAACCCTGTCCAGGAGCGAGAGACTAGTAGCAGATGCACCAGCTCAAATATGAGAGCAGTATTGTATACATGGGCGAATGGTGGCTTTGTAGAGGCACAGGATACTTTCAGGCGGAAGTAACTTTCTAGCACAGTAAAGAGAGCCGCCTTCATTGCAACAGCCTTAGCAATAATCTCCCGCGTTTATATCATATTCTTTAGACATACGTCCATCGAGGACAACCTGGATTCTCCTCACATTTAAGAAGGATTTAATTATGCTAAGCATTAATCCAATAAAACCATAGATTTTCTTTTCATGAGAAAACCATCGTGCCATACCCTTCAAAAGCTTTAGATATAGGGCTATTGGCCTCCCCTCCACTGCCTTACCCAGTGCTTGGTATATACGTTCAGAGATTACAGTGAGAATATCTACAGGAGAACAGGCTTGCCTACATCCATATTGATGGTCAAACAGAAGTTTTGTAGCTCTAAGGTGGTGGACTAGACCTGGATTAATTAAAGATTCAAATATTTTGGCGAAAAGCGGGAGAGGAGTAATTGAGCAATAATTTAATTGGTCAGTTCATTCTCCAGAAATTTTGTAAACTGGTACCACAGAAACAGTATTCCAGCTGTCAGAAAAGCAATATTCGTAAAGACATTAGTTAAGTGGAGCAGTTTCTTAATAGCACAGCGGAGATGAGATCAGGTCCACCTGCTTTTGAGGTTCTAGGATTTTTATGATTTTCTGTGCTTGAGAAGGGGTGATTTTCAGATCATCTAGTGTGGTTTCTGTTCACAGGGGAAAATTAGGGAGAGAACGGTTTGCTGGGTCCAAGGAAGAGTTTGAGGGAAAATAATGGGCAAACATGTTAGCTTTCTCAGTTGCTGTGCAAACAACCTTATGATTGTTGGATAGTGGGGAAATTATTGATTGTCCATTATTTACTACACTATTGTAGATTTTCCAGATATCATGAGTTCCTAATTTCTGCGCTTCAATGGTGGTTTCAGTATATTCACTCTTAGTTGTCACTGCTTCTTTCTTACAATTACTTCTAGCTTCTATATACTTTGTCTGTTTGTATAGGACTTATGCTGGATAAATATGTATGCCTGTTGCCTCTGAGCAATGCCAGCTGCGCAAGTAGGAGTAAACCATTGGGGAGAGTGGCGTTTGCTATGGAACTTCTGTCTAGGAACATCTGCTTCAATCGCTGCTTTGAACCATGCTGTATTCCCATTTGTGCACTGTTCTGTAGGAAGACAAAATATATTTCCCCTTATGGCGACTCTGGTGTGATCTGTAATGGCATCCCAGTCAGCCTTATTTTAGTATGTTGTCGTTTTGAGTAATGGCTCTTCAACTTGGGGTCGAGAGTTTAGAGTGATTCTCTTATTATCACAGCATGATCAGCATTCCTAAGTAGGCAATCAGCATTTGTTACACAATCCTCAGGATATCTTGTCAGAAATATATCCAGAAGTGATGTTTGCTGGTCCTGGCGATCTGGGAGACGGGCCGGAAATGTTACTGTATGTGTCAAGGAATGGGATATAGCAAAGTTATGGATGATGCTACTAGCTGTGTTAGTGTAGTTAGAGAAGTCAAGCAAATTTATAGTACACTCCTGGATTGATGGAGACTAATAAAAAAATACAGCTAGCTAACGCTATGTTGTAAAATTAGTTTAAAGCCTGGTCACCTGATTCTAGTTTAGATCCCCTAGACATGGGAAGGGCGTTACAAATATAGACTCGTCCATTCCTGTTAAAGTCCTTCCGACAAAGTGGAAGATAACCAGATATGTTAAAGATGTTGGAGGGAATGGAGGAGTGCAAGTTAGTTTCACTTAGTGCTAAGATATCCAAGGAGTTTGCTAGGAGAAATGATTCTACATCATCTGAGTTAGTTCTAAGTCCTTGAATATGTGTAAATACAAGCCTACAGGAAAGAAGCGTGAGTGTGTGTCTGGTTTGAACATGTTTTTGGGATTGAGCTGTCATTTATTCTATTTCGTAGTTTCAGATCTAGATTGAGGTGCTAGGCAAAACGGATCTGCATAGCCACAATCATGCAACAGGAGTAGACCATCGGCCGACTCCTCATCCACAGGAATGTGGCCTCAATAATGCCCACCAGAGATGAGTGCAGCATGCCTTTACATGTGCGATCATGCACTACAAATATCCCGATATTACACAACTGATGGCAGAACAGACACTCCAAGCACTACCAAAGAGTTAGGGGACCTGTACTGTCAGTTGGAAATAGCAACCAGCAACTGTCAAACCGGTACCCTCAAACCTCATAATTTATCATTCTGTAACATGCATCAGTAACAATATACATGTGGCCAGTATAGGCCTTATATTTAAACATTATACTTAGTCACAGAATGATAAATTATGATTTCTAAAAAGAGGGAAGCAGTATAAGTAAATAAGAGCAAGAAAACAGGTTTGGTGAATAAGCAATAACTTAATTGCTTCCTAAGCAATGGTTTGCACAATTTAGCAGTTTTTGTATGGTTTTGCTTTTATTTTTGGAAATATGTCATATTTTGTACTGTACTGTAATACTTCAACTTCAAGATATTTCGGTCTGTTGAATCATGACAAATCCTGTCTTGACAGCCGTTTTCGTTTTGGTTATGACGTCACACAAGACAGTTCTGTCTTTGAGTGGGATAACTGTGGATAACGTTGGATCACAATCGGATTGGAATTTAAATTTTAATTGGATTAGTCTTTTTGCTTTTTTTACATAGGAGTCACCACTTATCAAGGCCCAAAGGTCACTTGAGGATAATGGTTAATGAGTGTACAGAAGTCAATGGGACAATATCCTAGTAATCGTTAGTAATAGAAATTTGGTAAATTGGATTACTTAAGGGGATGGCTCATCAGGAATTTGTTTATGTTGGACTTGAATATGAACAAATTGTAGTCAGCTGGAAAGTGGGCAAATGCAAGAGAGTTCCACAGGCGTGCAGTTCTAAGAAAGAAGCTTTGTTCATGGAATTTATGTTTCGGTTTAGGCTCATGATAAAAAGTAGGAGAAATTATTAATAGTGATTTCAGCTCGACAGGTGTTTTTCATGAAAGTTTGGTGAGGGGACCATAGATTGGAGCTCAGACAAACACCTGCCATGAAAATAATGATAAAGTAGAGACAGGCTTTTAACGTCTCTTATGTGGGAAAGAGGTTGCAAGGAGGATAAAAGGTCATCCCCACCAGGTTACGAAGCTTTGTTGAAGCATGATAAAATGTTTTCCACCAGCTCCACTTACCCCCCCCCATAATTCACTACAGATTGTGCAGTTGTTATGGCACAAAGACAGTATGCATTCTGACAATTTGTACGTCATAATTCTAAAACAAATAAGCAAAAATTCGTAGATGCTATAAATCATTGTAAGAGAGAAATAGTGACAGCCAAAAGAAAGCAGGCTGAAATAACCAGGGAACGCATATAATCACCAATGATAGGAACTCGTGATTTCTGAAAAATCTATAATAGTGTTTGGCACAAAGGGCTACTAATGAAAATTAAATTGTACGTTATAACTGGGCGTATGCTAAATATATTTAGATCCATCTTAGACAATAGAAGGAGGAAGGTTGCCATTGATGGACATAAATCCAAGCAGCATAGCATTAATGCGGGAGTGTCTCATGAGTTGATCTTTGGACTATTATTATTCCTCATATTAAAAAACAACCTCCCTGATGATATTGTGTCTGAGATGGGTATATTTACTGATGATCCAATGCTCTATAACATGCATTATGGAGAACAGATGTGTATAAATCTAAGACAACGGTAGAATCATAAGAAAATGACCTCCAGTCCATAGTTGAATGGGGACGCAAATGAGTAGTAACATTTAATGCTAGTAAAACTAACCTGCTCTCCTTTACCAATTACAAGACGCCTCTTGAACCGCCTATATCAATGAAAAATAACACTAAATAAAACTAACCTGCTCTCCTTTACCAATTACAAGACGCCTCTTGAACCGCCTATATCAATGAAAAATAACACTAAATAAAACTAAGCTGCTCTCCTTTACCAATTACAAGACGCCTCTTGAACCGCTTATATCAATGAAAAATAACACCCTACCTGAGAATTCTACCTTCAAACTCCTTTTTGGGGACGATTTTACTATAGTTTACTTTGTGGGCAATATGAACTGGAAGAGATACGTAGAGGACATTGCAACGACTGCTGCAAAGATGATGGGTTCCCTCTATCGAGCTAAAAGACTACTCACACCTGAGAGTATCCCGTACCTCTACAAGGCCAACATTCGGTCATGCATGGAGTATTGTTGCCACATCTGGGCTGCTGCACCTACCCCTAATCTCATCCTCCTGGATAGGTTTTAAAAGAATTGTCAATCTAATCCCACTTTATCAACTAAGCTTCAGCTCTTTTCCCATCATCACAATGTTGCATCTCTGTGGAATGTGTTCCGATGAACTCGTTGCACTTGTACCCCATACATATCCCCGACAAATCCGTTTAGCAATAAGATCTCACCCCTTCACTGTTGAGGCCCCTAGATGCCAAAAAGCTTTCTATTCTAATAGTATCTTCCCTTGAACAGCTAGACTTCTGAATTCCCTTCCTGCTACCTGTTTTCCTGATCGTACTGATATGCAGAAGTTTAAATGTAACACAAATCGACATCTTGCTAATCTTTCCTAGACATGGTCCCAAAAAGTAGCCATTTTTGTCCAATTGGTGATATGCCTCATTAAGAGTTACCGTGAGTAAAATAAGTAAATAAATAAATCTGGTTGATTGTATATGTGAGTATATTAATCATACAAGTGAATGTTAAACATAAAAAATGATATGCATGAAAAGTAATGATAAAATGTTGAATAGGTGTGGGAGGCTAGTATATGGATCTGCAGAATTGATTTCAGCATAGGGATCAAGGAGTCGGGAGTCGGAGTCTAAGATATCAAAGGAGTCGAAGTCAGCATTCTAGGAATTCTAGGAGTCGGAGTCGGACTTTCACCATCTGACTCCACAACCCTGATAGCTAAGAATATCAATAGCATATATCATAGAATATTGACCCATTTTAACAGTGATCATACTACTCTGGGACTGACAAGCAATACCCACAATGGATGACAATTTTAAAGTTTTGAAAAAGTAGTCATGTATTTTAATTAGAACCATCTTAATGTATTGTTTTTAATCACATAATTTTGCTGATGGCTAAGAGAGGTAAAATACGAAAGAAATCAACATTTTCCGCCTGTAGCTCGTTTTATATACACAAACTCCAACCTTAACCTCATCCCTATGACCAATCATGCAGCTTCCAGGAAGTTAAGTAAGTAACTCGATTGCGAGAGATGGACCTACCGCAGGTCAGGAGAATTGTTCAATTAAGATTTTTGATTGCATATCTTAATTGTCTTTTCTTTCTCTTGTTCTTCCTATATGGACAGAGGAGAGTTTTAGTTATGCAGGTAGAGAAGAGAAGAAATTTTTGGTGGTTTCATATGATTGTAGGGAATTTTGCAGTTGAAATCTTTTATATATGTCAGGAAATGATTTCCTTTTAGCGACCAATGAAAAATAAGGTGCTCTATATCAAAATAGAACTAACAAGCATATCTCCTCCTTGTGACAATCACTAGTTTATCCTCTTTGACCTCAAGATTAGGAAGGGGATTAAAAGTTTACTTGCTTACATCCTCCCAGATGATTATCATAGGTAACATTTGAAACGTACCCAAAGTTTATTTCCATGGACAAAAGGTTACCTTCAGTCATAACCAGAAGAAAAATAAAAGTCCATAACAATAGCAAAGGGGGAGTAACAGCAGTAGTAATAAATAACAGGAAGAATTAACAATAAAACATACAATCCAACACCAAGAAAAATTAATAATGAATCACTCTTATTGAAAAACTAAAATAATATCAGGGTTTTTTTAACTTTCAAAATACCTGGATTAAACAACTTTCCAGAAGGGTCTTACCAGCTGAAATAAATTATGAAAGAAATTAGACATATAATACTCAGATTTTATTTAAATGCTGCATATATAATTCAGCTATCCAAAAACACATGTTCTTGTAATATAACGTGCATGGTGCTCATGTGAGAAAATCAGAAGCAGCTGTAGGATAGCTGACTAATGAAAATATAAGCAGCCACCATCTTAGCACACATGCAAATGAAGCAAGTGTACGTATACAGATGTCTCGGGAAAGAGAAAAGAAAAAGGCAGAAAAAAGGATAAGACACAATACAAACGACAGTAATCAGATGTATTTTAACTCATATGCCGTGAGAGAAAAAATGATCGAAAAAGGTTGAAAACGCAAATAAAAGGTCATTTCTCAGTCAAGCTGTACACATGACATATGCAGAATATTCACTTATGAAAACCCATTAATAATAATTCAAATGTTTTCATCAATCACAATTAATGTCTACTAAATATGAAATAGTTAATTTTATATTGTCTTCACTTTTTAAAACTGAATTACAGTTAGAGTTTACTGTCACACTTGTCTGGTTCTTGGGCTTCAGGTTGGGATCAAAGTGTAGTATCTGTTCCGGCAGATACTGCAAGCAAAGACCATATGTGGGGGCAACCCCACATATAAGACCTTGGTCAATGCAGGGGCAACCCTTCATACCAATTTCCACTATCCAGCTCCCCTATTCCCGAGGAGCTGGTCTCCATTTCCCCTTCACTCCTCATATTAAAACTCGGCCTTGTGCCTAGTTTGCTCAGTGGGGGAGCTAATAAATACCCAGTAAGTGTTATTTTTACAATATTTGCATGATAAATAACACTCAAGATGAGAACAGTAGTCTTAATAATCTAAATAATACAAAGAATCATTCCTCATCTAAAAAATTCAGAACTTTAATATTGTAATTTGTTTAAAAAGCATTGTAATTTGTTTTTATTTAGTCAATATTTGTAAGGTTTATTGTTTTGGTTAATGTCTAAAATCTTTCCAAAACGACTCAAATTCCTTTACAATGACGACTTTTAGAAGTTTTCTTTTCGAGGATGCTGAAAACAAATATATACTTCAAAAATCAGTGCAGAGAAATAGTTTCATGATATGAAAAATTTACTTTTCAAAAAGTGAGGGATAACATTTAAATATAAATTAAACGTAAATTGAGCGCCCACATTACGACCACTTGGGGAGGGGGTAATTTTTTACATTTGTTTTTTGGGCGAAAAGTATTTTGTTTTTGTTTTCTTTTCTGATTTCCTCTTTCAATAAAGACACGAAGGTATTTAAGAACAAAAATAAAGTATAATCTGTATAAAGATACGTGTCATTCCTTATGTTATCAATGATGACCATTTTTGTATGTGCGCACTCGCACATATATTTACCACAAACAAGTAGTTTTCCTAATATTAAGCAATGTAATTCCCTATGTTATCGGTGGTGGCCAATTCTGTATGTGCAAGTGCATACTTAATTGGCCACCACTGATAACAAATAATTACATTTTTTATATCCAGATACTTAATTGTTTGCAGCAAATTTTAATGTGATATTCGTTTTCAGCATACCCAGAAACCTATCGAAGTGGTAAGGGTAAAGATGATTGTTCAGCTGGAAAGTAAATAACAATTTATCAAAACGGCTTTAAGGCAGGCCTACAAAACAAATTAAAAAATTATCACCATGTGGCCAGAAAGTGGGTGATTATTTTACATTAAATTTATATGGAAAACTGATCTCCACTTTTTGAAAAAGTAATTTCCTCGTAACATGGAAAATAATTCTCTGTGCGACTTTTGAAGTATATATTCGTTTTTAGCACACCGGAAACACTAGGTGTATCAGAATTTTGGGGAAATTTTTGACACCCCTAACACGAAACTGTGAATAAAATATTTTAAAAAAACTCGTAATTTCTCTTTTAAAAGTGGGTTATTTATTTTCTTTATGGATTATACTTCCAAAATGAACTATTAAAATTGTATAAAAAGTAACAGAAATATTATTTTTTTTATTGAAACAAAAAAAAACAGTAATAAAATTAATTGAATTTTACGAGTTCAGTATTTTTCAATTTCTAAACTTTAAAAATCTATCAAAATTTTTCTATTGATTTTATTTGTACGATATTTTCAGGGTCAATGTGAAGTGTTATGCTCTTTCCAATGAACCGAATATAATATTTTAGACAAACGTTTTTTTTTACTTCACGCCCCCTATTTTGAAATGTCTATTAAAATGTAAATAATGAATTTACTCACCAAAGTTTTATATATGACAAATTGAAGATAAAAGATCAATAAATAATATATTATATTTTAAAACAAAAAAGAAGTGTTTTTTTTTTAGAAATTTACCTATAAAGTCCGAAGTTTAAAACTTTTTTTAAAATCACGTTTTTTTTTTTTTTTGAAAATAAAACCTTGGTTCTTGCTCCTTTAATTGAAAATAAAATTAGGGTTTGAATTACATTTTTCGAGTAGTTATGTGCTTGGAAAGACACGGGGTCGAATTATTCAATATTTTTCACGCAGTTTCTTACACCTATCGAAACACTATAAAATAATTTGCTGAAAAAAAATGAAAAAACAAAAGACATTTTTTTAACTTTAAACATCAGAGCGATCCGGAACAAATGGTGAACACTGAGAGCTTGGGGGTCAGTGTTAAGGAACGGACGACACTGAGAACGGAGGGATCAGTGTTTAGGAACGGACGACCGGTAGGGAGCTAGATTGCGAACCAGAGGAACAACGTACGAGCGAGGTAGCGGACCAGAGGTGCAAGGTGCAAGCAAGGTAGCGGGCCAGAGGTGCAAGGTGCAAGCGAGGTAGCGGACCAGAGGTGCAAGGTGCAAGCGAGGTAGCGGACCAGAGGTGCAAGGGAGGTTGCAGGCGGGAGATGCAGGAGGATGCAGTTGCAGTGCAGGAAGCTGCAGGCAGGAGATGCAGGAAGCTGGAGGCTTCAGGAGGCACCAAGGGCTGGAAAAGGCTGCTGCTGGAACTGTGATGAGGAGGGCTAACAGAGTAAACAAAGTGGTAGGTCTTTCGTAGGAACCTAGCCCTGAAAAGGGCACTTTGAATTACTGCTGTTGCTGCATCAGCGCTGGTTCTGGAGTGGTTATGAGGAGGGCTAACAGAGTAAACAAAGTGGTAGGTCTTTCGTAGAACCTAACCCTGAAAAGAGCCCTTTGAATTACTGCTGTTGCTGCATTGGCGCTGGTTCTGGTTCTGGAGTGGCGCTGCTGTTACCGCATGAGATCCTTCAGCAAGTGAGTGGATCTCCAAATTCGGGGACTCGTAGCCCCCTAGCCGGCTTACCTTTTTGGGCCGAGAAGGTGTACAAGTTACATCGCTCTCGGAAAATGAATAAATGAAGGTCATTAATTCCAGACGAAATTTTTACAAATAAACTTAGTTTAGAAGTTTGAGAATTGTATTTTAATTCATTCCGTCTGAAACAAAAAGACAATCATTTAGCTTTTAATCATAAAAGATTAATTTTTGTGTATATTTCCTTTAACAGCTAGGATGCCGGGGAAGGGAGACATAAGTAGGTCAGCTGGCCTTGCCTTTTAGGTGTGGTTATTCGTCCACTCTCCTTTCTTTTCTTCTGTCGCTCATGCTAGAAATGACGCGTGCTTATTTTATCGTATATAAAACGGTGGGAAGGTAGTTTTTCTTGCCCCCACGACAAACGGAAGAGCAAGTTCGCAGAAAATAAAATTGAAGAGTAAAAATAAAAAAGAAATTATTTCGAAATAGAGCCGATTTATTTGGTGAATATCATGGATAAAATTAATATTATTTTATTTAACATTTTAATATTTACGTGAGAGATAACATAATTGGGATCTATCAATTTTTATGAGCGAGATTGCAGGTGCAGGAATCTCTTAAAGTCAAAAGTAGTAGAGTATCTGCAGGACCGTTAAAAGTAAATTTAACGAGATCAGCAATAAATAGGTTTCCACCAAGGCACATCCTCACATACATAAAATAAAAAATATAGATATTACTCCAGAAAATAACGACACTAGAAAAAGAACATGAAATCATTGTATTAAGATGAAATAACATTTATTTATGTGTTAGGAATATTAATTTAAATCGTTTCAAGGTAAATGTTTTTTTTGTTTTGTTTTTTTGTTTTTTGTAACGAGTGTTCATTATGCAGTCTTAATTAAATGAGGATCTCGTGAGAATAGCATGAAGTTTAAGATTACTGATTTTTATGAACAGAGTATCACACGTGACTTGAAATGAATGTGTATATTTCCTGAATATTTTTTTAATATTAATTTTGTGAAAATATTGAATGAGAATGAATACTACTTATCGTAATGTTCCGTAATGGCCGACGCACGTGATTTTTATGAACAGAGTGGCACACGTGGCTTGAAATGAAGGTGAAGGTCATTAAACCATGTAATCGAAATTTTGTGATAATTTTTATCATTAAAACCACATTAAATATTTTTGATATTATTTTTTGTGAAAATATTGAATGAATACTGCTTATCGTAATGTTCCTGAAATATTAAAACTATTTTTAATTGTAAACATCAACAATGTTTTATTTTTATATAAAAAAGCAAACAGAAATTCATGCGTTATTTTAATCTTAAAGACAATAATTTGCGATTTTAGCCATCATATCGGTGTCACTGGACACATGTATCCATAAAAAATAAAAATAAAACGGAGTTTTTAAAGAAAAGGAAATAATAAAATCCATTCAATAATTGATATTTTTAAGTTTATTATCCATTTTCATATTAAGTTAAATGAAATGCCTTCCCCCAAATAAACCACGATGAAATATTTAGTTTAAAATACAAATAACGATTTACTAAACAACGTTTTATTTACTGGATATTTTTTCCAGCATTCACCGGAAATTATTATATCCTCTAGTAAGTTCGATTTGTTTATGTTTTTCATCCTTTTGGCAAATGTGTAGTTTAGCGGCGTAAATTATTTGACAGACAAAAAACTAGAAATCGAAGCCACTGTATTGCTTTTAAAATTTGGCCTATCTAATCTTTGACATATTGGCCTTTTTGAGGCCAAATTTGCCCCTTTTTTCGCTCTTGCCTGGAACCATGGTCTATGCAAGAGCGTAAAAAAAAAACCAATGGTCCATACAAGAGCGGAACAAGGCCAAATTTGGCCTCAAAATGGCCAATCTGGCAAGCCTTACAAAGGCCAAATTTTCAAAATAATAAAAAAATGTTGAAACAATAATAAAAATTCACTTGTTTCTGTTTTATTTCAGCTGTTTTATTTGAGAGATAATGTGTTTTATATGAAAAAAAAATGGTACTAGTGCACGTATTTATCCGTGCGGAAATAATAACGTTATTATTTAGAAAGCCATTCTTAACATGGGGTGGAGAGGGTGTTTTTAACCTTACAATTTAAGGTAATCTGGAAGAAAGAGAGAGCCTGTTTCCTCCGTTTAACTATAGGTGGCGTTACTGTCTGTCCACCCAGTTATGGAAGCACAAAATGTATATAATGGCACCCTTGAAATAAAAATAAATGTTTTTGTTATATTTTAATTTTAAACATGATTTTTTTGTTCTTTTGCAAACATATTTCAGTTTTATTTATTTTTTCAAACAAAATTAAGAAAAAAGGCGGGGTCATAAAAAAAGATAAAAGAAAAAAAACGTTGATTTTTTTATTTTTTTATTTTTAAGAGCGTAAAAATACTCGCGGAAAAACGGTTGTACCCATAAATATGTTTAAAAGAAAAATATAGCAAAAACATTTAGTTTATGCTTGCAAAAACAAAACAAACAAAAAAAAAACGTAAAAACAAAAGAACGTAAACACAAAAGAACGTAAATGTTTTAAAATAAACAAGCAACAAAACGTAAATGTTTGGAAAAATAAAACGTAAATATGTTTGAAAAAAAAAAGTTTTAAAATTAAAATATAACAAAAACATTTATTGTTATTTCAAGGGTGGCATTATATACATTTTGTGCTTCCATAACTGGGTGGACAGACAGTAACGGCACCTATAGTTAAACGGAGGAAACAGACTCTTTCTTCCAGATTACCCAATTTAATAAATAACACATTTGATAAAACTTTAATTAACCTTGAAAATACTATTTTAAAAAAAATAGCGTGGATCAATAAGTTCACTAGCACCTAAAAAATAAATCATTTTTATAAATTGTGGGTACTCATGCAGAGTGATCCGTGCTGAAATAATAACGTTATTATTTAAAAAGCCATTCTTAGCATGGGGAGGGGAGGGTGTTTTGTACCTATTCTGTACTTTAACCTTACAATTGAATAAAAAAAAACATATAAAACTTTAATTAAACGTGGAAATACGATTTAAAAAATAGCGCGGATCACTCTCTGTATTAGCACCAATTTTTGTCTGTCAAATAATTTACGCCGCTAATATACACATTTGCCATCCTTTTATACATGCATATTGAGAGTAGATACGGTAAAACAAAAAATGAAACAAACAAAATAAACAAAACAAACGAATAAACATTGTTGAGAACACAAAGAGAAAAGATAAGAATCGAGAAGTTATAAAAGGCTGACTGGGGAGTCGTATGCGTAAGGAAATGAACAACACACACAGTAAGGGGGTCGGACATGTGGGTAAAGAAAATAAAGTTCGTAGTTAAGATGAAATAATACAAAAAAAATAACATTAAAAATATTAAAAAGTATATTCAAGAAGGAAATATGTTTCTTACCGGAGATGGCTTAAACGAAATGTTGGGATAGAGAGGTTGCTAACTACAATTAGGGAACAAAATACCGATCAACCTGCCGATGTCGAGCCAGGGGAAACTCTATAAGAAAAAATGTCCGGTCAAGGGACATAACTATTGAATAACAAAGAGGCATAATATATGCAAATTATACAACTATTAAAAAAAAAACTTCTATAATTATTGTAATTTGTTTATATATTAAAAAAAATGCTTTTTTTTTAATTGAAAAGACGGTTTAAAAGTTAATCTTGGAACTTAATTCTACTGTTGTGTAAGTAAACTACTTTTTAATTACATTGTTATCACTTTAAAAAATATTTAAAGAAAATCAACGAATTTTACTTAAGTCAATAAAATATATGTATATATTAATTTCAAAAATCACTTACCTATGAAAAATACTATTCAATGGTTTTTTTTCCATTCTTCATTGTTAAGAATTTATCCATATTTATATTTTATATTCCATGTCATTTTTTTTAATATACTTTTTTATGCTAGTATTTGTGGAAAAAGTTTCTTTACGTGCAATCCGAAATATGGTGTTGCAATAATGGTTATGTTGCGACCCTTCGCTGAAGGAAATTGATAACCTTCAAGGTCTCTTATTACTTAAAGAAAGGTAATCCGTTTCACTAGGTAAGATCTTCAGATGCAAACAATCCAAACAACAACAACAGCAAAATTGGCGCCAAACAAACACTGTTGTTGTTACTCAGGTGACACCTTAAGTACACTCATCTAACCAATGAGAATGTTAGCTCTACAACAACAATTTTCTATATATACAGTAAGGCAATCATTGGGTAGATTTCTCTTCTAACCCCCCTTTTCTTATGGGTTTTAATTAGGTTATCATGGTATGATGTTCTTATGGTGACTGACGAAGTATTTATATGCTGATGGATGTATAGTATGGATGTGGTATTGTGGTGGAAGTAGAGTGAAAGTAGGAACTAGTTAGGTTAGATTAGTTAGCATTAGACAGCAAAGACAGTCCTTTCCCCTCCACCCACCCATGGTTGGCCTTGTGCCAAATTTTTCTATTTTTACTTCTGTAAACTTTCGAAAATAAATTACTTCTCTTCCTCTCAACGACGTTTTGATGAATTGTTTTATTGTTTTATTACATTCCTTTCTCACGTGTTATTTTTGTCGACATTCTTTTGCTGCTACCAGTTTCTTTTGCCATGTTTTTGACTGTTCATTTTTATCAGTTATTTTTTATGAACTTTTTTTAACCGTTTTATAATGGTTCGGCTATGGACGCTTCCACCATGTTCATCCACTGCACCCGCAAAACTCCCCAAACTAATACCGTTCAGCCCCATGAAAAATCAAATGAAAACTGCCTCGCCTGTTTCTTCAACCTCTGCAACGCCCCGCAATATTCTGACTGCTTCTCCCGTAAAGCCCTCACCAGACACTCACATTCCCATCGACAAAGAGAAAAATACCTCCCCTGAAAACAAAAAAGCCCTCTACCGCCCTTGCAAAGAAATTTGCATGATAAATGATGCAGCAATAAATAACTCCACCAACTTTAAAGGAGTTGACTTAATGAAATTAATTGAGTTCAAGGAGGTAGCCGGGAATCCTGTTGACGTCCCTACCAACTTTCCGAATGCCAAGCGTGTGTTAACAGTAATCAGAAAAAAAGAAGAAGCAAAAGACTTATGGGCAATGTTGGAAGAAGCCAACAAAGCTTTCAAAACTTTAACTCCTTTAGATTTCAAAACTTTAACTCCTTTAGATTTAAAGACTCTGATATCCGCAGCCTCCAAAAATGTTGTGTTGGGAGGGTCCCGATAAAAATACACCTTTCCCTTTATAGGATAGCTGAACTAACCTATCCATTGCATGTCGGCGGTATCTCTCGTGATGGACTCATCGACACTACGATGGGTACTTATTCCCTTATGAGAGCCATCGGCACACTTACGACCGCGATGTTCGTTTCTGGTTGCCAACCCTAAGGCATCAGCATGGATCTCAAACTTGCTAGTGTGAATGTCCGAGGGCTAAGGGCTGACTCGCACAAATGACACTTGAGTTTGGACCTGCAGCACCTCAGAGTGGATATTTGTTGTCTGCAGGAAACCCACTTTATTTCTGGTGATCATTTGTGTGCGCTGTTTAAAACCTTTAAGGCTTACTCAGCGTACTTTATTTCTCACTCTAGAGGGGTTTCTTGACTAGTTAAAAGGTGCCTAGATGTTTCGTGTGACCCATGCTACATGGATCCAGAGGGAAGACTATGTGTTTTGGATGTTACCATAAAGGGTAGGGCATTTCGTCTTATTGGGGTTTATGCGCCCAATAATGTCGTTGAGCTGGCTGACTTTTTTCAGCGAATTGAGCAGTTCATAGATACTTTTAGAATGGTTATCTTAGCGGGAGACTGGAACGCCATCCTGGATCCCGAGTTAGATTAATTTGGGTTAACATCTAGGGTAACGAACAGAGATCAGAGTGCTGTTTTATTTCTTGAATTTGTGGATAAGTGATCTTATCGACAAATTTCAAAATGAAAAGTCCCGTGACTTAGTGTGGACTTGGACAGTTAGAGGCGGCTCCGGCCCGGTACAGCTCTCGAGCTATATCGACCGGTTCTGAGTTAGGCGAGTCGACGTAGGAGTATTGGATTGTCCAAGTTTCCACAATATAGTTTACTCGGATCACAGACTTGTTCATGTACAGGTAAACTTAGGTAGACCCAAGCCTAGATTAGCCAGTTACTAGAAGCTCAACATGTCATTGTTCGATATGAAGGGCTTCTGTGACGGGTTATTACTAACCCTACAGCGGGAATTGACGGGGGCAATTTTGGGGAATAAGTGGTGGGTAAAAATTAAGGAAACCATTCGGTCCTTTGCTGCCGACTTTAGCAAAAGACTCAACCTAGATTCTAGGGCAGCTAAAGCGACATTAGAGTCTAGATTAGATCGGGCAGTGGAGGAGGAGGATAGTGCTAGCGTTAATATAATTAAGGATCAGCTTGCCTCCTTACTGAAAAGGAGCACCAAGCTTTAGTGATTAGGGCTAGGTTAAAAAGAATGACCCAGGAAGCAACAAATATGGCTGCTGAACTGCGTGCAGAGACGCTTAGGCAAGCGGCTGATAGGCACATCGGTCATGTCACATTGCTGGACGGGCGTCCCAAGACTACAAACCAGAGGCGTTTAGATCTCATTTCCAGGAGCTTTTTTTCCATTGAACCCGGTATGTCATCTGAAGAGTTCGACACCTATTTGGCTGACTTTTCTCGTCTTTCGACGACCGAAGTGGCTAGGTGTGAAGGTGGCATAACGGAGGATGAAGTCATTGAAGCCTTAAAGTGTGTCGATCTTAATAAGTCACTGGGGATCGATGGTCTGCCCTACAAAGTTTATTTGAGGTTGTTACATATCTTTGTCCCTTTGCTGACAGTTTTATTGAACTCATGGTTTAGGAACGGCTCAATCCCCAAGTACTTTACCATGGGTGTGATAAAGCTTGTTCATAAAAGCAAAGATGGTGGGGATGGGTTAGGTAATTTCCAGCCGTTAACGATGCTTAACGCTGAGTTAAAGATTTTGGCCAAGATTTTCGCAAATCGTCTACAGCTTGTCTTGGCGCGTCTTATTAACCCCGAAAAAATGTGTGATATGAAGGGCAGGACAATCCAGGATAACTTGCACATGATACGCCTGCTGATAGAAAAAGTCGACACTGAGGTCGCGCTGATCAATTTAGATCAGTCCAAAGCCTTCAATATGGTTGACCATCAGTACTTGGGGCTGTTTTGTCGGCGGCCGGTTTTGGCCCGCAATTTCGCTCATGGGTTCATCTTCTCTATGCTAACCCCAGGGTGATGGTAGAAGTGAATGGGAAGAGGTCGAGACTCTTCAGTTTGTCACGTTCAATTCGTCAAGGGTTCCCATTATCACCCATGCTATATGTGCTTGCGATCGAACCGTTTTTGCACAGACTAAGGGTGAATCTGGTCCTACGCGGAATCACTTTGCCAGGTACAGATGCCCAGGTAAAGTACTCCACCTTTGCCGACAACGTTACAGTGCTTGTAACGAGCAGTGCTGAGATTAGTGTCCTCGGTGTAGAAATCAGATTGTATGAAATGGTAACAGGGGCCAAAATTAACTGTGACAAGTCTTTGGGTTTGCGCATCGGTGCCTTAAGGCTAACTTGCATATGATACACCTGATGATAGAAAAAGTCGACACTGAGGTCACGCTGATCAATTTAGATCAGTCCAAAGCCTTCAATATGGTTGACCATCGGTACTTGGGGGCTGTTTTGTCGGTGGCTGGTTTTGGCCCGCAATTTTGCTCAATGGTTCATCTTCTCTATATTAATCCCGCAATGATGATAGAAGTGAATGGGAAGAGGTCGAGACGCTTCAGTTTGTCGTGTTCACTTCGTCAAGGATGCCTGCTGCTTGGGTTTGCGCATCGGTGCCTGGAGAGCTATGCCACTTCAGAGGTCTTTTAGTTGGTGCGACGGGCCTTACAAGATACTCGGCGTCTGGTTTGGTCCTGACCTCCAGCTGGAGAAAAATTGGTCGGAGGTTCTGAAAGCGGTTCGGTCCACAGCTGGGCTGTGGATCAGTAGAAACCTTTCATTAAAAGGGAGAGCGGAGGTGTGTAATACCCACATCTATCCAATCTTTATTTATCGCCTATCAGTGCTTCCAATCCCGTCAGATACGTGGCTATATTTGCAGAGGGCTCTTTTCAACTTTTTATGGTTTGGAAGGGACCCTATGGTCTGTCACGATGTCTGCTATCTACATCCTTCTGAAGGCGGTCTAGGTATGCCAAACGTGGAGATTCGGCTCCACACACTACGGCTCTAGCAGTGATGAGAAATGTTATTTGGAACACACGAATGAGAGTGGTCTACGGATCTGAGGACTTCGCTCCCCTCAGCCTTATATCAATATTCCGTGAAAATTTGAAGGCTTGTATCAGACTTTATTGAAAGGTGGGTGGCAATTGCGCGTGTGTGTCGGGTGAGAGAAGCAAGTCTTGACTGGTTCTTGAATGTGCCTTAGGCAAGAATTTTGGGTAGCAGAAACGGACAGCATCTCTGACTCGTTTTTAGTCAAGAGTAGGTCACGGTTTAGGCTACAGTAGGACCATTTTTAGGCTTCTGTGTTCATAACCTAGCTAGTGTGTGATAGCGATCATTAGGCCCCGTTTTAAGTTTGTCCCATTTTTTTTAGCCCCATTACCCTCACCAATTAGGTGACAGATCGCTTGATTCGCCAGAGATGCGGGTTCCCTTATGAAGTTTTCGTAAGAGGTGTGGTCAATAAAGCGTTTGGGCCCGCATCACTCTTTCGACTGGCAAATCGGTGTATCTGCCACACTTTAACAAGGGGGGGGGGTCTTTTGTTACTAACATTGTAAATATTTCATTTTTATTTTGTATATAAAAACTTTATTTTCCCAACCCCACCTTTTCTTATGGCTTTTAATTAGGTAACCATGGTATGATGTTCTTATGGTGATTGACGAATGATGTATACGCTGATGGATGTATTGTATTAATGTGGTATTGTGGTGAAAGTAGAGTGAAAGTAGGAACTAGTTAGGTTAGATTAGTTAGCATTAGACAGCAAAGACCGTCCTTTCCCCTCCCCCATGTTCGGCCTTGTGCCAAATTTTTCTGAATTTTTACTGTGTAAAATTTTCAGAAAATAAATATTTTCATTTTTACTTTTTATGTTACTGTGGTTACCAGACCTGAAAACAGAAAAAGAAAGAGACAAAAAAAACCCAAAGAAACAACAAATAAAGACCAAAAAAAGAAAATAAATAAACAATAAAGCTGTTTCGTTTCATTTCGATAATAAAAAACTGAGAAAAATGGGGGGGCGTTTCGATTCATATTTACATTTCCGGTTCGATGTTTTGCTGTCTTAATTGGAATTCAGGATAAATTATTTCCTTGAGCTGTATTATTACACCCATGGTAAGTAACCAGTCAAGATTATCGATTAACTTTAATCTTCAAAACACGTTAAAAAAATAATCGGAGATCGATTAAAAAATATGATAAGCTTTCAAAACTATGTTCACCAATCAGTTTCTGCCATTAAATTGCACGTGCAACGAATTAGAAAATTAACACGATACAAAAAAAATAGGAAATCTATAAAAAAATAATATGATAAACAATTGTTAACCAATATCTTCATTTTAAACTGTACGAGTACCGTTTGGTAAACTGCACAAGCATCAGATTAACTTTAGGCTTTATTGTTTCAAACACAATTTAAAAAAAGCATGAATCTATAAATAAATAAATAAATAAATAAATAAAAATACGAAAAGGCGGCTTTCAAAACTATCAGTTTCCGCCATTAAATTGCACATGCAACGAATTATAAAATTAATAAAGATGAAACTTGTAATCTGTTCTCTCTCATGTAAATATTAAAATGTTAAATAAAATAATACTAATTTTATCCGTGATATTCACCAAATAGATCGGCTCTATTTCGAAATGGTTTCTTTTTTTATTTTTCCTCTTCAATTTTGTTTTCTGCGAACTTGCTCTTCCGTTCGTCATCTTGAATGTTAAGTTGAGCTTGTAAAGTCAATCATATTTTAAAAAATCGTTTCTTTTATAAAAGCAGATAAAGTTAATCGAAAGCAGATTATAAAACAAAAACGTAAGTATTACTACATGGTGCAGTGGCGCAGTGGCGCACGTATGTGTAGTTTTTATTTTCATCTTTTTTTTGATCGGATTATTATCGAATGGTGACTAATCTATCAGATTTTGTTTTCAATACTGACTTAAACAACAAAAAAACAGTCAATACATAATTCTTTATGTTATCAGTGGTGGCCAATTCTGTATGCGTTTTCACGTACAGAATTGATAACATTTTTCTTGATTTTTGTTTTTTTAATGTCTCTATGTCTTTGTTGAAACATGAAATCAGAAGAAAACAAAGAAAAAAAATTAGCTAAAAGAAAAATGCCCGCCTTACTAGGTGGTCATAAAGTGGGTGCTCATTTTACATTAACTTTATAATGATAAGTGATCCCCCATTTTTCGAAAAAGTACATTTTTCATATCAGTAAAACTATTTCTATGATCCACTATTACAGTATATATTCGTTTCCAGCACCCTTGGAAAACTTTAAAAAGTCGTCATTGTTAAGATTTAGAGGGGTTGGGATATTTTTTACATGGAGTAAAACAATTTATCGTTTACTAAAAAAAAAAAATGATAAATTTTTCAATGATTCATGTTTCAAGTAAAAAAAGAATGCTCGATGTATGTATCGAAGTGGTACCCCTCCCTTTCTGTATTTTTTTTATTTTCATCTTTAAAAAAAATTCAATGGATTATTACCTACTGGTCACTAATCCGTCAGATTATCAGAAAAAATAATCAATATTTACCATTTTTTTAAGCGGTGTTCTGTTTCTCATACAACATTCTAGTAAATCGATCCCCCAGTTTGGAAACATCTACTTTTTCAGCAAAATTTTACGAATTAAGCCGTTTTTTTTTTTTTAGCCTTTTGGATGTGTAGTTATGTTTTCTCCTTTCATTAATTAAATGTTTGTATTCTCGTCTAGTGCTTTCAATATGAGGGATCGATGTATTAGAAACTGTTTACACACGTAAGTATACCAAAGAGTTTTCCTGTTAATTTATTTGGAAATGCAGTTATCAGATTTTCTATTCGTTTGTTTGAAGAATGCTGATAATTAAAGAAACTTATGTTGTATTTTTAAGTTCTCTCAAAAATACATTTAACAAACCTTACAAATAACTTTGACTAAATAAAATAAAAAATCATGATTCTTAAACAAATTACGATTCTGATTTTTTTTTAGATGAGGAATGATTCTTGTATTATTTAGATTATTAAGACTACTGTTCTCAGCTTGAGTGTTATTTATTGTTCAACCATTGTAAAAATAACACTTAAGATGAGAACATTTCGAATAAAGAACATCGATTTTTGTAACTGTTGTCTTTGATTCGTCATTCAACAATTGAAGGTAATGTGTAATCATCTCTCTAATGAACGTTGTATAACCCCCTTCCAAGTAATGTGTCTCCCTGTCCCCTCTCTCCATCACAAGTAATGACTGTCCCCTCCTGTGTTAAAAGAATTGATCACCCTCTCTCCTCGCTAATCTCTGTTATAAGAATCCAGAGAACTGTAACATGTATAAATCTCTCCCCCTCATTGTTATATGTATCCACCATCTCTCTCCAAATATGTCCCCTATGCAACGGCGATAATGGAAATGCCATATTTACTTACCGGATTGTGATAGGTTAACTTTGATTCTGTTTGGAAAAGTGAAGACGACATAAAATTAAACTATTTTGTATTTTGTTGAGCATTAACTGTGATAGATGAAAAGGTTGAAGTTTATTATTAATGGGACTTTCATAAGTGGATGTTCTGAATTTGTGTAGAGAAAATCATAACTTACTTGGCTAGCATGTGCTTGAAAGTGCTAGTTGTGTAACAAAAAAGAAAGGTTAAAATGGTTTTATTGTTGACGATGTATGTTGTGATTGTTGTGTAACGGACTATTGTCATCAGATCTTTAATATCTATTGTAGTGACCTGTGAGTCTTCTAATTGGTGGTGTGTACTTTCATATCAACATATATACATATATAACATGACGTCATACCTGGTTCTGCTACTTCTGATAGATGTGTCATACGTCCTTGTTGAGCTTGAATCTGTTTAAAGGAACGCTACAAGACAGGACCCAAGACAATGTAGGATTTTGTATCTTTGAATTGGGGATTTCTTCTATGCTTCTATTTTGAGACTTCTTCACAAAGGTGACCCATTTAATCCCATCTGTCTTTCTCAGCGTTTTTAATCCAACTTCAGCTATGCTCGTACAAACTGGAACATATAACATGTCATCAAAAATGACTTTAAATCTCTTGTCAAGTTTTAAAGTTGGAAGATTTTGACAGCTGTGTATCGAATTTACCTGAGAAATTGTTAGTTTAACAATAATTTGCTAATTTATATTTATCTGCTGAAAAGATTATAGTATAGAAAGACAAAGTCTCATTCTAACATAAAAAAACAGTTTATTAATTTTATTCGTTAGTAAAATTAAAGGCAACTTTATTAATTTTATTCGTTAGTAAAAATGTAGAAAATAAGAAAAGGATTGTAGAATGAACCCATGTTTCAACCAATCAAGCAATTAAATGTGATAGATGAAAAGTTTAGAGTTATTATTAATGGAACATTTTTAATGGGGCTTTCATAAGTGGATGTTCTGAATCTATGTAGGGAAAATTGTAACTGACTTGGCTAGTATGTGTGTGTGTTTTTATAAGTAGATCCTTTGAATTTGTGTAGGGAAAATTGTGACTTGGCTAGCATGTGTGTGTACTTCAAAGAGTTGGTAGTGTAACAATAAAATAAAGGAAAGAAAAGCTAAAATGGCAAAACTGTTGGTTTTATTGTTGATGGTCAATTGTGCAATGCAGACTGTCGCCATTTCTTTTATTTGGTAAGCTAGAAGAGAAGTTAATTGCTAACAGCAATCAGCACAGCTTATAAACCAAAAATTCAAAATCTCAAACTGTGAGGTGTCAGTGCTGCTGCTATAGAAATAATGGTTTCCACCTAGACTTGATATGCTGCTTTTGGTTATGGCTCAGTAATAAAGCAACTAGCACAGTCATTGGGATGTTGATTTCAAATCTCACTGATCATTTATAGAGATGAGAGTATTTAATGTGGCTCTTACATTCGAACAGTGTTATTACATTTCAAAAACTTAGACCCGCACATTGTCTGGTACCATCGCAGAAACAAAAAACAATGAAGCACATTAAAATATGACTCAGCATTTTATAAGTGGATACAAAAAAATTATTCCAGTAATTTTCAACAACGCACTTTACTGTGTTTCAAAATATCACTTTCTTACGTGTGTCTTTTTTGTCACCTCCTTTCCATTTTTTGACCATGCAGCACATATTTTCTCTCCAAACACGTCCTATTGCTTTCTTTTTGTGTCAAGTTAAAAATGAATTTCTTTTGTCTTTCTCATAATCTGTTTTTTTATTTTTTTAATCATGCATGGCACAAACCCAATAAAGGAATATTCTTTTAAAAACAGAAAATAGATCTTACCCAACCTAAACAATTCCATCTCACTTGTTCCTCTTCCCCACTTCCAAACACTGAGCCTACTTTAGGCCTTTCCGAACGGATCCTAATATCGTCTTAGACATTTACAAGTGATGAAAACAAGGGATAACTCATGTCCAAAATATATGCAACTTTCGATGTTATGCTCTGTGTCGTGATTTTCCTCCTCAACGTCAGACTCCTCATCTTGTCTTTCTCATTGGTCGAGTCCTCCATATTAAGATAGCAACTTCTTCTTTGACTGAATTGCTATCCAACTCATGCGCTCTTTCTTAACAGTCTTTCCAAGTTGAGAATTTCCCATTCCTTGATTGACATTGCCTACAGATGTTATGCATGCACGTTTATCATGGAGCCCATCAACTGGTACTTAATCCTATATGAGACTGGGTCTGTTTTATCTATAACCACATAATATGGTTTCCAACATACATCTAGCTTTCCCAGCCTCTGGTGGTTCTTATAATAAACCAGATCTTTAATCTTAAAATCTATGGACTTTGTTTTCTTATCAGAGTCCTCTATTAATTTTTCGTAGCTTTCCGAATGTTATCTTTTACCAAAGTAAAAGATTGATGCATCTCTTTTAGAGTGATCTCGTGTTGCTCATCACCATAGTATATTCTACAAGGCATTACTATATTATCTAATGGCAGGATCACGTCTCTGTTGTAGAACAAGTAGTATTGTGATAATTTTGTTATTTCGCTCACATGGGATTTTACAGCTGCCAACATTTGGTTTATGTATAAATGCCATGACTGTTCATTGTTCACTAAAATATCATGCATCATCCTATGAAATCTTTCTATTTTCTGTTAGGGAGATAAAATAACGTGGTCACGTGATGTATTTTGAGGTCCCCCCGTGCCTTCTTCATCACTTTAACATTTTCTACCTTCTTATTATTAAGGATCACAAAAGCCTCCGGCAAACCACTATACATATCGATGAAAGTCACTATGTACTAGTTACCTGAAACTGCAGGGTAAAGCGAGGAAATATCAAATGTCAGTTTTGCAAAAGGCACTTCTGCATTTGAGGTTGTTGCTTCCTCCGGTTTCTGGTTTGGCATGAAATACATTTGCCTATGTAATCATTCACCTTATATGAACACGGACGAAAATACTTTTATTGCTTTTTCCACGCCCACGTGACCATTATTATCATCATACTACACTAACAGTGTTTTTCTTTGATTCGACAGTACACATAACCTCATCAATAGTTTGTTTTTGGGTTTAATAAGTAATACACTATCTCGTCTATCACTAGAAACTATTTTTCCATTTTAGACGATTTACTGGTCTTCATCCGCATCTTTAAATAAAAAAAATTCCTTATCTGCCTCTTAAATCTACACTCAAAATCATAGGACGTTCGGGCGATATTGATGAATCCTCAAACCTTCTTATATGATGCAAATATTTTTGGCTCCAAACGATTTGAGTTTATCGCAGCTACCAAGTAATTTCTACCATCTATTTCTACCGGGGAACGTCATTGTCTCAGCCCGAATCCACAGTGCATGACAAGAGATCCACACAAACATTTTCCTTCGATTTCATGTACTGTATGGTGCAGTTATATGCAGCCAGACTCAAAAACCAGACTCAAAAAGCCGACGTCTGTATTTTGCTATTCGGTATAGGCAAGTTTAATAAATATTCTAGTGGTCTGTGATCAGTATAGATAAGGAACTTTGCACTATGCAAATAGTGAGTCAACTTATTAAGAGCGTAGTGTATCATGTATGCTTCTTTTTCTATAGTCAACTATCTCGTCTGCATATCACTAACTTTATGTTATAACAAGTAAATTGCTTTTTAACCTCCTTACCTTTCCTCTGATCATCTGAGAATTTGCTACAGACATTCCCGAAATGCATGATTGGATGCATCTTTATACAGTCAGCTGTCCTTTTCAGGATCAACATAAGCCAGTATAACAATATCTGCAAGCTTCATTTTAGGTTATCAAATGCAGGCTAGTATGTGTTGTCCCATTGGAACCTTACATATTTCCACGTCAAGCAAACTAACGGTTCGATTGTCCTGGAAATTTTTTTACAAATCGTTAATAATATGATGTGATATTGATGAAATCTCTAATTTTATCGATTTGACTCCTAAAAATCTCTATACCCTGTTCACTTACATTTAACCCCAGATACTGTACTTCTCTCCTAAAAACCTCACACTTTATAATTTTCAACCTGAGGTTGTACTTATGTAAACTGGCTTGTACTCTATGTGATCTAAATGACTTTCCATCGAATCTGAGAAAATAAAATAAATTACATAAACTCGCTCGTACGTATGATCGTATCTGGGAATCTAAAATATCATCCAAATACAGTTATGCATAATCTTCCTGTCCCTGTATAACTATGGACATTAATTCCGGGAAGGCCCTGGATGCATTTGCAAGTCCAAACGGCATCACGTTAAACTGAAATAAAACTGGGTGACAAATGAACTCAGTTTTCTTATTATTGTCCTTACTTAAATTTAAGTTGCCAGTATCCTAATTTTGATCTATTTTTGAGAAATATTTTGCTGAGCCGTGCAAGGCTTGTATATCGTCAATGACCAATAATGCTCAGGCATGCTTCTTTGTGACTTTGTTTAAAGCCTGAAAATATACACAAAATCTTTTCTACTAACACTAATAGAAAAATCCACGGCCTATTCAATGTCTTAATCATTTTGTCTATTCTTCAAGTCTACCAACTTTTATTGATTTAGTGGTTTTCAATACGGGCGTCTCAGTATGAGTTCATGCCTTCCAATATTGATACGCTTCTCCAGAATATTGGTTTTGCCCAAGAAAAATCTCTATTCATCTTCAGCAACATATCAACTTCCAACTTTAATTCTTGAGGTATTTTTATTCCCTCCAAAGTGTTTTCTCTTTTGTTAATCATTCATGGTAATCTCGATAATGTTATCAGTCACACTACACTTAGTTATTTTGAAGCTCCTTCTCAAGTATGTATGCAGATGCTGGTGTTTTAATGTAATTTTCTGTGCTAACTGAACTATTGATGAAATATGGGCAAAATCTTCCAGAGCGATATACTCATCAAATATTCTTATTGCTTCTAAATCAAAGTACATCCTAATCAATTTTTCCTAATCAATTTTTCCTAATAAATTTTTCTTAGGTTGCGGTTTAGTATAACACTTGTGATGAGATTCTCTGTAACAAAAAAGTCCTTGTGGATAGACATATTTCATATCCCTAATCTTAATCGAACGAACCCTTCTACAATTAATGGGGGTCCATTACCTGTTCTTAAACTATCATTTTCATTACATTGTTAGGTCCCCATCTAGGTGCTTTAAAAAAAAATTATTAATGACACCTCTGCTCCCCTATCCACCAGAGCTATATAATTCTCTCTCTGAATTCTTATTGAAAAGGAGTTTGATACGCCCATTTTTCCAACTATGTGAATCGATTATTGTTCAATTTATCAGGCATCACAAGGATGAAACGCCTCGGTTTCCTTGGATACGCTTCCTGCAGAATCTCTGTATATGGTCCACCTCGCCACAATAACTAATATCTAATTATCCACCTGCCTATTCACTTCTCTCTAGTTTTATATACTAGTCCCTTACTCTCTAATTGGTTTCCTCTTTTATGTCTGACTCTTTATCTTTGGGGACTAGCTGAACCCATAGTCTCAACTAGAGTTCACTGTCTCATGTGACAAACCTCCATGGGCTTTTTTCATACTCCTGCCTTATGACGAGCCAGATCTTCCATTTAACTTTTACTAGGGCCTTCTGATAGATCTTTTGGCTCATGCTTCATCACAACTATCCTCACCTCCCTATCACTGAGACCCTCTATAAAGAATCCCAGTACCTCTTTTCTGACTAGTCTTCGATAGTAATCCTCTAGGGACCTCTTCAAGTCTACCCATGTTAAACTTTCATTGTTTAACATGAATTGTTCATGAATTGTCCGACTTGGCCGCTTGTGGTTAGTAGAGCAATCTGACATTTTCCTCATCCACTGCTCCGGTCACCCAGAAATAACATAAGGCATCAATCCACCTCCTTTAACCAATGTCTATTTTATTTTCCAACAGCACTATTTTCTTAAAAAGAGATTCCCCTCTTATCCATCTTGTTACTGAGCCCACTGCATTTTTCAATAGTGAAGTCAATCCCTGCACAAAATTTGAAAATTATGCTACTGACGAAAGAACAAGATACAACTCAAAATCATTTTTTGTCAAAAAACACGAAACAGAGAGAAACATAATGAGCTGAAAAATTTGGAGCATATATATCTGTTTTTGTCATCTTATGTGCGTCACATGTGTATTTATATATGTATATATATATTCCTATATGCATATATATATATATATATATATATATATATATTGAGCAGACACGAGGATAAAGAAATCAAAAACATTATTTTATTTTTCATTTTGCTGAACTTCACAGAAAATTTCTTTATCGTGTGTTGATGGTTCATTTAGTCTCCCGTATTCTTTGTTAGAATAACTGGTCAAAAATAGCGCCAAATGAAACGGATGTTTTGCAGTCAGTTTTTTGTTAAACTTGTATACTTTGTGTTATGTTGATTGCCGACTGACTGCAAGCCTCTTTTGCCGTTTTCTCTAGGCTGTATGTGACCTGCGTTTAGCAGGTGCACTCACTTTCGACAGATACACTCGTGAAATATAATTGTCTTTTTACTACTGACGATATCAATTCTGACAACTTTAATCCATCCTTCAGTGGATTTCATACCAGCTGTCATGCCTGTGTGTGCATGTGTGCATATTCAACACGCGACACCAATTAAACTCTTGTCTCATTTATTTTCCAAGTCATATCATGCCACATGGCGTTAACATCATTAAAAGACTCTAATAACACTCAATATATCTTTAAATATGTAGGCAGGATCAAAACTTCAATTCTTACAATCTATATAATGTAAGGAAACTAAAACACCGAGTAAAAGCAGTATGTACTAATAACAGTATAATAACAATATATTAAAATGAGGTAGAAAGTTTAAGAAAAACCCTCCACCAGAGAGCAAAACACAAAATGTTTCCAGATAGTCAAATCGCTTCTGAATACTGCCCTTATGTAATATGAATAGCAGGTTTTATACCATATATTGGCAAAAAATTGAAAGAATCTGTAATCTATAAAACACTCTAAATAACTCTTTAAATATGTAGTCAGTATCAAAATATTAAAATGGAAAGTTTAAGAAAAACCTTTTACCAGATGTTTCCAGATAGTTAAATCGCTTCTGAATACTTCCCTTATGTTATATGGATAACAGTGTGTATACCATATAAGAAAGACTTGTCAGAAAAACTGAAAAAATCTGTAATCTATAAAACGTCAGGAAAGTCTTCAAGAGTGGTTCGACTCTCCAGAAATATGTTGTGTGCATCAAGCGGTTTATGAAAAATCAGGACTAAAATATTTACGTAAATGAGGGAAATTATCCAAATGTGAGCCATGCCATTTACTAACAGTAAAATTATAAAAACATATAAAAGCTGTAATATGTGGAGAGATTGAAAAATTAGTTATAGCAGAATATATATGGATGGAAAAGTGAAATCATCTACCATTATGGGATAAAGTAAAAATTATAAATGGAGAAGATCAATGAAGAGTAAGCTAGGTTATGTATTATTTAACACGATAAAGGAACTATTAATAATAAATAATATGTATATATAGTAATATGTAATAAAAACTGTCTATACATCCATATGTATATATATATATATATACATCCATATATATATATATATATAGATATGATAAATGGAGAAGAGCAATAAAGAGTAATCTGACTTAAGGAAACCGTATATAATCTGGGTGATGATCAATTACTAAGCCTAGTATAGTATTTAACACATTAATTATAAATAATATAGTAATAAGTAGTATAAAGTAGTTCTATACATCCGTATATATGTTGTATAGTCAAGTGGGAGATATTAAAACAGTCATATTACACAGCGATGTGGAAGGATGATATTTTTCTTATAACATTTGTATTACACGTATAAACCGTATTATTGTTTAGCCAGGGATATGCTATCGACGTGTCTACTGAGCCATGTTGGATCAGAGTTATCACACTGGTATATTTACAATACATGAGCTTTAACCTAATACAATATCCACCTTTTAGGCAACAAAGTGTCTCTAATGGTAATTATTGTTGTTCCAGGTTATACAACGTAACATTTCGTCCATATGCTTCGACTTTCTTTGTGATCTCCACTAAGTAATTAGCATTAATCCTAGGTGCAAAATTGCTAGGTGGGAGAGGTTCAGTTTTTGTGTTGGCGTTATTAGAGCCAATGGTTCAGGGCCTATATTTTGCTTTCAAGGTCGAATTAATTGGCCAAAGTACATAAATATGTTGACTGAGTATTTTCTTCATTACATCAAGCAACAGCAACACAAGGATGAAATTTTAAATCTGGAAAAACTGGACAAAACTTGAAGAGAAATGGCATGCCTTTAACCAAAGTATTGCCACAGGCTAATTCAGGAAATCCCCCCAAAATTGCTGACTGTAAAATTGCAAGAGTGCTACTAAATATTAACTAGTTCATTGTGTTCCGATTGTATTTGTCTTGCATTAATGTTCTGCACTTGTATTTAAATAAAAATTTTCAATTCCACAAAGTGTCTTTTTACCTTCCTAATTAGAAGTTTATTTTTTAGATTGACGTGAACACTATATGTCAATTAAAAGTCAAATATGAAAAAGTAAAATTATAGAAGAATAAAAGGTGAATCAAATGATGTATAGGTTTATTAGAAGTTATATTTAATTTAGCTAAAATTTGTAGTTTTTGAAAAAAATTACAAGTGCAGACTTTTTTGGTATCACTGTATGTATATATTTATATATATATATATATATATATATATTTATATGTGTGTGTGTAGTAAAAAATAATGTTAACATTTAAAAACAAAACAGTTCCTAAAATTTATACTAAGATTTTCTGCAAGGACCCATGGTGCTATGGTTGGAGTTCTTGGAAAAAATCAGTTCTAAGTTAAATACTGATGAACATTGAAGTTTCAATCCTCAGTGATATTGAAAAGAAAATTTCAAATTACATAGAATTTTTACGCAGACATTGCTAATGCTACGAGATGAGAACAGTATTCTGGAGAATGAAAAAATATGAGTAATTAATCCTCTAATTTCTAAAATGAAGAAATGTGACAATTTTAGTTTAATATTTGACAATAGAAACAAGTTAATTTTGTTAACTAATAATAAATATGGATATTTTAAATAAAAATCAGCATAATAAATTCAATTTTACCGTATGAATTTTATTTTTTCAAAAGTGCAGACTTTTTTGCATCACTGTATATATATATACATATATATATATGTGTGTGTGCGTGTGTGTAGTAAAAAATAGTGATAACATTTAGAAACAAAATAGATCCTAAAATTTATACTAGGATTATCTGCAAGGACCCATGGTGCTATGGTTGGAGTTCTTGGAAAAAATCAGTTGTAAGTTAAATACTTGTGAACGTTGACGTTTGAATCCTCGGTGATATTGAAAAGAAAATTTCAAATTCAATAGGATTTTTATGTAGGCATCGCTAATGCTACAAGATAAGAACAGTAGTCTGAAGAATTAAATAATATGAGTAATCAATTTTCTAATTTGTAAAATCAAGAAATGTGAAAATTTTAGTTTAATATTTTACAATAGAAACAAGTTAATTTTGTTAACTAACCAATATTGCATAAAACTATGCTCATTTTATTTTCAATTTAATTAATAATAAACATGGATATTTTAACTAAATATCAACATAATAAATTCAATTTTACCGCATGAATTTTATTTTTTCAAATTTTCTTGTATATTTCCAGAATTTGCAACAATTAACAGAAATCTATTAATGGATAAGAAGGACCTTTCTTCATTGGTAAATGAAAAATTTTGAAAATAATTCTAAATTCTTTCAGAGAAATAATCTAAAGTTGAAACTTATCACCTTATTATTAGACACTCAATTCAATATACTTTTTGTGGATGAAATAAAAAATGGGAGACAAACCACATTCATGTGAAGTATGTGGTTCTTCTTTTGCACAGAACTTATATTTGTTGGATCATATAAAAACACATACGGGAGAGAAACCACATTCTTGTGAAGTGTGTGGTTATTCCTTTGCACAGAAGTCAACTTTGTTGAGTCATATGAAAACACATACGGGAGAGAAACCACATACTTGTGAAGTATGTGGTTCTTCTTTTGCACAGAAGTCAAATTTGTTGAGTCACATGAAAACACATACGGGAGAGAAACCACATTCTTGTGAAGTATGTGGTTCTTCTTTTGCACGGAAGTCAAATATGTTGAATCATATAAAAAGACATATGGGAGAGAAACCACATTGTTGTAAAGTATGTGGTTCTTCTTTCGCCTCGAAGTTAACTTTGTTAAATCATATAAAAGCACATCTGGGAGACACACCACATTCCTGTAAAGTATGTGGTTCTTCTTTTGCATATAAATCAAGTTTGTTGTATCATATGAAAGCACACACGGGAGACAAACCGCATTCTTGTGAAGTATGTGGTTCTTCTTTTGTATTGGAATCACATTTGTTGAGACATATACAAAGCCATACGGGAGAGAAACCACATTCTTGTGAAGTATGTGGTTCTTCTTTTGCACAGAAGTCAACTTTGCTGGATCATATAGCAACACATACGGGAGAGAAACCACATTCTTGTGACATATGTGGTTCCTCTTTTGTACGGAAATCACATTTGTTGAATCATATTAAAACACATAGGGAGACAAACCACATTCTTGTGAAGTATGTGGTGCTTCTTTTGCACAGAAGTCAACTTTGCTTGATCATATAGCAACACATACGGGAGAGAAACCACATTCTTGTGAAGTATGTGGTTCTTCTTTTGTACGGAAATCACATTTGTTGAGACATATGCAAAAACATACGGGAATGAAACCCCATTCTTGTGAATTATGTGGTTGTTCTTTTACCCTGAAGTCAACTTTGCTGAATCATATAGCAATACATATGGCAGAGAAACCACATTCTTGTGAAGTATGTGGTTCTTCTTTTGTTTGGAAGTCACATTTGTTGGGTCATATGCAAACACATACAGGAGAAAAACCACATTCTTGTGAAGTATGTGGTTCTTCTTTTAGACAGAAGTCACATTTGCTGGATCATATGACAATACATACGGGAGAGAAACCATATTCTTGTGAAGTATGTGGTTCATCTTTTGCACAGAAATCAAATTTGTTGCGTCATATGAAAACGCATACGGGAGAAAAAACCCATTCATGTGAAGTATGTGGTATTTCTTTTGCATGGAAGTCACATTTGTTGAGTCATATGACAACTCATACTTCAGGAAGGAACTAAGCCAAATAAAACAATTTCTTTAGGATTCCTCAGTACAGAGTCAGCCTAAGGTCACCATTAGAAAACTTTGACGGTAAATGCTCTGACGAACTGCAAACATTTTTGCCCTCTCGACGTAAATACCCCTGACAACCCTGACAAGCAGCTAAATCCCACCCCTACACAGGACAACTAGACTTTGGAATTCCTTCTGGCTCCCTGTTTCCCCAACTGTACTGACATGCATAAGTTCAAGTGTAACGTGAACCGTCAGCTTGCTGCCCAACTCCCTACACAATACTCCTGATGCCTATGTCCTTGATAGTAGCCCCCTACAACAAAATAGCAATGGGATTTTTTTGGGTGAAAATGTAATTTTAAAAAAACAACATTATTAGGCTCAACGAAACCAAGGCTCACATAACTCCTGGTACGATAACAAGTAAACTGGCACAATTATCCAACCACAAAGCACCTGGCATCGACAATGTCCAATACTTTTATCTGAAAAAATTTACTGCACTCTATCACCACTACATTGATTGCTTCAGCAGGATGCTAAAAGGTGAAGAAGCAACACCCTGTCTGACAGAGGGGGACAGTAGCCTCATACCCAAGACCAAGGAAACAATACCCAAAGAATACAGGCAAATATGCTGTCTAACAACTACTTACAAGCTTTTCACTGCTCTCGTAGCCGACTATATATATGACCAACTCTTTTCTGTGACCTACCTTGAAAAAGAGCAGATAGGATGCAGAATAAAACGCCTTGGTACCAAAGACCAGCTATAGATCAACAAGACCATGTTAGAAAATAAAGTATCTGCTCTTCATGGATGACCTTAAGCCGTATGCTAGCTCTGACACCGATCTGTACCAGCTTCTGCAGGTAGTACACACATCACATTCTCCAATGACATCGGAATGGAGTTTGGCTTGGTTAAATGTGCCAAGTGTACACTCAGAACTGGGAAGACCCACACAGAAAATATGCAGCTTAATGAAGACATCGACATCAGGGATCTAGAAGAGCACGAGCCTTATAAATACCTTGGCATTGAGGAAAACGAGACCATACAGCATGCCAAAATGAGAGAGAACTAATAACTTTGCTAATCGTCGTTATTCTACTTATATAAAAAATTAGAGCAGACTGGCCATGTCACAACATTTGGTGTTAAATCATTTCTTAACTTCATTCATTTATTAAAGGAGTGAAAAAATTAAATAAAATTAACAAAATATTGTTAAAGGGGTGAAAACGAAATAAAGTTAACAAAATGTTAGACATTTCCATTAATTTCACTATGGATTAAATAGTTTTAATCTGCATTTTTTATTTTTTCATGTAATTTGGCATTAAAATTGTGTTTCATTTTTCTAATTACAATTTATTGATTAGTTGAGGAAGAATACATTGTGACGTGCATATTTATTATAAAGGAAATAAATTAAACATTAATGCATATTACAGTCACCAGTTAGTAAGTGCTAATTAAAAGATAAACATAATTTTTTAAATGAAAAATTGAGGAAAACATAATTTTATAACAAAAACTGCTTATATCGACAATTTTCTAAGGATATAATAGTTATTTTCGATCAGTAATGTTTCTTTATTAAAAATCATGGCACAGAAAGCAGACTCTCATTAATGTGTAAGAATATGTGCGTGAGATAAAGGTGTAGCGTCTACCCGGGAATTTATTTTGTCAGGACATTAAACATTTCACCGTTTCTGGAGAGCTCCGAAAAAAAGACAAAAAAGTCGTGGCGCCAAATTCAAGGACTCTCGGCCTCTTTTTGCTTGCGCACCCGAAAAGTTAAGACGCGTTACTGTCACGCTCCATCGCTTGTGCGCAACACATCCTGTGCCGATTTCCCTTGATGAAACAACACACAAAAAGAAAGAAAAACATTCTTATCTTTCCTTCAGCTCCTCACTTGACGCATTTCCTAAAAAAAATTAATTTCCAACCTAACGTCAAAAACATTAAACTAGTCAAGAAGGATTTCTTTTCTTTATCTTCGGACTAAAAAATAACACGAGTGAGATATTCCAGGCAAATAAATTCACATCTATTACAAAGAGCTTAGTCTGATGATTTGTTTGTTTTTAATTGATTTTTCCAGATGTTTATTTCGTATTAATATTTTGAAAAATTAATCGTAAGTGAGCTGTTCGTTGTTTTTGCCCAGCGAGCACCTCGCTTCAAAGGCATGTATGTGAGTTATTGAAGATTCTTTTTCGCCTCTTTGCTTCCTCCGGCCAACTGAAGAGAGAGGGTTGTTGTTTGGCACTTGTTCTTGGGTATTTTGGCTAAGCAAGCTTGAGAAATTTGCAGAAATCTAATTGTGTTACTCAGGGTACTAGATATATAGGCTTAATGTTCAATAAAAGCTCGTACACAGTCAATAAAGATTTTTTGGTTTTAAAGGTTTTATTTAAATTGTTCGGGGGAGGAGAGACCAATATCTAATTACCTAATTATTTCATAATCAGTTTTTCTAAGTTAGTCTTAAGGAAAGGAACTGAGACACGTAGACATCTTACTTGTCTCGCTTCATGATTCAGGCTGCTTGGAAATTCTCTTCTATCCTCAAACACGTGAGATACTTTTTTGCCATATCATGTGACAATTTCATTTCTTATGCGTTCATCTAGGGAACGAAGCTTTAAATCACACCATCCGCAGCACTAGGTGTATCATAATTTGGGGAGAAGTCGCCATTGCTAACAATTGATTAAAATAGACACTACACGTCATCAAGCTTATAACAGTATGAAAATGTAATTTCAAACCCTAATTTTTATTTCAATAAAATGAGCAAAGACAAAATTTTAAAACCATAAAAGGTTTAATCGAGAAATATACAATATTTGTTGTTTTTATCGTTTTTCTGTAAAAAAGATTTCACGAAAATCAACAAATTTAACTTTACGGAAAAGTAATAGAAATATATAACTGCCAAAAACTCACCTGTTCAAAATTGCTAAGCTATGGCTGCCTCTAATCTTTATGGCTAAGAATTTGTCCATATTTATATTTTATATTCCATGTATTTTTTTTAAATAAAAGGATTTTTAAACAGATATTCGCAGAACCCGGTTTTTCGAAATGTGTAATCCGCCATTTCGCAAAACCAGAAGTTCGATGTGTCATATACAGAAGCATCGAAGTGAAATAAATATTTATATCAAAAATGTAAAAACACATTTGTAATCTCGATAGTAACTATATGAATAAACAAACATTTAATGTAAAAATAAGGAGCAAAACACGTTTTTTATTATAAGCATATTTTATTCAGTTTTGTATAAAATAAATGAATGTTTATGTGTATATTAAAAATATTATAAGAAAACTTTAGAAATGCCATTTTCCGATTTTTCAATGTAACTAAGGTTTTACTCAAATTAATTTTTATAAATTCTTCAAAGATGTGAGAAATTAAGCCAAAAGACAAAGAAATGAAATTTACATTCATTGAAATGAGAAAAAACAGAAATTGATTTTTTTTTAATTCAGGGGGAAAAATGAAGTTTGAAAATGCCTTCAACACAAGAAAATAATTTAAATTTTCTAGGATACATTTTGAATTCGGAATAAATGTTTTAAATAATTTTTTAAACAAGAAAATAAGAAAATCTAAAAATTCTTGGAAATATTTAAAGTCCAGGATAGAAAATTTTCAATATTTTCTTAATAAGAAAATAAAAATTTTCCAGCGCACATTTTGAATTCGGAATAAAAGTGTACCTATTTACAATGCCTCCCCTCGGGACAGAGGTAAACACCAGGGTCGTTTTTTAAAAAGAACATAAGTGGAAGATACTACATTTTGATTTTGACCAAAAGGCCAAAGTGTAAATAATTTTTGGGAAACAAGAAAATAAGAAAATCTAAATTTTGTTGGACAGATTTAAATTCCAGGATAAAATGTTTTCAATAATTTTTTTAAACAAAATAATTTAACTTTTGCAGCAGACATTGTAAATTCGGAATAAAAAGGTTTTAAATAATTTTTTACACAATGAAATAAGAAAATCTAGATTTTCCAGGATAAAAAGTTTTTAATATTTTTTTAAACAAGAAACTAAAAATTTTTCAGCAAACATTTTGCATTCTGAATAAAAGGTTTGGATTAAAAAATTTTAAACAAGAAAATAAAAAATCTAAATTTTATTGGACAAATTTAAAAACCAGAATAGAAAGTTTTCAATAATTATTTTAACAATAAACTAAATAAAAATTTCCAGCAGACAGGTTGAATTCGGATTAAAAGGTTTTAATTTTTTTTTACACAATGAAATAAGGAAATCTAAATTTTCTTGGAAATATTTACATTCCAGGATGAAAACATTTCAATATTTTTTTGTAACAATATAATTTAACTTTTGAAGCAGACATTGTAAATTCGGAATAAAACGTTTAAAATAAAAAAAAAAACGCAATGAAATAAGAAAATTTAGATTTTCTTATTTCATTGGGTAATTTAAAGGATTAAAAGTTTTCAGTATATATTTTTGTAACAAGAAATTAAATAAAATTTTCCAGCAGACATTTTGCATTCAGAATAAAAGTTTTAAATTACACTTTTTTTAAACAACAAAATAAGAAAATGTAAATTTTCTTGGACAGATTTAAAATCCTCGAGAAAAAGTTTTCAGTATGTTTTATTTGTAAAAAGAAATTAATTTAAATTTTCTAGTACTGATTTTAAATTCTGGATGAAATTATAATTTAAAACAAAGAAAATAAGTAAAATAAACATTAACAGTTATATATTAGAATTAAACAATGGAAAAAAGCAATTATTTTTAATTTTACTAATAAAATAAACATTGACAGTTATATATTAGAATTAAACAATGGAAAAAAGCAATTATTTTTAATTTTACTAATAAAATAAACATTGACAGTTATATATTAGAATTAAACAATGGAAAAAGCAATTATTTTTAATTTTACTAATAAAATAAACGTTTACAGTTATATATTAGAATTAAACAATGGAAAAAAGCAATTATTTTTAATTTTACTAAGGCTAAGATTTTTTACTAAAACGACATTTATTTTGTAATTATGCAAAATAAATATGGCAAGGATGTAAAAAAATTAGATAAAAATTAATTCGTTATTTCTATAGTTTGCTGCTAATTCATATTTAGTTAATACAACTTTTTCAATTACTTCATCTTCCTTATATTCTACAGTATACTTGTTATTTTCAAAACTAATTACTAGACCGTTTAATTCTTGATCTACATCATTATCCTCCCAGATATGTAAAATACTCCTACCTATGATACTGCCTTACAAAATATCCCTAATTTCTACATAATCTGGGAATTTTTCTATCAATAGGTTATTTGGAAGAGATGGAGGATTTCTTTCTAGTTTTCTTAAATTCTAACTGTTTTCTATGTGTATCTGAAATTCTTTTCCTAATAGATTTATTTATTGTTTTCTTATATTGAGTATTTATTTTATGGTCTTCTGTGCTCTGTTTAATTGCTAAACTTATTAACCTATCCAGACATTCTACATCTACTTTTTAACCATGGAGAACATCTAAAACCTTATTTCTATTTGCTTTGATGATATTGCTTATTGTAAACGTATCTAAAGTAGATGAGGACTGTTTCCTACCACTATACTCACCAAAGACACTTTCTGCTTCCATAGTGTGTAACCTAGCTAAGGCCAGAGCATCCGTTCTTAATTCATTTGATAGCTTCGAAAGACTTTTTCATCATCGACGTAAACAAGTCACAATATTGGGAAGGAGGACGCCTCATCAATTTACCTGTCCTCATCTAAGTCAATTGGATTCCCCAAAAAATCAAAAGTAATTTCCAACACTTTTATGGGATCTTCAGATAAAATCTTTAACTTATCAACTACACCTTCCACTATCCGGATCCCATCTGTGACTGTATACTGATCATTCAGAGATGTGTAAAAATATATATCTGTTTTCATCCAAGGACATGAAAGAAGCTAACACCTAAAACACCTAAAACCTGTAACTCTTAATATGCTACTTCATTCCCAAAGGCAGTTTCTAAATCTTTGCACAAAAATTTAGTATTCCTACAAGTCCGTAAATGCAATAAAAATTCTTCTCTTTGTGTGAAGTAAACTAAATCTAATTGAAAAATTATATTAATTCTATTATTATTATATAGAAACTACTTTAGTTGTAAATTTACTTCCTAAGAAATTCTTAAACGCTTTAATTAAACCTAAAGTATTATTATATCTAAGAGAAGACATTTTCATAATTATCTGATGCCCTATACAATCCTTTCCACTAAGGACTAACTCACGAACACTATCATCCTCAAAATGCTTCAATTGCAGACATACCTCATTTGTAATTGCTTCCAAAGGAATATGTTGCAATTGAGCTCTATTAATTGCTTTTCCCATTGCAATTCCAATATTTCGACAGTACGGTGATTGACAGCAGCTCTGTCTGTCAAACACGAGCCAATTTTTTCAATTAATTTTTAATACTAACTGCAGGTTTATCAAAGATTTTAGAGAGTATCTGAGCCAATTTACTAATGCAGTCATTGATGTAATTTACATAGTCCTTTGCATAACCACCAGGTACACTCTGTACGGCTATGACATGGGTTGACTCAGGCTTTGTAATCATAACATTATTAATATGTTCTTCATCCTTGGTGGTAGCGTCAAAAATCAAAGTACACGCAGCAGAGTTAAGGATTTTATCCACAGTCATAAAACCTAACTCTGCTGGCACCTTAAATACTATAGATGCTGAATACATTTTACATTTCTCATTTAAAAATTTACAAATTGAATTTACCAAATGTGGACAAATTTTTGTTGCTAGATTATGCATCTTGCATTTATAAAAGATAATTCTCGAAAGATATGTAGATGTTTTTTTTTGGCGGCTGTTTTTTTAATGTGTCTGCGATGATGCATCACATGTGTTTTTTGTTGTGCTGGTGGTGTTGGTGCTTAGGTTACTGGTAGTGGTGGTGATGGTGCTTAGGTTACTGGTAGTGGTGATGATGGTGCTTAGGTTACTGGTAGTGGTGGTGATGGTGCTTAGGTTACTGGTAG